>NW_027187338.1:2255871-2607662 GCF_028583685.1 Petaurus breviceps papuanus
AAACAGCCATGTCTCCTCAGTCCTTGGCAGCTCAGGGGGCAGGTCTCAAAAGTCCAGGGCAATTCAAAGCGGCCACCAGCAATTTTCTTAGCCTCTCTCTCCCTCCACGAGGTGCTGCTTCCAAAAAGAACTTCCGCCTCTCTCTTGTCTCTCCAAATCTACGTCACCAGCTCCTCCCAGTCAGGACTTTCTTTTCACATCAAAAAGTCCATCCCACAGGTGGGATTAACAAGCTCTGGGTTTTAATACAATCAATTTGAAAACCAAGCCAATACAGGGGAATCTTTAATTGCCATTACTATCACAGACACTTAACACCAGCCATGTGACCTTGGGCAAGTCCCTTAACCCCAATTACCCTGCCTTTCCCTGTCCAAAAAAAGCCCCCCAAAAACAAATAAACAAAAAGAGTTATTAAACTCCTCATGCCCTTTGACCCAGCAATTCCATTGTTGGAAATAAGTACATGAGATTTTTAAAAAATTTTTAATTTTTTGCTTTTTGGAGTGGGGGAAGGCAGGGCAATTGGGGTTAAATGACTTGCCCAAGATCACACAGCTAGTAAGTGTTAAATGCTGAGTATCTGAGGTCACATTTGAACTCAGGTCCTCCTGAGTCCAGGGCCCTTGCTCTATTCACTGCACCACCTAGCTACCCAGAGATTTTTTTTTAATGCAAATAGTTTGAGCACAAGAAATATGAAACCTAGCCCAATTAAGTCCTATCTAATTTAACCAACAAAAGACTTACTAATAGCCTGTTATGCACAAGGCCCTTAAGCTAGACTTTGAGGATACAAAGGCATTAATTGAACATTCTCTGACCTAAAGGATTGAAGTAAGAAGAATAGTTAGCATTTACATAGCACTTTTAAGGTTTATAAAGTGCTTTGTTGTTGCTGTTTGGTGGTCTCTCCCTGACTCTATGTGACCCTATAGACATTGTCCCTGGGGTTTTCTTGGCAAAGATACAGTAGTGGTTTCTATTTCCTTCTCCAGTGTGTCCCCATTTTACAGATGAAGAACTGAGGTAAATGGAGGTTAGGTGACTTGCTCAGGGTCACACAGCTATTAAATGTCTGAGTCTAAATTTGAACTCAGTTCTTCTTGATTCCAGGTCCAGTACTCTATCCCTACAAAGTATTTAACAAACTATTTCACTTTATCCTCACAACAACCCTTGGAAGTAGATGCTGTTATCACTCCCATTTTATAGACAGAGAAACTGAGGTAGACAGAGTGACTTGCCTAGGGTCATAGAGCTAGCTAGAACCAGAAACAGGATTTGAAGTCAGGTCTTTCTGATTCCAGGTCTGGCAATCTATCCATTTTGCCACCTAACTGCCTACATTCTTCTAGGGGATAAGAAGGGAAGGATATATGTAAAAAGATAAATTTATATTTAATAATTTAATAAGCAGAGAAGTTCTAGTGGCTCAGCTAAACTTCTGTAGGTGTTATGTGAGATGAACTTTCAGTAAAACTAAGGATTCTAGGAGATGAAAATGCAGATGAAGTGTGTTCCTAGAAGAGAGTTAGTTTATGCAAAAGTGGAGGTGGGAAATAGAATACTGAGTTCAAGGAACATTAAATAAACCAGTCTGGCTAGAAGGAGACTCATGAAAGATGGTGATACCCTGGACAGAACTAGGAGAGTCTGGAAAAGGGAAGGGTCAGGGAAGAAAGACAATGAGTTCTGTTTTGCCCATATTAAGATTGAGTTTTCTGTCTATGGGACATCTAGTTTGAAATGTCCAATAGGCAAAGATGATGGTTGATTCAGGGCTGGAACTCAGTAGAGAGACTGGATATATAGAGATCCAGAAGTCCTCTGCAGAGTGGTGTTCACATCTATATGTAAAAATTACATGAGACAGTTGTTAAATAGCCACCTGAACAGTATGGACAGGTAATGTGGGAGTCAGGAGAAAGGAGGTAGATACTGGGCTTCATGGAGAAGTGCAACCTATCTAGGACTTGGAGGATGAGTTCAGACAGATGAGGAGAGTGAGAACATTCTAGATAAAGTGAGGTTGGGGGAGGGCACTGCAAAAAAGCTTAGAAATTAAAATAATCCTGGTGTGTTTGGGCAGTGAGGACCAGCTTGGATGGAGCAGGAAATTCAGGTAGGGAGAAGAGGTTCAAGAGGTAGAGAGAGGCCATGTTTTGGAGAGAAGAGAAATAACAGGGAGTCATTGAAGGTAGGGGGAGAAGGGAGATATGACAACAAAGAAATCTGACTGCTGCCTTCCCAAAGACAGTAAACAAGGAATTTTGCAAGACTTGGAGTTAGGAAGACCTGAGTTTGAAACCTGACAGACACTTTTATAGTAGTGTGACCCTAGACAAGTCACTTAACTGCTTTGTGCCTCAGTTTCCTGACCTGGAAAAATGGAGATAATAATAACACCTATCTCACAGAGTTGTGATGAGGATCAAATCAGTTAAATACATGACATATGTGAGTTAAAATATATAAAGCACTTTATACACCTTAAAGTACTATATAAATGTTTTATCATTATTATTCTCCTGCTATGACCAACAGGTAATGAAGATTACTCACTCTTACCTAACTCTCTGGTTACAAGACACTTTTGCACATGTTTTCCTGCTTGATCTTCACAACAATACTGTGAAGTAATAAGGGAAGGTATTATTATCCTCATTTTACATATGAGTAAACTGAGACTCCAAGAGACAAGAGATTCATCTATTTAAGGGTTGGACTTCTAGTTCAGTACTCTTCCCACAATATCAAACTGTTTCCAACAGCAAATACAAAGGGTCTACCCCTGTATGAAACTAGAGACATTAAAATATACACAATACCTTTTCAGAGGTACTTTTTTGGGGGGGTCCAGACCTGTGATTTCAAGGGAATGGGGAGCTCCCAGCAAGGGAAATCCTCCCACTGAAGCAGATTGGCAACTATTTTGCAATTTATAGTCTTAAAGAGTTACCTGAGGGCTCTGAGAAATTAAATGACTCAGCCAGAATCTTGAGAAGGAAGAATTGAACCAAGCTCATCCTTATGCTCAGTAGCCCTCTATCCTGCTTCTCCCATAATTTATATGCTTTAAAAACAAAGTTTCCCTCAGTTTTCCCCATTTAAAAAGTGAGAATCAATCCTTTCCCTGTTACTTCTTAGGTGAGAATAGAGGTTGTTGTTGTTGAGTCATTTTTTCAGTCCTGTCCAGCTTTTCATGACCCCATTTTCTTGGCAAAGATACTGAAATGGTTTGCCGTTTCCTTCTCCATCTCATTTTACAGATGAGGAAACTGAGGCAGACAGGGTTTAGTGACTTGCCCAGGGTTGCACAGCTAGTGAATGTCTGAGGCTGAATTTGAGCTCAGGAAGATGAGTCTTCCTGACTCCAAGCCTGGTACTCCATTATTGTGCCACCTGACCGCCAGAGAATAGAAAAGATAGGTTTAAAATGGCTTTGAAGACTTTGCGGGGGAGGGAGGGGAGTTACAAATGCTGGATTCTTTTATTATTAACCTCACAGCCTCCTTCTACTTGGCTTTACAGTTCTGTTGTGTGACAATGGAAGATAAAGCATTTCCTTCTGATTTAAGCCAGCGGATTCCACGTGGTGCCTCTTTACAATGGCTGGATGAGCTTGCGATTCCGCATGAACTGATCTGGGATGCTTCACCGATGCTGTCCACCTATTTCCATCAAGGCGATATTTCTTCCCTTCCCCCTTCCTCATGCATCACTACACTTCAGGCTAAGTGCATTGTGGGTCCCTGTTGCCTCTTGACAAATCCTCCAAACTAGGCCACAGCTGGAAAGAGGACTCAGAATCCCCCGCAGGCACTGTGGGAGTCTGTCAGCAGCAGTGGGGTCCGGCAGCGGTTGAATATAAATTTGACTGAACAGGTGTAGATGAGCTCAGCTCTGCCTTAGAAAAAACTGAAACAGGGATATTTTCTTCCAAAAGCCTTCCTTCCAGGCCCACTTGTTCCAGAAATCCCACATGAGGCAACAGACCATAATGGAAAAGCACTGGAACTGATGTCAGGATTCTTAAATCTGGATAACCTCTTACCAAGACAGATTACCAATCACTCACCCATCAGAGCCTCACTGTCTTCATTGACAAAATGGTTTAATGCCTGAACTCTTTACCTCACAGAGCTGTTGGGAGGAAAGTCCTTTGCAAACTCTAAAGCGCCATATAGCTATATCTCAGTGCTGGAACGGACCTCAGGTCTGACCTCTGCCTGAACAAGAACCCCTCCACAACATAGGGTCATAGATGGAGAGCTGGAAGGGAGCTCAGAGGCCATACAGTCCAAACCCCTAATTTTACAAATGAGGAAACTGAGGCACAAAGCAGGTAAAGAGGCATGTCATATGATCACACATGTAAAAGAAGCATTGCACATTAGCAGCGGAATTTGAACCCAGCTTCTCTGGCTGTCAAGCCACAGCTCCTTCCATTGTTATCATGCTGCTTCTTTACTTGTCAATCATTCAGCTTTTGCCAGTACAAGGGTACTCTCCGAAACCCCAATTGACATAAGTTAACAAGATATTCTGCCCCTGATAACTTTATAAGGATTGCTCTTTGATTAAGACACAGAACCAAACTATAAGTGAGGTACACGTCAAGACATGTACTTCTCTATTGAATCAGTTAATCCAAGATGTAAACTACATATGAATTGAATGAAAGCAGATGACTCCACATTGGGAAATTTCTGGTGCCCAGCTGAAGAGAATCAGCCACTCTGTGGGGGCCCTAAATTGACAAGACAGTTCAGAATATAAGTTTCAAGAAGGAGACCATCCCAGTTACTCCAGCCAAGCCCCAGAGACAAAACCCCTTGGGGGCAGGGAGAGACAGTCATGGAGGGAGGAAGAACAGAGCTTCCCTCTCTCCTGCGCGCTGCCCTTCACCACCTTATAAATGTCAGAAGGTTTGGATTTACCATCATCATAGGTCCCTGGAACAGTAGTGGTTGACAATAGCTTCTGCATTGGGAACCAAGGACAAATTGGACACGCTGAGGAAAGGTAGCTTTAAGATTCTATAGGGCAACCTACCCTGGGAGCTCAGCAGAGAGCTATACCAATGGGGACCTTCATGAGGACTCCAGGGAGGGAGCAAAGGACTTCTAATTATTAGGAACCATGAATTTATCCTTTGGCTACTTGAGCTCTCTACATTTGGGTCCATTCTTCTCAGGGACTTCGTGTGTACCAGACTTTTTTTTTTTTGAGGAAGGAGGTGGAGGTATTTTGTACCAACTTATTATACCACATTAATAAATATCCTTTTCTAAAAGCTAATTAAGTCTGGCTAGTAACTAGATGAGGACAAGTATAAAATATAATAGAAAATCCACCCCAATATGTCAGAATTACCCCTAGAGTCCTGAAGAGAGGAGTCAAATCTTTGGGGACCCAATCTGATAGTGTAGGGGAAGATGGGAGAGTAGGGCCGGGTGTGGGAGGGTTGGGAGGACATATTTTAACTCCTTCAGTGAGTAGAGACCTCCTTTCTCTTGAGACTACCCATTCCATTTTGAATAGATTAATATTCTTTTTTGGTTCTTTTCAGTTTATTAAATGAATGAATTATCCTAGTCCAAATTAAACAGAGAACAACAAATGGTTACATTCTACAAGATGTGCCTTTTAAAACTTATGACAAAGAATAGAAGTGAATTTTTCTTCTCATTGCTAGGAAATCCTCACTTGAACTTCAGAGAACCAAAAGGACTTAAAATCTTTGAATCTTTTAGCTAGTCATTCTTAGGCAGTCCAATATCAACAAAATATTGGTACATGTTCTTGTGCTGGTCACCCTGTAGTTGAAATATTTCTCCATATTCTGGATGCCAACAATAGCTAACTTGGCCAGGCTATGTGCTAAGCATTTAACAATTATTATCTCATTTGATCTTCACAACAATGGGAGGTGCTATTATTCTCATTTTACAGTTGAGGGAACTGAGGCAAGCAGAGGTTAAATGACTTGCCTGTGGTCACACAATTAGTAAGTGTCTGAGGCCAGATATGAACTCAGTTCTTCTGATTTCAGGTCCAATATTCTGTATGCCGTGCCTGTCTGGGATGCTCAATTGCAGGACCAAGGTAGGCAAATTGCTTCCTGAATGTCTTCACTAGTTTCTTTTCATCATAATCATCAGTGGTCCTCTGGATAATAATGGGGATCTTCCTGCTATTTCTCTGTTGAATTCTTATTCAAATTTAATTCTTAGTCCCAGAAAGAAGCAGGTCATCACCTTTACTTGCAAAGGGAAGAGGTTCTGTCTAGAGGACATACACTATGATTCTTTTTCCTTGGTGGTGGGAGAAGTGGGGCAGAGGACAGGGACAAAGTATTAGAAAGGGAGGGAGCTCTAGAGGGAGGCTTTTGAGTCCTTGGTGGAAACTCAGGGCCTGGGGACAGATAGATTAGATTTAGTTCTTAAGAAGTTTTCCCTACATCGATCCTTAATTTATATCTTTGCAATTTCTATCTCTTGTTTCCAGTTCTATCCTCTGGGTCAAATAGAGCAAATCTAATCTCTCTTTTAAATGAGAACCCTTCCAGGAATTGAGGAGAGCTCACCACAGGGCACCTAAAATTTCTCCAAGAACCTCACAGTATATAGGACAATCCAAATAAAGGCATGAATCACCTTTCTACTGTGTACCTGTTTTTAAAAAAACCAAATAAATTCAGACAGTTTGGGTCTCCAAAAAAGGATTAGGTTCATGGGGTTATCTGTGTGATATTTCTAGGTTATCAGGTAAACCTCATCCTGTGATTTAGCAATTCATATAGATGGATCTTAGGAAAGCTGGCTAGACTTGCCATAGTAATCTAAGCAGTCTAGGTCCATTTATAAAGAAAACAAATGAACATGGGTGAGCTCACTCAGTGTGTAAATTTACTAGGCCCCAGTGTCCTAGGGGATACAATATCTATGCTGCTTGTATTTGCTCCCATACTCATAATGAATAAGTAACACAAAAGAGATCAGCACATAGACATTCAACCATGCAAAAGTTATCTCAAAGAAACTGGTCTGACTTGAAAAGGAAACACACCAGAAAATTGACTCATAATGCACTCTAAAACAAAAGAAGAAAAAATGTTTATTTTCCCCAGTGGATCCCTGCAATACTAAGACATTGGAGGACAGTCTTGGATTGAGCATCTCTCAGTAGATTCCTCCAAGTGCATGGAGGGATCCAAATAGATCCCAGACAAGCACCTCCAGTATTGTACTCCCTCTGGATGTTATACACTTCTCAAACTTGCATTAGAATTCATGGGTTGGGTCCTAGAAGGAGGCAACTACCCCCAGTTTTTAGGGTATAGTCTGCAGATCTATACTTACAACACTATGGTCCACAAGCCCACACCAGTATGCTTCTCATTGATAATCAGATAGTAAATACCATTAGCTAATAACAAAGACATTTATAAAGATGGCATAGTAAGAAAAATTGCTATAAAACATTTCCCACTCCTAGCCCTCATAAACTTGGGGTATATTCTTTCATTAGTGCACAAAGCATCTGTAGAAAGAGTGGCACAAACTTAGAGTACAACAGTGAGTCACATACATAGGAAACATATATGACCAAGACTCACAGCATCTCAAAGTCCCTTTTCTCCTTGCACCATTCTTTCAATAGCCCAGCTCTTACTTGTCAGGGCTATGTGCCCCTAGTCAGCTTTCTTTTCTACTCTCAGGATACCTGCTCCTTGAAATTACTTACTACTTCTTTATATTTGTATCTATCTAGAGCACGTATTTGACTCCTGCCTGAACTTGCACAAGCCAATGTGTAGTTCCCCTGTTAGATGCCATGATTGACATGTGGTGGTGAGAAGAGGAAGAAATCCCATCTTGTCTTCCTCCTCTGAAGAGTGAGAAATTCCCTTGGAGGGACCACACTCTTCTTCCAGTTATTGGCTCTTGCCAGAACTGCCTTATATTGTCCCTCTGGGAGAGGCTAGGTGGCACAGTGAATAGAGAACCAGCCCTGGAGTCAGGAGGACCTGAGTTCAAATCCAGCCTCAGATGCTTGACACACTTACTAGCCGTGTGACTTTGGGCAAATCACTTAACCCCAACTGCCCTCCAAAAAGCAAAAAAAAAATTTCCCTCTCTCTGACTGTCTCCTATATTTAACTAGTTAACGACCCCAGAGGCACGATCATTTTATTTTTTTGGCCTGTCTGATGGCCAGGCTCACTTTAATTTCTCAAGAAAGATAACAACAATAAAAAAATGATAGATAACATATAGTACTCACTATGTACAGGACTGTGTGCTAAGCACTTTAAAATTGTGTCGTTCATCCTTTAGTTTCAGAGAAGAACAATGACAACATGGGTGATGTCTTGACTTGCCCTGGAATTGTATTTAGGTGAGGTTGAGTTGTACAAAGTCCTCAGCCTCACTCTCTCTTCCAGAATCATCAAAGTTCAGTGACAGAACAAAAGTCAAGATGACTGGTGATAACCCAAGATACAGTGTATGACCTTGGCATCTTCCATGTCTTACCAAGCTCTTAAGAGCTCCATCTTTCATGGTTGCCTTCATAGCCATTGGAACAAATTGTTCTCATGTGTCTATTCTGCTAGGGGAAGTCTTCACTTGCTTGGTATAGACCCCCTCCCCAACTCACCAATGGGTTTGAGGCCTGGTTTAGATCATCTGCCAAGACAGTTTTACCAGAATGGGGCTGCTGCACATGCTACAACTTCTTGGAACCACAGGTGAGAGTTGGGTGAAAGTGGATACCAAAGGTGGATGAGCAGCCATGAGAAGGGCTTGGCAAGCCCTGACACCAGAGATGCTAGTCCTCCCTGAACACCCCACTTTACAATTATCATCTTATTTGATTCTTACAATAACCCTGGGAAGTAGGTGCTATTATTTTTCTCATTTTACAGATGAGAAAACTGAGGCAAACAGAGGTTATGTGACTTGTTCAGGGATACACAGCTAGTAAGTATCTGAGACTAGATTTGAACTAAGATATCCCTAGCTCTGGAAAAGTTAAGTTGCAAAGTAGACAGAGTGCTGGATCTGGAGTCAGGAAAAATTGAGTTCAAATCCAGACACTTACTAGCTGTGTGACCCTGGGCAAGTCTCTTAATCCTGTTTGCTTCAGTTCCTCATCTGTAAAATGAGCTGGAGAAGAAAATAGCAAACCATTCCAGTATCTTTGCCAAGAAAATCCCCCAATGGGGCAGCTAGGTGGCACATTGAATAGGGCACCGGCCCTGGAGTCAGGAGGGCTTGAGTTCAAATCCAGCCTCAGACACTTAACACTTACTAGCTGCGTTACCTTGGACAAGTCACTTAACCCCAATTGCCCTGCCTTCCCCCCTCCCCCCCAAAAAAAGCAAGAAAAAATCCCCCCAAAAGGAGCTAAGAACAACAACTTCCTGGCTCTAGGCCCATCCACTTCACCACCTAGCTGCCCCATGATATTTATACTTAAAAGGATCAAGGTGGTTTTAACACCTTGTTACCATGTGTAATAGGAATGTAAATTTTAAAGATCTTCCCTGCCCCTAGGCTAAAGTGCACCTGGAGCCTGGGGTGGGAGGCTTGTTTTTCAGTAGATACTTCTTGATTGGCCAGTGGGTCAATAAGGTTGTTACATTCTCTGAGCCAGGAGAAGGCTATAATAAGCTCTGATGTGTAGCTTCGTTTTGGGGCTCACTTTGAGAAGTGTTCTGTGATTTGATATGGATTCTGGGAAGCTGTTGTCCAGAGCCCCCCCGGCTTTGAAAAACCCAGATGTTGAAACCCAGATGTTGATTTGGTATGGGTGTAATGGCTGGACAGTTTGGAAAGCTGTCTACTTGATCTGTTTCTGTCTTGATAATTCTGCCTGTATACTTTGAAGTTCAGGGTGCTGACCTTTTTCCCCTGAACGAGGTAAACGATATATGTTTGACTGATTAAAGTAAGCTTGTTAACCCATTTTGAGTTGCTTTCCTTTATCAAAGCAGATCCAAGAACCTGTGGTGGCAGCAAACCCTGAGGACACTTGGGGTGCTTGCTGCTACACCATGTTAACACCTTGTTCTCTACATGGACAGAGTTGGGGAACCAAATCTCTCTCCTTTAATGTAGAAGGTGGCGTTTGAGCTGAAAATGGAAGAAAATCTGTTATTCTAAGAGGTAGAGGAGAGGGCATTCCCAATATGGGGGACAATCAATGGAAAGATGGGAGATGGAGTGCTTTGTATGAGGAATAGTACTAAAGCCCACGTGACAATGCATAATAGGGCTATTAAGAACAGGAATAGGAAAAGATGCTAGTTTTAAAAAATCAACAGGCATTCAGTACCTCTTATGTACCAGGCAAACAAAGACCAAGTGAAACAGTTCTTTTTCTAAAGGATCATTTAAGATGGCTCACAAGCTTTGAACCAAAAGGATCTGCTTCTAAACTAAACATGAAAATCAGAAAGACACAAAAAAAATTATTTTTACAGAAGAAAAAACAATTGTGATGTAAGTAAGATAAAGGCTTATAATCTAATAAGGGACATTTAAATACACACAAATAAAAGCATAATGTGAGAAGTATAAAGGAGAGGTCCAAACAAATGAAAAATTTGGAGAGAGTATTTCCAGCTGTGACAATGATTCAGAGCTTCATGGAAAAGATGGCATTTGAATGAGTCCTTTGATTTAATAAATGTTAATGATGATAATAGCTAACATTTATTATGTTAACATATTAAGGTTTATAGGATCCTCGCAGTGATCCTGGAAGTAAGACGGCATCATGGTATTAATAGAAACAATAGGGATTCTAGAGACAGAGGACCTGGATTCAAACTCTACCTCTGACACTTGATAATCATGTGGCCTTGGGCAAGTTACCTGATCTCCTTAGGCCTCAGTTTCTTTATCTGTAAAAATTAAAGGGGATGGCCTCTGAGGTCCTTCATAGTTCTAGAGCTGTGATCTTATAACAGACATGATTATCCCAATCTTATAAATGATTAAACTGAGGCTGAGGGAAGTATTCATGACTTGCCCCCAGACTCCATAGTAAGTGCTATATAGATGTTTACTACTACTACTGCTGCTGCTGCTACTACTACTACTCTACTACTACAACTACTACTACTACTATTACTACTACTACTACTACTATTACCACTGATACTACTACTACTAATATTACTACTACTACTACTACTGCTACTAACCTCTTCAAAGTTAATGAGGCTGGTCCTTTGATTATACACATAACATCACTCATTGCCACCCTTCACTCCTGGGAGGACCTTACAGAGCTTGGGCTTTATTGGCTCAGCTTTTAGATGGGGACTTTCAAGCTCATCAAGTACAATTCTCTGATTTTATGAATGACAGAACTGAGACTGAGTGACTTTCCCAGAGTTAGGTAGCTAATCAATGTCTGGACTCTGTTCTTCCCAACTCTAAGACCAACACTCTCTCCATTGAGCCACCCAGTTGCCGCTAATGCAGATGTTCTAAATCTGGGGTCTGTGAACTTGTAGCTTTAAAAAAAAGTTTAAATTATTTTTTAAAATTTCCATTATTTGAAAATATTTTGATAATTATGTCATTATACTTGATTTCCTTTGGAATCTTTTGTATTTTATGTATTTAAAAACATGACTTCAAGAAGGGGTCCATAGGTTTCTCCAGAGTGTTAGTGGGGTACAGGATATACAGAAAAGATTAAGAACTTCTCTTTTTAAAAAAAAAATTTTTTGGAGGGGGGAAATCAAGGCAATTGGGGGTAAGTGACTTGCCCAAGGTCACATAGCTAGTAAGTGTGTCAAGTGTCTGAAGCCGTATTTGAACTCAGGTTCTCCTGACTCCAGGGCTGGTGCTCTATTCACTGTGCCACTTAGCTGCCCCAGAACTTCTCTTCTTAAGGAGGGAGTACTTTAGTGAAGGACAGATACTATAATATATAGTATTGCATGATTAAGCACATTAAAGGAATGCAAAATGATGTATAAGATATCTCTGGAGATCAGTACTTAAGGGAGGGCAAAGGAGAAAAGAGGGAAGGCTTCTTGAAAGAGCTGACATTTAAAGTAGGCTTTAGGAGTTTCCTCTTTTTTTTAATAAGTCTTTTGTGTAGGGGGCAGTTGGAGGCTCAATCAGAGTGAAGTGACTTGCTCAGGGTCACGTAGATTGTAAACGTCTGAGACAGGATTTGAACTCAGATCCTCCTGCCTCCTGACACCATCTAGCTGCCCCAATTTTAGGAATTTAAAGGCAAACAGACAACAGGAGAAAATTTTAGGCATTCGAAACAATATAAACAAGGACACTGAGGTAGGTTAGTATAGTAGTATAGTGTAGTAAGGAAGCAACAGTAGTCTATTGGAGCTGGGTCACAAAGTCCATTGTGGGGAGAGGGGGTGATATGAAATAAGGACAGAAAGGTAGATTGGAGGGCCACACTCTGGAGGGTCTTAATTGCCAGACAAAGGAGGTTCCACTTTAATTAGTAGGCAATAGGGAGCCACTGAAGATTTTTGTTAGCAAAGGAGAGAGATGACTGAGAAGGGTTATTCTGGTGTATGTGTATGGGGGGTAGGCCAGAATGGGCACGTGACCTATAACTCCACAGAAAAAGTAAACTACCTTGAGTAAATGTAAATAGCAAAAGAAGCTCCAGCTATCCTATGGGAAAACTTGCATATGACTCTGGGCCATACTGGCACAATGCCTTCTTTGCTCTGTTTCTACATAATAACTGCCCTGATCTGTCCTGGGGTTGGTACAGGGATCCATATTGTTAGCCTCTCCTGCTGCCACCTAGGACAACTGGCCTCTTGTGAGTAAACACCCTTAAATAACCCAATCAACCTAATTAACCCTAAGAAGAACTATTATTAACCAAGTTAGTATAAGCCTCTGTTTCTTTGGTATCTCAGTATTGTCTTGGAGGGTATGCAAACCTAAAATTGGCACAAAAAGAGCAGGATAATCTGCCCTCTCATTAGCATGAAAGGAAGAGAGAAAGAAGGAAGAAAAAACTGTTAAAAGGATTCTGCAATAGTCCAGGCTGGTGATCATGAGGGCCTGTCCTGGAGTGGTGGGAGTAGAGAAAAGGAGGAAACTGCAAGAGCTAGGAAAGTAGAATCCTCCAGATTCTGTCATTTGTTGGATGTGCTAAGGGATGGGAAAGGAAGACTCAAAGATATCCCCAAGGTTGTGAATATGGAAGACAAGTTGCCGGTTGTAAGTAATCCCTGCTACTAAGGGAGGCTGAAGTTGGTAGATCTCTTGAGTGGAAGAGTTCTGAGCTGACATAGGGTAAAGTCATTCTGGTATTAGGCACCAAATGGTGATGCCACTATCCCAGGTGAGATCAAACCGGCCCAAGTCAGAAATAGGCCAGGTCAAAGCTTCTATGATGATCAATGATTATCAGTGGGACCAGGCTTGTGAGTGGCTACTGCCTTCCAACCAAGGCAAGATAGGGAGACCTAGTCTACAAAAAAAAAAGTATATGTATATACTTTTGTATATACATATGTATATATATATATGTATATAACATATACATATATACAATATGTGTATGTTGTATATATGCCTATATTAATATATGTGTATATTTGCAAATATGAGTAAATGTGTGTCTATAGATGTATGCATACACAATAATGTGCATATAAATGCATGTATATGTGTGCAAACATATGCATACATGTATACACTTATGCTGCTCTAGAATTCATTGCCAGAAAAATCAATTATTAAATGTTCAATGTATTTTTACCTGGGAAATCTTCAACCTGGTATTTGCAAATTGGAAGTCATCTTTGACTCTCCACTCTTACTCATCATTCCTCAGATCCAAATTGCTTGCCAAGTTTTAAGGAGTTGACCTCCTCCATGTCATCCATCCTTTTGCACCCCTAGTTCCTATGACCCCTCACCTAGAATATTATCATAGCCTTCTAATTGGTGTCCCGGCATCTGATTTCTCTCCCTCAATCCATCAAAAATCATTTATCAAATGTTTACTGTGTGCCAGACAGTGAGTGCACTGGGTGCTAAGGGATGCAAAAAAAACCACGACTTTCAAACCACTGCCAAATTAATATTCCCAAAAGCATGGGTCTGGATATGTTCCTCCTTGTTCATGAAATTTCAGTAACTGCCCATTGACTCTAAGATAACATTTCAGACTCTTCTGTTTGGCATTGAAAGCCCTCCACAGGATGACTCTGTGGCCTATCTTTCCAGTCTCTTCAGGTCCCATTTCTCCCACATGCTCTACACTTGCTGTTCCCTGTCGGCCACATTCCTTTTTCCTTCTCCATATCCTTGCACACACCTATACCCTATGCTTGGAACATGCTCTCTCCCTCCACTTATTACAATCAATCAAACAATAGATAAACATTTATTAAGTACTTACGATGTACCAAGCACTGGGTTAAGTGCTGGGGATACAAAAAAAGAATCCCTGCCCTCAAGGAACTGACAATCTAATTCAGGAGATAATATGCCACAAATATATACAAAGCATGGTATATACGGGATAGATAGGAAATAAGAGAGGGAAGGCACTAGAATTAAGAGGAATTGGGGAAGACTTTTTGTAGAAGTTGGGACTTTAGCTGCGACTTAAAACCAAGGAGGTCAGTGATGGGAGGGGAGTAAGGAGAGCATTTCGGGTATGTAGGACAGTCAGAGAAAATGCCTGGAACAGAGAAATGGAGTGTCATTTGTAGAATGGCCAGTGTCACTGGATAGAAGACTTTGGTTGGAGAGTAAAGTGTGAGAAGACTGGAAAGATAGGAGGAGGTTGGGTAAGGAAGAACTTGGAATGCTAGAGAATTTTGTATTTGCTCCCAGAGACAATAGGGAGCCACTGGAATCTATTGATTAAGGGAAGTGGGAGCAGTATGATCTGTGCTTCAGAAAAATAAAACTGGAAGGGAGGATTCTGACAAGCTGGTGAAATAAGGCAGGAAATTATCTGGCTCTCCTAAACTCCAACCCCCCATCCCCCCAAAAATAACATCTCAAAGTGAACTTTGAGCAGCAGAAATACTTAAAAGTCAAAGTAAAGCAGTTGTCCACCTAAGACAATTAAGGAAGGACATTAGAAAAGATCTGACCTCACAGGGAGGTGGTTTGGCCTGATTGAAGTGCAAATACCCCCATGCAGGCAGCAGCCTCTGCTTCAGGAACTTTTACCTCAAGGACAATACAGGGCTTAGACAGCTGATCAGGGGAAGTCTAAAGGGCCTTCCCCTGGGCTGGACCCCAGGGCCAGGTGCAGTAGCCACCTGGTGCAGTCACAGGCTGAGGCTGTGGGTGAGGAGGAGTAAGCACATGCCCCTGGTGAGTGTAGTTGCTAGGGGGTGGGGGCTATGCTGTCTGTGGGCACTCATAGGAGAATATAGTCCCTAGTTTTGGTTCCGGGCCAGAGAGGTGAGCTGAAATGTGGCAGCAATGTGGGGAGCAAGAGTATGTGAGGAGACAGTCTTCCTGAGAACCCTGGTCAGCATTGCTGAGGGGCCCTGGTCATGGCTCAGGGGCAGAGAGGTCAGGTCCCCTGAGGTCAGGTCCCCAGATAGAGATCAGAAAACAATATGGGTAATTAAAAAACCTAACACCTGACTTCTGTCAGGACTAGAGCCTAACTTTAACACAAAATTAAGTCACTAAAAATGAGTAAGCAAAAGAGAGAGAATCTGACCACAGATAGCTACAGTGGGATAGAGAAGATCTGGTATCAAACTCAGAAGATAATGAAGTTAAAAGAAGAAGTTAAGAAGTTTAAGAACTTTAAGAAGTTAAAGAAGATAATGAAGTTAAAACTGCTACTTTTATCTCAAAGGAAAAAGGAAAATGGTCACAAGCCCTAAAAAGAGTTTTAAAAAGAGTTTAAAAAAGGACTTTAAAAATCAAATAAGAGAGGTTGAAGAAAAGTTAGGAAAAGAAATAAGAATAATGCAAGAAAATTATGAAAAGAAAGTCAACCAATTGGAAAAAGGAATCCAAAAATTTAACAGAAAAAAAATAACCCCTTAAAAATTAAAATTCAGCAAGGGGAAGTTAATGACTTCATAAGACACCGAGAAATAATAAAACAAAGTCAAAAGAATGAAAAAATATAAGAGAATGTGAAACATTAAAAAAAACAACTAACCTGTAGAACAGATCATGGAGGGACAACATAAGAATTGTGGACTACCTAAAAGTTATGATCAAAAAAAGAGTCTAGGCACTATAATTCAAGAAATTATTAAGGAAAATTTCCTGAAGTTTTAGAATGAGAGAGTAAAATAGAAATAGAAACAAAAATCTACTGATCACTCCCTGAAAGAGATGCCAAGATGAAAACTCACAAGGACATCATAATTAATTTTGAAGCTCTTTTTGAAGCTTTTTAGTGTTTTTGGGCACCATCCTCACCTGGTTTTCCTCTGTCAGACTGCTCCTTCTTGGTCTCCTTCACTGGATCCTCATCTGGGTCATGCCCTTAAACTGTGGGTGTCCCTCAGAGTTCTGTGCTGGACCTCTTCTCTTCTCTCTACATTATGATAAGAAGGTACCATAGAAAATAAAGTAATATAAATACCAAACCTATATGCACCAAACACTATAGCATTCAAATTTTTAAAGGAAAAGCTAAATGAATTACAGGTGGAAACAGATAGCTAAACTATAATAGTGAGGAACTTCAACCTTCCCCTCTCAGAACTAGATAAATCTAACCAAAAAATTAATAAGAAAGAAGTCAAGGAGATAATAGAATTTTCTATAAGCTAGATACAATAGCTGTCTGGAGAGAATTGAAAGGGAATAGAAAGGAATACATCCTTTTTCTCAGCTGTATGTGGTACCTTTACAAAAACTGACCATATAGCAGGGCTTAAGACTTTATAGCTAGATACAGAAAAGCAGAAATAATAAATGCATTCTTTTCATATTATAATGCAATAAAATTATATTTAATAAGGGACCATGGAAATACATATTAAAAATTAATTGGACACTAAATAACATAATCTTAAAGAATGAATGGGTTAAAGAAGTTATAGAAACAATAATTTTATTAAAGAGAATGAGAGCAATGAGACGACATGTCAAAATTTATAGAATGTAGCAAAAGCAGTAACCAGAGGAAAATTTATATCTTTAAATACTTACATCAACAAAATAGAGAAGGAGTTGTGTATGTAATTTAAAAAACTAGAAAAAGAACAAATTTTAAACCATCAATTAAATATCAAACTGGAAATCCTAAAAATTAAAGGTGAGGTTAATAAAATTGAATATAAGAAAACCATTAAATTAATATATAAAACTAGAAGTTTTAGATAAACCATTGGTTAATATGATTATTAAAAACAGAAGAAAACCAAATTACTCATATTAAAAATGGAAAGGGTGAATATATCACTAATGAAGATGAAATCAAAGCAGTTATTAGGAGTTATTTTGCCCAATTATGTGCTGATACATTTAACAATTTAAACAAAATAAAAGAATATTTACAAAAATATAAACTGCCTCAATTAACAGAAGAGGAAATAGACTATCTAAATAAACCTATTTTGGAAAAAAAAAAACCCAACTGAACAGGCCATTGTAATGTTAATGGCATATAAGATCTTCCCCACCCATTAGTAGCCCTCACAAGGAGCCCATTAAAGAAGCTTGCTCAGGGGAGTTTGATTGTAGGAAGGCTTTCATACCTTTTGCTAATTTCTAATTAGGTGCTGACATGAGGGTTTTATACCTTCTGGTTCTGAGAAGTGTATATATATAATCTGAAATGGTATTTTACTTTGGGGACTTATTTATGAGAAGGATCTTGTGATTACCTGGTTGAGATTCTGAGTAGCTATATGTTCAGAGCTCCCCAACTGCTTAGGTGTAAAGACTCTCTAGATCCAGGGATATATATAAAGTGTATAGTTGATTCAGGCACTGAGAGCCCTGTCTGTTAGTCTTTATTTCTCTGCTTGTATTTTCTCTGAAAAGTTGACTTTTCCCCTGAACTAGTGAATGTAATTAAAAGTAGGATTTTTTTTTTTTTTTTGCTTTTTGGAGGGGCAATTGGGGTTGTGTCTTTGTCACATGCCTAGTTTGTGTGTGTGTTAAGTGTCTAAGGCCGAATTTGAACTCAGGTCCTCCTGACTCCAGGGCCAGTGCTCTATTCACTGTGCCACCTAGCCGCCCCCAAAGTAGGATTGTTAACCCCTTTAAAACTACCTTTCTTCTAACAGCATATCTAAGAACCTGTGCTAGCAGCCATCCTGGGTATGCCAGTGTGGTTGCTGCTACAGCCATAAATGAACTTCCTAAGAAAAAAGCATCAGGACCAGATGTATTTACAAATGAATTCTACCAAACATTTAATGATCAACTAACTCCAATATTAAATAAATTATTTGGAATAATAGGCAAAGTAGGAGTCATACCAAACTCCTTTTATGCAACAAATATGATACCTAAGCAAGGAAGAGCAAAAACAGAAATAAGAAAATTATAGACCATTTTTACTAATGAATATGGATGCAAAAATCCTAAATAAAATGCTAGCCAGGAGACAACAGTATGTTACAAAGATTATACATGGTAACCAAGTAGGACTTATACCAGAAATGCAAGAATGACTTAGCATGAAAAAAATTATTAACATAATTGATTACATAGGTAACAAAAGCAACAAAAATCATGATTATATCAATAAATGCAGAGAAAGTTTTTGACAAAAAACAACACTCATTTCTTTTAAAAAAACATTTGACAGCATAGATATAAATTGATTTTTCCTTAAAATGGTAATAAGTATCCACCTAAAACTATCATCAAACATTATTTGTAATGGGGATAAATGTAAAATCAGGAGTCAAACAAGGATACCCATTATTACCAATATTATTCAATATTGTATTAGAATTGCTAGCAATAGTAATAAGAGAAGAAAAAGAAATTGAAGGAATCAGAATGGGCAATGAGATAATAAAACTATCTTTTTTTGCAGATGATATGATATACTTGGGGAAATCTCAGAGATTCAACTAAAGACTTATTTGAAACAATTAGTAATTTGAACAGAGTAGTAGGATATTAAAAAACCTGCATAAATAGTATTTCTATATATTACCAACAAAATCCTGCAGGAAGAGATAGTAAGTGATACCTGGAGTATACCTGCTAAGACAAACCTCAGAACTATAAGAACATAATTATGAAAAAACTTTCATATAAAATCAGATTTAAATAATTGGAGAAATATTAATTGTTCATGGGTGGGAAGAGTCAATATAACAAAAATGACTACTCTACCTAAACTAATCTATTTATTCAATGCCATCCCAATTAAGTTACCAAAAAAAATTTTATTTAGCTAGAAAAATAATAATAAAATTCATTTGGAAGACCCAAAGGTCAAGACTATCAAAAGAATTAATAGAAAAAATGTAAAGGAAGGCAGTCCAGTCCACTATATCTTAAACTATATTATAAGGCAGTAATTATCAAAACTATCTGGCACTGACTAAGAAAAAGAAAGGTGAATCAGTAGAATAGAGTAGAAATGCAATACATAGTCATAAATAATTATAGTAATCTTGTATTTGACAAATGTAAAGATTTAAGCTTTTGGGATAAGAATATATTATTTGGTAAAAAAAAAAAATGGTGGGAAAACTGGAAAGCAGTCTGGCAGAAATTGGATATAGACAAATATCTTATGCCATTTACCAAGATAAAGTCAAAATATATACATGACCTAGATATAAAGGAAGATATCATAAGAAAATTGGAAGAGCATGGAACATAATACCTACCAGACTTATGGATGGGAAAAGAATTTATGAATAAACAAGAGATAGAGAGCATTGTGAGATGTAAAATGAATAATTTTAATTACATTAAGTTAAAAAAAAGTTTTGCATAAATAAAAGCAGTGCAGTCACAATTAGAAAGAAAGCAAAAAATTGGGGGAAAATTATAGATAGTTTCTTGAATAAAGGTCTCATATCTCAAGTATATAGGGGACTTTGTTAAATTTATGGGAATTTGAGTCATTCCCCAATCAATAAATGGTCAAAGGATATGAATAGGAAGTTTTTGATGAAGAAACAAAAACTATATATAATTATACAAAAATGTTCTAAATCATTATTGATAAGAGAAATGCAAATTAAAGCAACTTTAAGATATCTCACACCTATCAGATTGGCTAAAATGGTAGAAGGGGGAAAATGACAACTATTGAAGGGAATGTAGAAAAATTGGGACATTAATACAAAAACTGGGAACTGATCCTAAAGTATTTATGGCAGCTCTCTTTGTGGTAGCAAAGAACCGGAAATTTAGAGGATGCCCATCAATTGAGGAATAGTTAAACAAGTGGTGGTATTGTGATAAAAGACTACTGATTGTGATAAAAGACTACTGTGATGTAAGAAGTGATGAACTGGGGGGAAAAAGAAGTGATTAGCTGGTTGATTTTAGTAAAACATGGAAAGACTTGCATGAAATGATGAAAAGTGAAATGAACAGAACCCAGAGAATATTGTATACAGTAATAGCAATATTGTACAGAAAATAATTGTAAACAACCAAGTTATTCTGAGTATTATAAATACTCAAATCAACTACAAAGGACCTATGAACGACTATGCTATCTGCTTCAGAGACAGAACTGATAAATAGAAATAAGAATAGTACGATTTTACATCTAATTATAAATCTGTGTCATATGGTGGCAGGGTGGGGAGGGAGGGAGACAGGCAGTTCAGAACTTAAAATGTAACAAAAATAAATAAAATTTAACAAAAAAAGAAAATCACTTTAGTGGCTGAATGGAGGATGGATTGGAGTGGAGAGATGTGGCAGACAGACACACCAGCACTGTACTGTAATAGACCACGTGTGAGGTGATAAGGGTCTGCACCAGAGTGGTGGTAGTGTCAGAGGAGAGAAGGGAACGTATTCAAGAGATATTGCAAAGGAGAAATCAACAGGTCTTGGCAATAGCTTGGAGATGGGGGGGAGGTGGTGTGAGAGAGTGTCCAGTATGACACCTAGATTGTGAGCCTGAGAGACTGGGAGGTTGGACCTCTACAGTAATGGGGGGGAGGGGTAAGTAGAGTTTAATGGAAAAGATAATGAGTTTTGTTTTGGACATATTAAATTTAAGATGTTTACTGAATACCCAATTTGAGGTATCTGAAAGGCAATTGGAGATAGGAGATTGGAGATGAGCAGAGTTTGGGGCAAGATAGGTGGAAGTGACAATCATGAGCTTTGAGACAGTTATTAAATATATGGGAGCTAATGAGGTTGCCAAATGAAGTCATTTATAGAGAGAAGAGAAGAGGTCCAGCATAGAACTCTGAGGGACACCCAGAGTTTGGGGGCATGACCCAGATGAGGATCCAGTGAAGGAGACCAAGAAGGAGCAGTCTGATAGAGGAGAACCAGGTGAGAATGGTGCCCAAAAAAGACTAAAAAGAAGAAAGTATCATGGAGGAGAGAGAAAGACTGAACACTATCAGATGATAGTTAATAGGGATGGAAGCATCAAGAAAGGATTTTTTCGGGATGAGGAAGACATGGAGATGGTTGTAGGCACTAGGAAATGAGCCAGTAGACAGAAAGAGATTGAAAATAAATGAAAGAGTGAGGATGATAGAGGGTGGCAGTCTGTTGGAAGAGATGGGATGGGATGGGATCACTTGAACAAGTAGAGGAGTTTAGCTTTGGTCAGGAATAAGTTCACTTTATCATGTGAGAAAAGGAGGAAGAAGGAAAGAGTGGCACCATTTTTACAGCACACCTATAATAGATTCTTTACTTTTTTCCTAACATTTTGAAAATTTTAGACAAATATGAAAACTTAAATACATAATAAGAAAATAAAAAGGGGGGGAGGAGCCAAGATGGCAGCATAGAAGCAGGAAACCTCCGTATGCTCCCTCCATAACCACCTCAAATACCTATAAAAAATGACTCTAAACAAACTTTAGGGCTACAGAACCCACAAAGTGACAGAGAGAAACAAGCCTCCCACTGAAAGCCTGGCAGGCAGACAGGAAGGGTTCATCACAGCACACTGAGAGCAGAGCCCAGTCCCGTGTGAGCCCGTGGTTTTAGCCTCAGGGTGGCCAGATCAGCTGTGGCTAGAGGGACTTTGGGAGAGTGGATCACCAGCAGCTGTGGTGGTTTTCAGAATTATCAACCCATAAATGCCAAAGACAAAGTGAGAGATCAGTGTAGACTTTGGGAACAGGAAGTCTTGGAGTACACTCTGGCCTCTGTCCCTGGAGGGAGAAGCAGCTGAGGCATGCTGGCCATTCAGCCACTGCAGTGTGGCTATTTCAGAGCTCCTGGCCTGCAGATTGTACGAGGAACAAGCAACCAGACTGAGGGGTAATTGCTCTTGCTTTAACCTGCTTGGATCTGTATTGCTGTCTAGGGTAGAGGTCCTGGAGTGAGTAACCAGGTGCCAGAGCTGGTGGAGGCTTCAGAGAGGTCAGCCAACTAATAGCTCTGGCAGCTGTGAAAAACCCACTAAAAAAAAAAGTCATATGAACCTCATACAAAGTGAAGTGAACAGAACCAGGAGAACATTGTACATAGTAATAGGAATATTGTATGATGAAGAATTGTGAATGACTTAGCTTTTGTCAGCACTACAATAATCTAATTTATTTAATAATACAATAAATAATTAAAAAAAATAAACAATTCCAAAAAAATTCATAATGAAAAATGCTCTCTGTCTCCAGAGAAAGAACTGATGTTGTCTAAATACTGATTGAAACATACTATTTTTCCTCTTTCCTCCTTCCTTCCTTCCTTCCTTCCTTCCTTTTTCTTTCTTTCTTTCTTTCTTTCTTTCTTTCTTTCTTTCTTTCTTTCTTTCTTTCTTCCTTCCTTCCTTCCTTCCTTCCTTCCTTCCTTCCTTCCTTCCTTCCTTCCTTCCTTCCTTCCTTCCTTCCTTCCTTCCTTCCTTCCTTCCTTCCTTTCCTCTTGTACAAAACAACTAATATGGAAATGTTTTACATGATTCTACTTGTATAACCTATATCAGCTTGCTTACTGTCTCAGGTAGGGAAGAGAGGAGGAAAAGAGAGATAATATTTGAAATCAAAACTTTAAAAAAAACCAATGAATGTTAAAAATTGTTTTTACATGTAATTGGGAAAGAATAAAATATTATTTTAAAGAAATTGCTCATATTCTTTGGCCATTTATCTATTGGGGAATAATTCTTAGTCTTATAAATTTGAATTAGTTCTTAGTTCCAAAAAATGTCTTGGACATGACACCTCTTCATCAGAGAAACTTGCTGAAAAGATTTTTCCTTAGTTATTAGTTTCCTTTATAATTTTAACAGCATTGAATTTCTTTGTACAAAATTTTTTTAATTTTATATAATCAAAATTGTCCATTTTATCTTCAATGATTCTTTCACTTTTTTAGTTTTGAATTCTTTTTTTTTAAAGCAATTGGGGTTAAGTAACTTGCTCAAGGTTACACAGCCAGTTATTTCTGGGTGTGGTGCTGAGTATCTGAGCCCAAATTTGATCCAGGTCATCCCGACACTGGAGCCGGTGCTCTTACTCTCTGTGCTACCTGGCCGCCCCATTAGTTTTGAATTCTTTTAACCATAGATCTTACAGGTAATTTCTTCCTTACACTTCTAATTTATTTATGATACCCTCTTTTATTAAAAAAAATTTTTTTTTTACCTTTTGGAGGGCAATTGGGGTTAAGTAACTTGCCCAAGGTTACACGGCTAGTTTTTTTGTGTGTGGGTGTTAAGTGTCTGAGGCCAGAACCAAACTAGGGTCCTCCTGACTCTGTGTCCAGCGCCTTACTCACTGCTCCACCTAGCTACCCTATATATGTAATATATACATTTGGTGTTTATCTTGATATGCAGAATAAGATTTTTGTCTATACCTAATTTTTGTCAAATTTCTTTTAGTTATCTAGTTTCTAGTTATCCCACCAATTTTTATCAAATAGTGAGTCTTTACCCCAGTAACTGAGGTCTTTGGATATATCAAACACTATGCAATTGTGTTTGTTTACTTCTATATGCTGAATAATTCTGTCTGATTAGCAAACATTTTTAAACCAATATCAAATAATTTTAATAATACTGATTTATAAGCTAGTTTGCAATCTGGTACCAATAGAACCCTTTCCTTCCCACCTTTTTTCCATTAATACCCTTGACTTCCTTCATGTGAATTCTATTAATTTTTTTTCTAGATCTTTCTAGATCTAGAAATCCTTTGGTGATTTGATTGGTAAAGACCTGAATAATCAAATTAATTTAGGTACTATTGTCATTTTTATCATATTGACTTGACCTACCAATGGGAAACCAATATTCCTCTAGTGATTTAGGTCTATCTTGATTTCTGCAAAAAGTATTTGAGAGTTGGATTCATGTTATTCTTGCCTATGTCTTTCTAGATATAAACCCAAATATTTTATACCTTCTATAGTTATTTTGAATGGAATTTCTAGCTCTTCCTGCTGGATTTTGTTGGTAATAGGCAAAAGTGCTGGTGATTTATATACTGCAACTTTGATGAATTTACTAATTGATTAGTAATTATTTCAGTTAATTTTTTGGTTGGTTTTCAAGGGCTAAGTAAATCTTTATATCATCTGCAAAAAAAAGCAATAGTTTTGTTTCCTAGCAGTAATTTTTCAAAGAACACAAAAGAGGTGACAGATACCTCAAGACTGTAAATATACAAATGTTCCTTTAAAAAACAAAGATTCTATAAACTATGGTCTAGTGATGTTGATCTGGATTACCAGTAAAATTCAAGAATACATAATTATTCATGACTATCAAGAAAAGGAAGTGGTAGTAAACAAGTACCTGTATGTATTCATCATGGACAGACCATGTCAGCCTAGTTTCATTTCCTATTTTAACAGGGTTTCTAGGTTGGTGGATCAGGAGACTAACATAGAAATAATTTACCTAGATTTTTGCAAAGCATTTGTCAAATTCCCCATGCTATTATTGTGGACAAGATGGGGAGATATGGGTTAGACAAGAATATAATTATGTAGATTCTAAATTGGTCAAGTGAACAGACACAAAGAGTAAATTAACTATGAATAAATGCCTTGATGTTAGTGTAGAAGGCTGCCTCCAGTGGAATACTCCAGGAATCTATGTTTGATCTTGTGCCATTTAACATTTTTATCAATGATTTGAATAAGGGCAAAAATGGTATGTTATCCAATTTGCAGATGTTACAAATGTTACAACAGATTCCAAAGTCAGAATCCAAAAAGAACTCGGCAAGTGAGAAGAACATAGGGCTGAATAGGTTAAGTTGAAATTTAATATAAAATAAATGGCAAGTCCTACTGTTGGGTTAAAAGAAAATCAACTTCCCAAGTATAAGAATGGTAGAGTCATAAGTAGGCAGCAGTTTGAAAAAAGTTCTGGGAGTTCTAATGGACTTCAAATTTAATAGGAGTCAGTATGGTATAGCAGTCAAGAAAGTTGAAGTAATATAGTCTATGTAGAGAGAAATATAGTTTCCAGAATTAGGAAGATGGCAAATTACACATTGTATTCTGCCTTAGTTTGGAATATTTTGTTCAGTTCTGGGCATCACTACTAGGGAAGGACTTTGATAAACTTGAGACCATACGGGAAAGAGCAACCAGAATGAACAAGAGACATACCATATGGAGATCAGTTGATTTCACTGGGGGACATTCATCCAAGAGGAGAGAAAATTTAGAGTACTCATGATAGTTGTCTCCAAGTCTAGAAGGATAAGGCAAATGCAGTCCCCACATAGAAGACCCAAGTAACAGACAATGAGATAGATGGGTGTTTGACAAACTTCAAGTGGCTCATTTGAATCCCGTAATGGTGCAAATACTTTTGAGTGGCCAATTTGCATCTCATAATAAGGCATGGACCATTGAATGAAGGCAACTGGTAATTGACTGAAAAGGTGAGCCATGTGTCTTGTGGCCTAGCCATGTTCCCTGCCTACATGTTTCTTCTTTCTCCACTGAATATGAGAAAACATGCTCCAAATTGTATTATTACTTCTCCTTCTAAAATACATTTGCTTTGATCTAATTATGCCTTTATAGCTATTAGAGAAAAACACATGGGGAGAGGCTTCTGAGATACAGTTTAAGGAGAATGGACTCAAAGAAAGAATATTTTGAACCTAGGGTAATAGACTCCAAAGGGACTTAAGCTGTGAGTGTAATTTGGGGGTAGAGGAAGCTTGCCAGAGAGGATAATAATAATTTATATTCAGGGTGGCATAGTCAAGAAAGAATTAGACCTAGAGGAGAGAAGTGGGAACAACAGGTGGAAATGACCAAAGAGACAAACTTAGACAATGTAAGAAAAGGAAAAACACCTTCCTAGCATATAGTTACTATGCAAAAGAAGAATGGGCTACTTGGTGAGGCAGGGAGTTCTTGATCATGAGAGGTTTTCAAACAAAGGTTGGATAACCACTAGTCCTGCAAGGAGTCAAGGAACTCTTGTTTAGAGAAGAGTTGTACAAGATGTACTCTAAGGTCCCTTCCTACTCCTAGAAGCTCCTATTCTATGAGGGGTTCAAGGGATCATGACAAAGAGATTATCCTGAGTGATAAGGATAGAAGAATAAAAGAGGGAAGAAGGTTTCCTTCTCTAACAAAAGAGAGGAGAGAAAAGACAGTGATGCTGAGGGTAGGGAAGGGAGACATGGATCTGAGGAAGGTCATATGTAAAGACCTTAATCTCAGTGAAGAATATCAGGTAATAAAAGGGTTGAAGTGGAAAGAAGAAAAGATTTGGAATTTATGCTATGGGGTAGAAGACAGGGAGTTTATGGATCAAGTGATCAGAGACTTAAAAAGAAAAATGAGAGAGGATTCTGGGAAAATGGTGGAGGTCAGAAAACTTTCAACTTTCCAAATTTCTTACACAGAAAAAGATAGAACATTGCCTCAGAGGGAATGTAGAGCAGCAGAAATAAACAAAAGTCTGGGTAAAACAGATGTTCTCCTAAGACTACTTAAGAAGACTCCAGGAAAGACCTGATCTCCTGGGGCAGAGGTTCTGCCTGAGTGTAGGGTAAATACCTCCAGTACAACTCTGAGGAATAAACAAACAACAAACCCTGGGGGCAGCTGGGGCTGGGAGACTGCTTAAGCACAAATTTTCATCTCATGACAGCCTTGGGTCTGATGGTTGAATAGAAGATTGAAGGACCTTCCACTGTTGAGGAACACCAAACACAGCTGTATTGACTAGCTGCATCCTGAGCTGGGCTGCTGCTGCCGCTAGAGTTGGGGTTAGGGGGTGGGGGGAAAGGAGCTAGTACATACCTGGTGAATGTAGTAGCAGGGGGCGGGGATCCTGAAGGCTGTGGGAACATGTAGGAGAGCAGAGTCCCTGGTTTCAGTTTCAGAGAAGAGAGGACAGCTGTAGTTTGCACCCACCTGAGGGACCGAAGAGTGTAAGATCATTTGTGGGCCAATGTGACTTGGGGCTCTAGCCATGGCTTAGGAATGGAGAGGAGAGCCCAAGGCTGGGCCCAGGGACAGACTTCAGAAAATAACAGTAAGAAGGACCTGAGGTTTGGGACATTATTCCCCATAGAATGGGACTAAATCTTGATCACACTAATAGCTGCTAAAAATAAAATACATTTAAAAATAAACAAAAATGAGCCAGCAAATAAGAAAGAACCTGGTCATAGATAGCTACTATAGGGATAGAGAAAATCTAGGTATATATACAGAGGAAGATAATTGAGTTTAAAAAGCCATTCCTTTTTCAATGAGAAATGTCAAATGGTCCCAAGCACAAAAAAATTTCTTAGAAGAACTTAAAAAATACTTTAAAAATTTAAAACAAAAGAGAGATGGAGGGAAAATTAGGGGGAAAATAAGAGCAGTCCAAGAAAATCAAGAAAATTATGAAAAGAAAGTCAACCAATTTGAAATAGAGAAACAAACACTTAAGGAAGAAAATAATTCCTTGAAAATTAGAATTGGGCAAAAGGAAGCTAATGGTATTCTAAGACACAAAAAAATATAAAACAAAATCAAAAGAATGAAAAAATGGAAGAGAATGTGAAATGTCTCATCAGAAAAACAGCTGATCTGGAGAACAAACTGCAGAGAAATAATATAAAAATATCTGAACCGCCTGAAAATTATGATAAAAAAGAATCTTGATATAATAACACAAGAAATTATCAAGAAAAATTGCCCTGAAGTTCTAGAGGAAGAAGCCAAAGCAGAAATAGAAAAAATCCACTGATCACCACCTGGAAGAGACTTAAGGAGCAAAATTTACAGGAATATCATAGCCAAGTTTCAAAGCTCCTAGGTTTAGGAGAAAATATTGGAAACAACAAGAAAAAAAAACAATTTCAATATGGTAGACCTACAATAAGGATTACACAAGACCTAGCAGCTACTATGTTGAAGGACTATAGGTCTTGAAATACTTTATTTCATGGAATAAAATAACTGGGGTTACAACCAAGGATAACTTACCCATCAAAGTTAAGTATAATCCTGAATGAAAAAAAATGGATATTTAATGAACTGAAAGACTTTCAGGTATTTGTGACAAAAACAGTAGAACTTAAGGGAAAATTCAACATATAACATCCTAGAGAAATATAAACTTTAAGGACCCAATGATAAGGGACTCAATAAGGTCAAATCATTTACTTCTTATATATGAAAATATTATCAGTTCTTTTATGACTCATTTTTATTTGGGTAGTTTAAAAAAAGGTTTGGACTGAGCTAAATAAGATAGGGTGATTCTTACAAAAATAAAACTGTGTAGGGAGATATAAAAAGGAGCAATCATCTCATACAAATGAGGCCAAAAAAAGGAAAAATTGACACAGAATAAGTTAGTAGGGGGAGGGAAGGTAGTGCTGAACTTATTCTCATTGGGAATGAGTTAAAGAGGAAGTAACATTTATATCTAGAAGGGTATTAAAGTCTTCTAAAATCAGAAAGAAATAAGAGGGCAATGGGATAGGGTCAGGGGAAAGGATAAGGAAGGGGTGAGTAGGTAAAGGAAGGGAAGGACAAGGTAGCAGGTAGAAGTAAAACACAGGAGTGAGGAGGGATAAGAATAGGGTGAGAAGGATATGAAGGAAAAATAAGAAGGATGAAAATATACAAGAAGTAATTATAGCTTAGAATGTGAATGGGATGAATTTACCCATAAAATGGAAACAGATAGCACATTAAAAATTTGAATTCAACAATATTTTGCTTTCGAGAAATGCTATACAAATGAGAGATATACAAAAACATAAAATATAGGTCAGGAGAGAATTTATTATATAAAAAAGCAGGGAGCAATAATCATGATTTCAGACAGTTAAAGCTAAAATAGATTTAATCAAAAGAGAAAAATAGGGAAACTACACTGTGCCAACCATATTATTCAATATTGTTTTAGACCATTTAAAATAACTAGACAGTATAAAATACCTGAGAGTATACCTGCCAAAACAGACCCAGGAATTATACAAATATAGATAAAATACTTCTTATACAAATAAAGTTAGATCTAAATAATTGAAGTAATATTTATTGTTCATGGATAGGTAAAGCCAATGTAATCTTTAAAATGAACATTTTACCTAACTAATCTATCCCAATTAAATTACAAAAAAAATTTTCTTACTGAGTTAGAAAAATAATAACAAAGTTCATTTAGAAGAACAAAAGGTCAGGAACTTAAAAAAAAAACAGGGGAAAAAAGACATAGAGGAAGCAGATTCTGTAGTATCAGACTTTAAACCATATTATCAGATGAGAGTATTGTTGAAGTATGAAATGTATAATTTTGATTATTTTAAATTAAATTTTTTGTATAAATAAAGCCTATTTGGCCAAGAATAGAAGGAATGCAGAAAATCGCAAAAAACAAACAAAAAAAAACCCTTTCACAGACAATCTTTCAGAAAGAATATGATTGGGGGGGGGGGGGGCAGAGTCAAGATGGCAGAATAGAAACGGGACTTCCAAGGGGCTCCCACTTCCACCTCCTCCAATTCATGTAAAAGGTGACACTAAACAAACTCTGAAGCTACAGAACCAACAAAGTGACACAGAGAAGCTAACCTCCCACTGAAGACAGCCCACTGAGGTTTTAGCCTCAGGGTGGTGTAATGTAATGCCAAGGAAAGGCAACTTCCCAAGGTTCAGAATACCAGCATAGGTGCTCTCCATTTTATTCAGTGACAAACCAAGAACAGAGAAGATCAAAACATGACATCATTCAAAATACAGCATTTACTAAGTGTGATTAAATAATCTCCAAGTACTACCCCACCCCAGGACCTTCCAATCATTCAATCAATTACAAAGTCCCTGTTCTAAATACTACTCCACCCCTAGGCTGTACCTTCATTTAGTCCACCACAAAGCCCCTCTTCTCAAATGGAGATTAGTTTCCAATCTAAGTAAAGTACATTCATTTGTTCAACCATAGAACACAAAAAGGTCAAAAGTTCCCCACCCCAGGATCACAATTGAATCTACCCCAGAGTTATATCAAGTTTAAGCACAGCACTTAATACCCAAATGGAGGTCTTTTCTTCATCTTGACATGAGGCAAGTTCTCAGCAATCTTAGTTCCTGGGGAGGCAAGGCTTAGCAAGGCCACAAGATACATTGCCAGTCCCTTCATTAATTCATCCTCTGTCTATAGAACAGTCCTAGAACCCCTGAAAACATTAGCAAAACCCTCTCCCAGGATTTCTGTAAACATACAACAAGAAAATCCTTCTTCAGGGCTTCTGAACCAACAGAAAGGTTCCCAGACCCCTGCAACAACAGCACTGTCCTTCACCAGTGGACAGTATTCACTCTCTGTCTGCAGGACAGTCTCAGGGCTTCTTAACCAAAAGCCAGGTTCCAGGACTTCTTCAACAAAAGGATTGTCTTTCACCAGTGGACAAATCTGGCAAAACAGCATCAAAACAGACAGACAAAGTACCATCAAAACAGCCATGTCTCCTCAGTCCTTGGCAGCTCCGGGGGCAGGTCTCAAAAGTCCAGGGCGATTCAAAGTGGCCCCCATCAATCCTTCTCAGTCTCTCTCTCTCTCTGCCTCCAAGAGGTACTGCTTCCAAAAAGTTCTTCTGCCTCTCTCTCCTGTCTCTGCAAATCTACGTCACCAGCTCCTCCCAGTTCAGGACTTTCTTTTCACATCAACAAGCCCATCCCACAGGTGGGATTAACAAACTCTGGGTTTTAACACAATCAATTTGAAAACCAAGCCAATACAGGGGAATCTTTAAATGCCATTACTATCACAACATCTATTGCATAGTCAATTCAAACTCAAAATAGAGTTTTGTCCAGAAGAAAGATCATTATCTTTTCTTCCCATGCCCAATCCTCTCTTGAACTTCCCTATTTCTGTCAAGGACACTACTGAGTTCTAGTTACCCAGGTTTGTACCCTGTCTGTCATCTCTGACTCCTTATGCTTCTCCTCCCCACATAACCATTCATTTGCCAAATCTTATTTCTACCTCAGAAACATCTCTGGAATCTATCTCCTCTCTACTCACATCCACTTAGTTTTGGCTCTCATCCCCTATCTCCTGAACTATTGCAAATAGCCATCTAAAGTAATTTGGTCTTGCCTACCTTATCTCTCCACTCTAAGCAATCCTTTGCACAACTACCAAAGTTATTTTCCTAAGTTGCAGTCCTGGCCATGTCACTAACCCAATGGCCCCCATTACCTCCATGACACATATACATTCCTCTGGCATTAAAACTTGACCCTATTCTACCTTTCCTGACTTATCTCACATTATTTTTCTCTATGAACTATATGGTCATATCAAACTCATTTTGCTATTCCTCACACATGACATTTTATCTCCTAGAGGATTTCTAAAATTGATCAAAGACTTTTACTCTTAGTTTAAGCTAAAGTCTTTCAATAATTTAATATTGTGTCTAGAACTTGTTCACACTTGGTTCATGACTTGGATTGATTGATTAGTTCTTTGAAAGTGTTCTCACCTGATACAGGTAATGGGTTAAGTGGGGAAGAATGATTTATTAAAATTTTTTTTTCACATTTATTTATTTTTAATTTATGGAATAAAATAGCATTTCTATAACATCGTATAATATAAAAGATGATTGCACATGAAACAATAAACCTATTATGTACAACTTGCTATTCCTTTTAAATATATAACAAGGTTATCATGTAAATTCCTTTTTTTTATCTTTTTCTTCCCTCCCCCTCCTTCCCCCATCTTTAATGGTAGAGATGGCTACAATTATACTATGTATAAAATGTATGTAAAACTGATTGACCCCACCCTAATCCTTACAACTAGATGAACTTCAAGTTTCCTTCCCCTCAAAGTCTATGATCTTAAGACCCTATGTATTTCAACCCAACATTTGTCTGTCTAAATTTGTGAGAGCTCACACAGGGAATTAACAGTTTCCTTAAGTGTAAGATATATATTTGTCTGTATCTAAAGCCCCTTGCATGTGGAATGAATTTAATATTGGTTGAATTAAAGGAACTGAACTAAATAGTTGCAGAGGTTCCTTCCACTTTTGCCATTCTCTGCTCCAACAAAATTTAAGATGCTTTAAGATGCACAGCTCTGGTGTGCAGAGAGGTTTGACAACATGCTCAGGACACACATTGCCAGCAAATAACCACTTTAAATATCTAAATTCAGACTCAGGTTTTGTCATCAGTCTTTGTCACTGCATCATACTCCCTTTCAAAATTACATACTGATTTATGGATTTTCAACCTACATAGGACCATAGATTGAGATCTGGAAGAGACCACAGAGTTCATCCACCTTTTTCATTTTATTTTATTTTATTTTATTTTTGGAGGGGCAAATTGGGGTTAAGTGACTTGCCCAAGGTCACGTGGTTAGTAAGTGTTAAGTGTCTGAGGTCAGATTTGAACTCAGGTCCTCCTGACTCCAGAGCCAGTGCTCTATTCACTTCGCCACCTAGCCACCCCTAACTCTTTCATTTTAAAAATAAGAAAAGTGATATCCACAGAGGTTAAGAGATAGGCTCAAGTTCTAGTATAGTTAGGATTTGAAACAAGGTACTCAGACTGTGCTTTTTTCAGCATTATACTACAGTGTCTTCCTTCAACTCATATATGTATATGTGTATATATGTATATGATCACAGATTAACTGATTTATTACAGTAATGGAATGTAATATTCCTTATATTTAGAGATCATCTTTTTGACTTAGTAATTGCTCACTTTTCTAGAGAGACTTCATTTTAAAAAATATTTGTTTCATTAAATATTTTCTAATAACATGTAAAAAAGTTTTAACAACCATTTAAAAATTTTTTGAGTTCCAAATTCTCTCCCTCCTTACAGCCCCTTCCCCCTCCTTGAGAAGGCAAGCAATTTGATAATAGCTATACATAACTTCAGTCATGCGAAACATATTTACATATTAGCCATGTTATGTTGCAAAAGAAAACACAGACAAAAAATGACAAGTAAAATAAAGTAAAAAAAAAGTATGCTTAAATTTGCATTCAGAATCCATCAGTTTTCTCTTTGAAGATGGATAACATTTTTCATCAGGCATTCTTGTCTTGGCCCATATCTTGATTGGAGTAGCTAAGTCTTTCACAGTTGATCATCATTACAAAATTGTTGTTACTATGTACAATGTTCTCCCAGTTCTGCTCATTTCCCTTTCAATCAGTTAATATAAGTCTTCCCAGGTTTTTCTGAAACCATACCCCCTCATCATTTCTTTTTTTTTCTTTTTTTTTTTTTGGAGGGCAATTGGGGTTAAGTAACTTGCCCAAGGTTATACAACTAGTTTGTGTGTGTGTTAAGTGTCTGAGGCCAGAACCAAACTTGGGTCCTCCTGACTCCAGGGCCAGTGCTTTACTTACTGCTGCCCCTCTCATCATTTCTTATAGCAGAATAGTATTCCATTACAATTAAATATCACAATTTGTTCAGCAATTGGGGAATGGCTGAACAAATTGTGGTATTTAATTGTAATGGATTGTATTTGTATAATTATATATATATATTGTATATATAATATAATATATAATAATTGTAATTGTTCAGCCATTCCCCAATTGATTGACATCCCTACAATTTCCAATTCTTTGCTACCACAAAAAAAAAATCTGCTATCAATATTTTTGTACCTCTAGAATTTTTCACTTTTTTTAAATTTCTTTGGAATACAGACTTAGTAGTGGTATTTCTGGGTCAAAGGTCTACACAGTTTTATAGCTCTATGGGAGTAGTTTCAAATTGTTCTCCAGAACGGTTAGGCTAGTTCACAACTCTCCCAACAATGTATCAGTGTCCCAATTTTTCCACATCCACTTCAGCATTTGTCATTTTCCTTTTCTGTCATGTTAGCCAATCTGATAGGTGTATCTCAGAGTTGTTTTATTTGCATTTCTTTACTCAATAGTGATTTAGAGCATTTTTTCATTTGACTATTGCTAGCTTTGTTTTCTTCTACTGAAAACTGCCTGTTCATATCCTTTGACCATTTATCAACTGGGGAATGGTTCTTATTTTTTACAAATTTGGTTCAGTTCTCTACATATTTGAGAAATGATGTTTTTATAGAAGAATCTTACTGTAAAAATTCTCCCTCATTTTCCTATTTTCCTTCTAATTTTGGTTGCATTAGTTTTGTTTGCACAAAAGCTTTTTAATTCCATGTATTCAAAATTATCTATTTTACTTCCCATAATCCTCTCTATCTCTTATTTGGTCATAAATTCTTCCCTTATCCATACATCTGACAGACATATTTTTCCATGCTCCCCTAAATTACATATGATATCACCCTTTATGTCTAAATCATTTATCCATTTTAACCTTATCTTGGTATACAGTAGGAAATGTTGGTCTAATCCTAATTCTTGCAAAACTGCTTTCTAGCTTTCCCAGAAATTTTTATCAAATGTTGAGTTCTTATACCTAACTTTGGAAATCTTTGGGTTTATCAAACACTAGCTTGTTACTGTGATTTACTTTTGTGGATTGTATACCTAATCCATTCCATTGATCTATCAATCTATTTCTTAGCTAGTATCATACTGTTTTGATGATTACTATTTTGTAATACAGCTTGAAATCTGGAAACGGTAGGCTCCCTTCCTTTACTTTTTTTCATCGATTCCCTTGATGTTCTTGACTTTTTGCTCTTCCAGATGAATTTTGTTATTATTTTTTCTATTTCTATAAAATAATTCCTTGGTAGTTTGATCGGTATGGCACCGAATAAGTAAATTAACATGAATAAAATTGTCTTTATATATGTGTGTGTGTGTGTGTGTGTGTGTGTGTGTGTATACACATACACATACATAGGCTTGAATTACCCATGAGCAATTAATATTTCTCCAATTGTTTAGATCTGCCTTTATTTGTGTGAAAAGTGTTCTGTAATTTTATTCAGGTAATCCGAGTTTTTCTTGGCAGGTAGACTCTCAAGTATTTTATATTTTCTGCAGAATTTTATATGGAATTTTTCTTTTTATCTCTTGCTGATGGATTTTGTTGTTAGTATATAGAAATGCTGATGATTTATGTGGGTTTATTTTATATCTTACAATTTTGCTGAAGTTGTTAATTGTTTCAACTAGTTTTTTAGTTGGTTCTCTAGGGTGCTCTTATTTCATCAACAAAGAGTGACAATTTTATTTCCTCATTGCCTATTCTAATTCCTTCAATTTCTTTTTCTTGTCTTATTGCTATAGCTAACATTTCTAGTAAAATAATGAATAATAGTGGTGCTAATGGACATCTTTGCTTCACCCCTGCTCTTATTGGGAAGATTTCAAGTTTATCCCCTTTACTAATAATGCTTGCTCTTAATTTTAGATAGATTACTTATTGTTTTAAGAAAGACTCCATTTATTCCTATGCTTCCTAGTGTTTTTAATAGGAATGGATGTTGTATTTTGTCAGTTTTTTTTCTGTATCTATTGATATAATTATATGACTTTTGTTGCTTTTATCATTGATATAGACAATTTTGCTATATTGAACCAGTCCTGAATTCCTGGTATAAATCCTAAGTGTCAACCTATGTTTTTTTGAAAGACCAATCTTCTTGACTAGAAAAAACAACTGTAACTTAGATTTTCCTGGTGGCTTATTAGTAATCTCTCCTTTTAATATGATGAATATTGGTCAAGGATAGAGAGTCAATATTGGGGAAAGGAAGGAGAGCTTATTAATTCTTAAGAATAAGAAGAGAGGGAGGCTAATGGGAGGAGGAAGGAAAGCAGATTAATCAATCAGAAGAACAAGAGCTTGGCTAGACTCTTGTCCCTTAACACAGAAGAAATGGAGGAAGTGCTAAGCCAGAAAGCCCCTTTGCTCTGTTTTTTCACTGAACTGCCTTAAAGACCCACAAGGTCTGCGGTTAGTTAGGCCAACAGCATTCAGCTGCACTAACTACTGATAGGTCAGCTCAGCTGATACCATCTGGTGTTTTCCAGTGAGAGGAAAAAAAGAGGAAAATGAAGACTTGTTACTGGGCTCCCATCACCAAGGTGTGCTTTAGTGTTCCACATTTCCTATCCCATCTGGTGCCGGGATATAACTAAGCACAGACTTGCAGGCCAATTTAAAACTGCTAAAAAGAAGCACTTTGTTTCTTGGTAGGTGCTTGGTCCTCCCAGCCTGTGCATACACAATGTCTGGCTGCCCTGGGAGGATGAAGGGGCAAAGCAATTGAAATTCAGGAGGACATCTGTTACAGGAGATGAGTGAGCTAAAAAAATTCCTTTTTCAACTCGGCCTTCCTCCCTTTGTCCCACCCCCTGGCCAAGCACTTCCCAGAATCTCCCTCGCTGGGGTAGTGGGAGCAGCTGCCTGCGTTCTTTCCTGCTCTCCTTAGCTGAGCTGGGCAGAGCTGAGCTGAACGGAGCTGCCTGTGGATAAAGTGAAGGGAGGTGTGCTGGAGAGCTGGAGCAGTGCAGGGAGAAGGCTGTGAGCTTGGGCGCTCGTTCTTCTCGATTAGCCCTGGGGGCTGGAGAGAGGGAGGGACAGGTAGCACACAGTACCAGGCTAGGGGGAGCCCCTAATTGAGGGCACAAGTCCAGGGAGATTTCTGGAGGCAGAAACACAAGGAAGCCATTTTTCCCCCTCTTCTTTTCTTTTTCTTTTTTTTTTTTTTTTTTTTTGCCTGGGGGTTTGTCTCTTTTTTTTCTTCCACCCCAGCTTGGCTTTCTTTCAAAGGCTTCTTCTCTTTGGGTTTCATTTATTCTCTATCTCACCTTGTGCTCTGCAAGTTTTCTTGGATTATTTCTTTGTCATAATATGTATTGATTTGGATTTTCACTCCAAATCTCTTGTTTGTCATTTTCACACAAATGAAAAATTATGTGTGAAAGTTGTTGTGGAAAATAGAAAAAGAATAGAAAATAAATAGAAAAACTATGTGTCAGTTTTTATGTTATAGAATCTTTGTAAGAAATAGAACTCATAATAATGTGATTATAATGATCACTAGTTAAGAACAAATGAAATAAAAATTTATTTGATTATCTTCATGAGAATTCCAGGAAAGATATTTTCTCATATGATATTGCAATATGAACATTCAATCCAACAAACATTTATTAATCCCCTACCTATCTGTGCTAGGTGCCAAGAAAGATGGAAAAATTAATTGTCTTGCCTTTTACCCTTATGTAATTTAGAATTTAGATGGAAGAGCAATGGGGATATACATTTTATACTGATACATAGTGGAAAGGGCAAGGAACTTGGGGGAAGGATCCTGGCTCAGGTTCTCACTAGCTATATGGTTTTTAACCCCAGTTTCTTCAATCACAAAGTTGGAAGTAAGACATGAAAGAGACCAAAGGCTTGTATATTATACAAATGCCTCCTGGCTATGCATTATGAATACTTTCTTTGAGAAGATGGACGTGAGCACTAAATAGCAGCTAAAAATAAAATTGATTATATTTTAACAGACAGGAAATGACTCGTTATTGGTGTGCAAATCATCCCTGAATCAGACCTGCTTTGTTAAAGCAAAGACCCAAATTAATGCAAAACTAAGAGATAAAGTAAAAGAAACCAGGATTCAATTAATCTGATGTTTAACTTACAGTTACACAAAGATCACATATAGCCTTCCTTCGTATCCATACATGTCAGCGCTTTCCAATTCTAACCAAGCTTTCCACTCTGATGGTTCATTATTTTACATTTTAAGCATTTGCTGATGCTTACTTATGATCTTTAGTGTTTTAAGCATTTCTTTTGTGGTAAGGGAAATAGTTGCCTTAAACTTAATATCTACTTGTACATTGAGCATCATTTCTAGAAGAGGACCTGTTTATCCTTTTTAGGGAAAACCTTAGATATGAACCATAACCAAGCTTTGTTAAAGAGATTTCCTTAGGACTCTTAGGAGGAGGCATAAAAAACTAGGGAGCCCAAAAAACACCACATACCTTATCTTTGCAGGTATATCTTTTCTAATACTGAATCTAGTTTTATTCCAGAACCAGATCTAGAATTCTTTGTGGGAGGAAAGAATACTCTGTACCTGAAATTTCATATATGTGTGTATTTGTGCATGTATATGTATATACACTTACACAAACAAATATAGGAATTTCTAATTATAACTAGTAATTATAGATTATAAACAATTAGGAACATATTATTTGTAAGTTACAAATTATACAAAATTGTGTATGAATATATAATATATACATGTATAAAGTAAGGTACAAGGTGTTTCCTCCTCCCATAAAGGGTTCCAAATCTGGTTCTATAAATGTGTGTGTATGTCGGTATATATGTGTGTTTGTATAATATTTAGATATTTTAATTTTCTATATACTGTTTTTCTTAACAATAAAATGTAAGTTCCTTGAGGACTGGTATTATTTTATTTTTTTCTTTATACTCTCAGGACCTCATGCAGTGCCTAACACATAGTAGGTGCTTAATAAATGCTTGCTGAATTAGGGTAAATTAAAAGAAAGAATAAAAATGAGAAAAAATGACATACAATTAAAACAACTTCAACCTGAACTTCTAAAATGAGTCGTTGCTAAAAAATGGGAAATGGATGGCGGAGAAGACATTATACTTGCTTCCTCAAGAATTTAATTTATACAAATCAGTTGCTATAACAAAGATGTTAAAAGAATCTATAAACTTCCTCAGCTAGCAAATATTTGATCTCCTTTCCAAGTGGAAATACATGACAGCCAGGTTTAGAATAAAAACTTATTTGCAAAATCTTATGGAGGAAGATGGTAGAAGTTTAGTATTATAAAAAAGGAAGAAAATTGGAGGAAAAACAAGTTTGCAGAAATTCTGGAAAGAAACCCTACTAAGCAAAGGCACCCCAACTGTAATTAAGGATGAAACTAGAAAGAGTTTAGCAAGCATGAAAAGTGGGAAAGATCTACAAAAAAATTTTCTTAAACACTCTAGTCATCCTCAAGGGCAGTGATACCACTACTAGACACATGCCTCAAAGAAGTCAGAGACAAAGGAAACAGATTTACATATACTAGTAAAATATTTATAGCAGCACATATACAAATATATCAACAAAAATATTTATAGCAGCTTTTGTTATAGCAAAAAACTGGAAACAAAGTGAGTTCTGGTCAATTGGGGAATGCCTGAACAAGTGATAGCATATAAATGTAATTAAATATTATTGGTAAGAAATGATGAGCATTACAATTTGAAAGACTCTTGGAAAAATTTGTATATATTACTACTGAATGAAATGAGGAGAATGGGGAGCATAATTTACACAATGACCACAATAATGTAAAGAAAGCAACTTTGAGAAACTACAGAATTCTGATCCATGAGTGAGTCATAACTTCAGAGGACTGAAGATGAAGCTTGCCACCTACCTCTTTGCAAAGAGGTGATTGATGGATTAGCGGTGCAGACAAGATGAACATTTTCAGATATGGCCCATGAGTCAGGTTATGTTGCTTGACTTTGTTGCAAGTGATGGCTTCTCTGTGGGATTGGAGGTGAATGAGTAGGTAGCAGTGAAGATTTGAAAAGAGAAAAAGAAAGAAAAGAGCATCAGTAAAATATTTTTAAATGCGCAATACACCCAGAAGAAAACAAAAGGAATTTCAGAACAAGCAGGACAATTGCTACCATATTAAATGTAATATACTTCAAAAATATGACAGAAGTTCAGTTTCATATAAAATTCTCATTTTTGTTCTTCATATACTTAAATGTTCATGTTAATTGGTTATTCAGTTCATGACAAAAAAAAATTAAATCTTTTTTAAAAAAGCAATTGACCTAAATTATGTATACACAGTAGAAGACCAATATGGAGACAACACAATTTTGAAGGTGTGAGATTAATTCTCAAGATATCTAAAAAGGAGAAACTGTCAAAAGCATAAAAACAATTTCATATATTATTATTACCAAGAACAAGGTAACTGAGAGAATGCCAACAAATTCTGACCCATATGCCAACTTTCCTATTGATAAAATTTGTTTTATTTTATTTTTTAAGACAGAGTCTTTCTGTCTTTCCTAGGTTGGAAGTGCAGAGGCCAGTTATGGGCCTGTCCCCATTGCTGATTGGCACAGAAATTTTGACCTTCTCTGTTCCCATCTTGGCAGGTTTGCCGCTCCTTGGGCATAGCCTGTTGACCCCCAGCTCACCATACTGATGTCTGTATTAGTGTGGACACTAGATTGACTTCAGTTGTATTTCAGTTCAGAACTCTCAGACTCAGACTCAGACATCAGACTCAACCTCCCCTAGCAGCAGGAATTATAAGTGTGCATGACCATGCCAGGCTGACACAAAACTGTTATGAGAAAAATCTATACAAAGTGGGAAACAGCAAGCACAGTGGATAGATAATGCCTCAGGGTTAAGTAGAGCTGGATTCAAATCCTGCCTCTGACAAAAATCAGCCTCATGAACCTGGCCAAGTGATTTAACTTCTCAGTGTCCCAGACAGCTCTCTAAGACTATGAATTGTGGAGAAGATGTTGATTTGCACAGGTAAAGAAAGTTCTTTAGTTCATCAGGAATTCCCTACAGTGAAATTACTGGTCAAGTTAAAATGAGTCTGTAACACATAAATCAAGGACATCCTTGATGAAGATATGAGAAGATAAAAGGCAGGCTTTCACAAATAATATTCTGTAGTAGACTAAATCCTTTTTCTTTTGGCTTTGGTTTTTTTTGCAAGGCAATCAGGGTTAAGTGATTTGTTCAGGGTCACACAGTAAGTGTTAGACTAAATCTTTATAGGCATTTGAGTGACTAAAAGGTAAAGGAAATAAATATAAAATCCCCTCGTGCTTGCCTTAAAGGTTCTTTACCTGCCTCCATGGAGGCCTGACACAGTGCATAGCTGTGTGACCCTGTGTAGCTGACAACTTCTGGAGTCTGGCTTCTTGTTTTTGTATCCCAGGGATACCAAGCATCCTCAGAGCTATGCATCTTGTTTCTCTTGACTCTTGTTAGTCTTCTCTCTACAAGGCTGTAAGCAATGTCTTAATGCATCCAATGGCCTTTTCTTAGTTTTCATCCTCAACCTCTCTGTATATCTTGACCCTGACCCATCCTGAATGCACCCTCTTCCATTAGCTTCCAGAATCAAACTCTTTCCTGTTCTCCTCCTACCTGTCTGACGGTTCTTTCTCAGGCTCCTTTGCTGGTTCATCATCCATCTCCATATCCCCCATAGCTCCTTCATGGACCCTCTGCTTTCTCCAATTTTCCCCTCTTGTCAGTTTCCATAGATTCAGCTAGCATCTTTATGCAAATGACTGTTGAATCTAAATATGTTATCCAGTCCTAATCCTAGCTCTTCACTCTCAGCTACATGCTAGACAGCTCTGCTTGGATCTACTATTGGCATCTCAACTTCTACATGTCCAAAATGGATCTTGTTATCTTCTCTCCTAAAACCGTCCGTCTTGAAATTTCTCTCTATATACTGAGGGCATCATCAACCTCCTAGTCACCCAAGTTCACAAACTCAAGTCATATTTGACTTTTCCCTCTCTCTTATCTCCCAAATATCCAACCAATTTTCTATGTCTTGTCAATTGTACTTCTACAACATTTTTTATATCCATTCTCTTTCTCTTCTGTCAGAGCCATCAGTCCAGTTCAGGGTCTTAAAGCCTCTCACCTAATAATAGCCACTTAATTAGTTTCATTGTTTCCAATATCTTCCTTCTCCAATCTGTCATCTATACAACTGCCAAAATAAATTTTTTTTAATATAGGTCTTACTATGTCACCCTTAATCTTAAATCTCCATGGACTTCCTATTTTCTAAGTAAATAAATATATTTATTTTAAAATAAACTAAGTACATTTATTTATTTTAAAATAAACTAAGTTTATATATTTATTTCAAAATAAACTAGATATTTATTACAAATAAACTAAATAAAGATATTTATTAAAAATAAACTAAATAAATATATATTTATTAAAAATAAACACATTTATTTTAAAACAAACTAAACATATTCATTTTGAAATAAACTAAATAATGATATTTATTTTAAAAATAAACTTAATAATAAGAGGATAAAATAGAAACTTTTGAATTTTGACATTTAAAGCCCCTCATAATCTGGCTTCAGCCTCCCTTTCCAGGGTTATTTTCTATTACCTCCCTTTGTATCCTCTATATTCCAGCCAAATTGGTCTACTTGCTATTCATCTAATTGTCATCCCATCTCCCACCTCTGCACCTGTTTCCCATACCTGGAATATACTCTCTCCCCACCTCTATCTCTTTGAATCCTTAACTTCCTTCCATATTTAACTCAGACCTCTCTTCCCATGGGAAGCTTTTCCTGATGCCCCTACTTATTTGTGATCCCTCCCTCCTTGAGTTCTATATTGCATTTATTTTTCTGCTTAAATGTTGCTTTTCCTCAGTAGTATTTCAACTTTATGAGGGCAGAGGTTTTTTGTTCTGTCTTTTTATCCCCAGTTCCCAAGGCAGCTAGATTATACAGCGGTGTGGGCCTAGAGTCAGGAAGACTTGATTTAAAATCTTGGCTCATAACACTAATTAGCTGTGACATTGAACGAGTCAATTATCCTCAGTTTCCCCAACTGTAAAATGGGGATAATAATAGCATCTCCCTCCTAGGGCTGTTGGGAGGACCAAATGAGATGATATTTGTAATTAATACAGTGCCTTACATATAGTGGGTGCTGTATAAATGCTTATTCCCTTTCCTACCTGCCCATTCCTTAGCATAGTATAACTGCACATTAGGTACTTAATAAATGCTTGTTGAATTGACTAAATTGTCAAAGGATGTCATTTATTTAACACACACTATTTGGCACCCACTGTGTGCCAAATATTGTGCTAGACCTTGCAGGAGATATGAAGGAAGAAACACAGATAATTAGTAAGCATTTGAAAATTGTTCAAGTATCATAATCAAAGAAAGTCAAATGAAAAATTTTGAACTGTCACTTAAGCCCATCAAATTAAAAAATATACTTAAAAATCTTATCACATTCAATGTTGGCACTACTTCAGCATAATTTGCACTGTTGGTGGAGATGTGAATTGGTGTTATTTTTTAAAAATCCATGAAAATGTAAGAGTTTCAAAACTGACTTTAATTTTTGACCTAGGGACCTTAATACTATAACTATATCCAAAGGGTGTTATTAAATGAGGAGGAAGACTTATCAGTATCAAATATTCATAGTAGATTTGTTGTAATCAGAACAGTTGGTATGTTGGGTCCCTAGATGGTAGTGGTTGCATCTTCCTTCAGACTACCTACCAGGGATAGCCCTGAGGTGGGATGGTTTACAAGCTCACAAGTGCCTACAAGTTTAATTCTCTCTATGATTATCAATTGATATCAATTAACCAGATTAAACTGACTTTTAGAAATGGGTATTGTGATAGTAATGGAATATAAAGATTCCCCTGTATTGGCTTGGTTTTCAAATTGATTGTGTTAAAACCCGGAGCTTGTTAATCCCACCTGTGGGATGGACTTGTTGATGTGAAAAGAAAGTCCTGAACTGGGAGGAGCTGGTGACGTAGATTTGGAGAGACAGGAGAGAGGCAGAAGAACTTTTTGGAAGCAGCACCTCGTGGAGGCAGAGAGAGACTGAGAGGATTGTTGAGTGCCACTTTGAATCGCCCTGGACTTTTGAGACCTGCCCCCGGAGCTGCCAAGGACTGAGGAGACATGGCTGTTTTGCTGGTACTTTGTCTGTCTGTTTTGATGTTGTTTTGCCAGATTTGTCCACTGGTGAAAGACAGTCCTTTTGTTGAAGAAGTCCTGGAACCTGGCTGTTGGCTAAGAGATCCTGAGACTGTCCTGCAGACAGAGAGTGAATACTGTCCACTGGTGAAGGACAGTGCTGTTGTTGCAGGGGTCTGGAGACTGTCCTGCAGACATAGTGAATACTGTCCACTGGTGAAGGACAGTGCTGTTGTTGCAGGGGTCTGGGAACCTTTCTGTTGGTTCAGAAGCCCTGAAGAAGGATTTTCTTGTTGTATGTTTAAAGAAATCTTGAAAAGTTGTTCTGCTAGAATCCTCAAGACATTCCCATTAGGGATGATGTAGCATTTTTTGCTGGGTTCTTTTCAGAGACTTGACTGTGCCTTTCCTTTTCTAGTCCAATCTGTCCTTGTCTCCTGATATCCCTGGTAGGGATACTGCCAGGACACCAATGTGAAGTCCAAAATCTTCCAACCTTTGAATCCAGAAGATTCTCTTCCAGCCATGGTGGTGGTAGGGGATGAGGAGAATGAGGTTGAGGGTAGGACTTTCTTCTTTTCTCCTAAGTCACTCTTTCTCATTCTTTCTTTGACTGCAAGATCCTCCTATATGTTGGGAGAAGCCTGAATTTCTGAATTCTATACTAGACTGTTATTTTATAGAAGACCCACAGGTCATGACAAAGTTTTCCCACCAATTTGAACAGACTTCCTGTCACACCTAGTTGAAATAGGAGGTGTCCGGAACTTGTTCACACCTAGTTCATAACTATGATTGATTTATTCCTGAGATGTATTCTCACCTAATAAAATGTATGAGGACCAAGTGAGGTATGGTGATTGTAAGATCTACCTTTAAATTTATAATAAAGATGAACATGAATTCAAAATAGTTAAATTGAGAGTGTTGTAGTTAATAATCCCTAAGGTCCCTTCTAGGTCTTTAACAAACGACCTAATAATCCTCTTAGGGGCTCTGTGGAGATACTAAATCCTATCATACCAGACAAAATCTAAATAAAGGGACATAAGCTGGTGGGAGGTATTACATTTTTTAAGTTATTTTTTTTTAATTTTGTGACCCAAAGCAAAGCAATGGGGTCTGAATCAGGGTAATAATAGCTAGCATTTATAGAATATTTTAAAGAACTTTATACAAATTATTATCTCATTAGATCCATATAACAACTCTGTGAGGTAGGTGCTATAATGATCCCCATTATACAGGTGAGGAAACGGGGTGAGAGAGAATAAGTGGCATGTCCAGAGTCACATATCTATTAAGTGTCTGAGGTTGCCTTTGAACTCATGTCTTTCTGACTCTAAGTCTAATACTCTATTAATTTTCACCACCCAACTGTCTCTATTAAGAGGAAATGTTTTCAATGGTTATAGAGATAAGACTAGGTATGATAAACAAAAAACACTACACTTGGGTCATAAATCTTGGCAGCTACACTCACTTTTGTGAACTTAGACCAATCCCTTACCCCTCTAGGCTTTGGTATATACTCCCTGCTAAAATTAGGGGACTAAATTAGATATTCTTAAAAGTCTTAGGTCATATGACACAGTCTGTTTCAGCAGTGTTACACCCAGGACTCAGATTAAACTGTTCCATTGCAACCATCCAATCCATGTCACTGGAGAAGGAAGTATATAGTGGAATGTCTTCTTTTGACCTGGTTCTGTTCATTTTTATGTATATGACTTAGATAGAAGCATAAATTCATTTATTCATTCAACTAGCATTAAGTACCTACCTTGTACGAGGCACTGAGCCAGGTGCTGGAGATACAGAGAAAAATAGCAGATAATCCTTGCTCTCAAGGAGCTTGAACTCTAATGGGAGAGCCAACATACAAACAGGATATAGACAGGACAAATTGGAGACAACTTTAGAGGAAGCCACTAAGATTAAAAAGGACTAGGAAAGGTTTACTTTTAATTTTAAGTGTAATTTTATTTTATTTTCAGCTTTGAATTCTCTCCCTCCCAATTTTCCCCCACACGGAGAAAACAAGGCAAACAAACCTATTACAAACATATATAATCAAGCAAAACAAATTCCTGCATCTGCCACATTAAAAAAATATGCCTCACTCTGTGTTCTGAGTCTATCATCTCTCTATCTGTAGGTGGGTGGCATAGTGAGAAAGTTGTCATGCAGAAGGTTAAGCTTTAGCTGAAGCCTGAAGTAGATAAGAGGAGCTAGCTGGCAGAGATGAAGAGAGAGACAGTTCCAGGTATTCGGGACAGATAGAGTTGAAGATGGAGCATATATACAGGAAACAGCAAGGAGGCCAGTGTCACTGAATTCCAGAGTACAAATGGCAGTAAAGTGTAAGAAAATTAGAAAGGTAGGAAAGGGTCAGATTATGACAGGCTTTAAAAACCAAACAGAATATGTTGTATTTGATCATGGAGGCAATAGGGAACCAATAGAGTTTATCAAAGTGTGTGTGTGTGTGTGTGTGTGTGTGTGTGTGTGTGTGTGTGTGTGTGAGTGAGTGAGAGAGAGAGAGAGAGATCAATTTGTTAGCTGAATAGAGAACAGACAAATCTGAGGCAGGAAAAATAACCAATAGTCTAAGAGTAAGGTGATGAGGGCTTACCACTAGAGCGGTTGCAGTTTTAGAGGAGAGAAGGGGGCATTTAGCATGACAATAGAAATGATGGGCTATGGGGAGTGAGAGTGAGGAGTTGAAGACAATCTTTAGGTTTTGAGTGTAAGTGACTAGGAGGATAGTGGTACTCTAGACAGTAATGGAGAACTTACAAAGAGGGGAGGATTTGGGAGGAAAAGACAATGAGTTGTTTTGGATCTGTTGAGTATAAAATGTCTATGGGACATCCAGTTTGAGATGTCTAATAGGCAACTAGAAATGCAAGACTGGAGATCAGCAGAAAGGTTAAGGCTGTATAAGTAGATTTGAAAACCGTCAGCATAGAGATGACAATTGAATCCACAGGAGCCAATGAGATCACCAAATGAAGTAGTATAAAGGAAGAAGAGAAGAGCGCCCAGGACATACTCTTGGGGGACAACCACGGTTAATGAGGGATCTGAATGAAGATCCAGTAAAGAAGACAGAGGAGTGGTCATACTGGTATAAGGAGACCCAGGAGAAAGCATTGTCTCACACACACACACAGACACAGACACACAGACACACACACACACACACACACACAATGTTGAGGGAAAAGAGTATTGAGGAAAAGAGAGTGATCAACAGTGTCAAAAGCTTACAAAGAGTTCAAGAAGAATGAGGATTGAGAAAAAGTCATGGGATTTGGCAGTTAAGAGCTAATTAGTAACTTTGGAGGGAGCAATTTTCAGTTGAGTAATGAGTTTGGAACAATGTGGTCAGAAGACTGCAGAGTTAAGAGAGTGAGAGGAAAGGAAGTGGGGGCAGCTATTATAGACTATCCTCAAGGAATTTAACCTCAAAAGGGAGAACTAGCAGGGATGAATGAATCAAGGGAGGGTTTTTAAGTATGGAAGCCGCATGGGCATATTTATAAGGAACTAGTCAATAGTGATTGAAGATTAATGAGAGGGGAGGGAAGATAGAGAGACAATCTGCTGGAGGAGATAGGATAGGATGGGATCATTTGTGCATAGCTTTCAAGTTAGACAGGGTGACGGAGGAGATAATGGCAGAAAGTATCTGGGTGATGTGAGATGAAGAGGAGGGAGATTTTTTTTCAGTGAAATATAAGGTAAATTTCTCAGTTGAGATGGGGGAGGGGAAGGTGTGGGAGGTTTGAGGAAGGATAAAAAGTTTTGGAAAAGGAGCTTTGGGGTGTGGTATAGTGAGTTATTTAGGAAAGTGTAAAAGCTACAGTGAAGGTTCAGCTGAGATTATATAACATTTATAAACTTGTATGGGACGCATCATGGTTTCATGATTCTTTATTAAACTAAAAAGACCTAAATAAAAGTAAAGAAATGGCCACATATTAAACAGTATAATGCTACCTAAATTAATTTCCTTATTCAGTGCTATACAAATCAAACTGACAAAGTATTTTTTTTTTAGCAAATTAGAAAACAAAAGATCAAGATATTAAAAGAAAATAAAGAAAAAAGAGAGAAGGGGCATAGAAATATAAGATCTCAAACTATACTCAAAGCTATTATCATCAAAATTATTTGGTAATGGTTAAAAAAGAAAGTGGCTGATCAGTGGAAAGGTACATAACATATAGAAACATAAACTTAGTGTTTACTATAAAAGAAGGGAATAAGCATTTACATAGCACCCAGGCACTGTGCTATAAGTACTTTACAAATATTATCTCATTTGATCCTCACAACAACCCAGGGAAATATATACCCTTAGTTCCATTTTACAGTTGGAAAAAACTGAGGCAAACAGGTTATATGACTTGCCTAGGGTCACACAGCTGGTATGGAGGCCAGATTCTAATTATCTTCCTGATGTCAGGCCCATGGCTCTGTCCACTATACCACCTCGCTGCCTCCAATATATCAAAGCTGCTAGCTAGTGGAATAAGGATATCTTATCCAATAAAAAACTTCTGGGAAAATTGGAAAGTAATCTGGAAGAAGTTCAAACTTGACACCCAATCCTCCATCTCCATTCCAACACAGTAAACTCCAGTGGTTCCCTATTACCTCCAGGATAAAACAAAACAAAAAATGCTCTCTTTGGCATTCAATGTCCTTTATAACTTAGCCCTCTCCTATCTTTTTAGTTTTCTTGTAGCTTATTCCTTGCCATGTACTCTTAGATCCAGTGACATTGTTCTCCTTGCTGCTCTGTGAACAAAAGACTCCATCTCTGTCTTAGGGCATTTTTTTCTGGCTGTCCCCCATGCCTAGAATGCTCTCTTTTCTCAACTCTGCCTACTGGCTTCCTTTAATTCCCAACTAAAACTCCATCTTTTACAAGAAGCCTTTCCTATCCCTTCTTAATTCAAGTGCCTTCCCTATGTTAATCATTTCCTATTTATCCTATATATAGCTTGTTCATATATATTTGTTTGAATGTTGCCTCCTCCATTAGATGTGAGCTCCTTGTGGACAGGGATGATCTTTTGCCTCTCTTTGTATCTCTGGCTTAGCATGGTATCTGGTACATAGTAGGTGCTTAATAAGTGTTTATTGATTGATTGAAAAAACAGTCTGACACCCTATACCCATATAAGCTCCAAGTGGATTAATGATTTAGATATAAATTTAAAGGGGCAAGAAAGAAAATACCTTTTGCATCTATAGATGGGGAAGAATTCATAACCAGACAAGGGAGAAAGAAGACCACAGAAGATAAAATGGACTATTTTGATTTCATAAAATTGAGTTTTTGAACAAAAAATCAGTGTAGTTAAAATTAGTAGTGAAACCATTAACTGAAAAAAAAATCTTTGCAGGAAGTTTCTCTGATAAAGACTGATATCCAAGGAAGATTCAAATATATAAGAATGACAGCAATTCCCCAATAGGTAAATGGTTAAAGGATCTATGAATAGGCTGTTCTCAAAATAATAAATGAAACCAATCAACAGCCATACCCAAAAAATGCTGCAAATCATTAATAATTAGAGAAATTAAGATAAAGTAACTGAAGTTTTACCTCATACCTATCAGATTGGCAAGGATGGGAGATAAAGGAAAATGATCATTGTTGGAGAGGCTGCTAACAGATAGACACTGGGGCACTCTTGGTGGAGCTAGGCATTCCTAAAACCAGTTTGGAACTATGCCCTAAAAAGTCACCAAACTGTATACTCTTTCTCCCAGCTATGTTACCACTAGACCAATGTCCCAGAGATAAAAGAAAGATGAAAAGGACCCACATGCAAAAAAGAAAAAGAAAGACAAAGAGAAAAAAATTTACAGCACCACTTTTTATTACAGCAAAGAACCATAAACAAAAGGTGTGCTCATCCACTGGGGAATGGTTGAACAAATCATGGCATAGGAATGTAATGGGATATTATCATGCCACCCAAAATGATAGAAAAAATAGTATTTCACACAAGCCTGTGAAGATTGTATGAACTGACATAAGAGTGAAGTGAGCAGAACCAGGAGAACAATATACAAGATAGAGCAATATTATAAAGGAAAACAACTTTGAAAGACTTAAGAATTCTAATCGGGGCAGCTAGGTGGCACAGTGAATAGAGCACCAGCCCTGGAGTCAGGAGGACCTGAGTTCGAATCCAACCTCAGACACTTAACATAAAAAACTAGATATGTGACCTTGGGCAAGTCATTTAACCCCATTGCCCTAAAAAAAAAAAAAAAGAATTCTAATCAATGCAATGACCAATGAGGACTGCAGAGGAGGGAGGAGAAGGCATGCTACCAACCTCCTGACAGAGGAATTATGGATTCAAGGCATAAAATAACATTTATTTTTGCACATGGTAAATGTGTGGGATCATTTTGCTTGCTATGTTTATTTGTTACAAGGATTGTGGTGTAGATGGTGGGGTTGTATTTGGGTAGGGATGGCATCCCGAGTACGTAGAGGCAATCTAGTGATAAGGTTTCCAAAAATTTTTATTTTTAAAAAGGACATGGAAGCATTTAAAAATATGTACAGAAGGAAACTGAAGGGGGTTCAGAAACATAGACAAGCAGGACAGTTTCGAAAGTAAAACTGAATTTGTCATATACTCCTCCATTTTCTATTGTTAAAACCCTGTTTTCCATCAGTAGCTCTTTTTGATTTCAACTCCACAGGAACAATATTCTCCCTTTCCCAGAAATCCCTCCTCCCCTTTCCCTCTTCCTCCCCCAAAGAATTAGTTGATACCTTGAAATCTCATCCTCTTGAATCGAAGGTAAACTTAGGTTTTAATACTCAACAACTTCTCAACTCACCTTCAGCTACCTCTCCCCTCTGATTGGAGGGCTGGAGAACTTAGCATTTTACTCCTCCCAAAGTCTTCCCTTCATAAAAGGTTCAGAACCTTCTTGGTAATTCCATTTTCTATCAGCAGACTAGGAACACAGTTCCCTAAACTGGATATCTCCTGCTCTTTAAGGCCACAGGCTATCTCTTTTTCTTATTTATATCCCTAGTGCTTAGTACACAGTATCTGGTACATAGTAGGCACTTATTAAATTTTTAAAAATTGAATTAAAACACTTTTAAAAACTCAAGCTATACATAAGACATTTGTATTTTCATATATAATCTTTTTCTGTTCTGCTTTGTATATGGACGTTTTCTCTTTGTGGGGTGTTAAATTTAGAATTGAAAATCAAATTAAAAGGCAGGAGAAAAAGAAGACAATTTGTATTTTATTTTAGAGGCAAGAGAGAGTTGATGAGGCTTCTAAGAAAAGAGTAACATCTAAATCACTATTGATTAGAGAAATGCAAATCAAAACAACTCTGAGGTACCACATCTCACTGGTCAGATTGGTTAACATGACAAAACAGGAAAATGATAAATGCTGGAGAAGATGTGGAAAAATTGGAACACTAATGCATTGTTGGTGGAGTGAAGAACTGATCCAACCATTCTAGAGAGCAATTTGGAACTATGACCAAAGGGCTATAAAAATGTGCATACCCTTTTGATAGAATCCTAATAAAGCTGCCCCCAGTCCCAGTATTCTAACTTCTTTATAGGCTTGGCCCCACTGAACAGCAGGCCCACTGTACCTACCTAACTACCCCCTTCCCTCCCTCCCCAACCTGCCCCACCAATATCCTAACTTCTTCATATATGCCTCACTGCTCACTGGAACAACAGGTGTGTCTATGTGATGTGAACCTAGCTACTTCCTCTACCTGGTCACTGCCCCCAGACCCATTCCCACAGAAACAGGTATGTTCTTGTATTCAATCACAATTACATCATCCATCTAGGCTAAGACAGGACAACAAAGCTAACTATCTGTCTTAACCAGACAGGACCACAATAGCTAACCAGTTGGAGGGCAGAATGACCAGAATGTTTAACCACCGAACTATAGATGGGACCCCTCCTCCATTACCTAATCCGTTAACAAACTCCTCCTGACTTTTTAATATTAATGATATTCCTCTATTCTATGTAACATCTTTACCCTATAAAAATCCATCTTGCTTTCTCTAAATTTGCTGGTTCCTCTTGGAATTTAGCCAGCTTCATGAGAGGTGTCAATCTCAATAAATGCCATACTTGGATTAGAGGTGGTCTGACTCTGAATTCTTTGAGACGATTCCACTACAACACATCATGAAACTGCAACAGTTTTTGGGTTGGCAGAGCTCCCACCTAAACAGTTTTTGCATCCCTGGGTTTAAACTGCAACACTTTGACCCAGCAATATCACTTCTAGGGTTGTATCCCAAAGAGATCATACAAGTGGGAAAAGGACCCATGTATGTGAAAATATTTATAGCAGCTCTTTTTGTGGTGGCAAAGAATTGGAAATCAAGGAGATGTCCATCAGTTGGGGAATGGCTAAACAAGTTGTGGTATATGAATGTAATGGAATACTATTATGCTATAAGAAATGAGGAGTAGACGGACTTCATAATATCCAGAAGAGATTTATAGAAAGAGAGTAGAACCAGTAGAATATTGTACACAATTACAGACGCATTGTATCTGTGATGACTAACTTTGATAGACTGGGGTCCTCTCAGCAATGCAAGGTTATAAGACAACTCCAAAGACTCATGATGGAAAGGGATATCCACATCCAGAGAAAGAACTACAGAGTCTGAATGCAGATTGAAGCAAACTACTTGCTCTCTTTGCTTTGTTCCTTCTTTCTCGTTGTTCATTCCATTGGTTATAATCCTTCTTTACCACTTGACTAATGTTTAATGTGAAGGTATCTGTAGAACGTATATATGGCATTGCATGCTGCCATGGGGTGTAGGGGGGAGGAGAAGGGGAGAAAATTTGGAACTCAAGGGATTGTGGAACCTAATGTTATCAACTAAAAGTAAATAAATAAGTTATATAAAAAAGAAGAGAATAACATGATCAGGCTTGTGCTTCAGAGCTGTTTTTTTTTTCCCCAGCTATATTGAAGATAGATTGGAGAGGGGAGGAATTAAATATATTGCATATTTATCAAATTTTCAAATGCTTCAGAGCTGAGATGATGGTCTTATTAGATAAAGTCAAAATCCAAAATGACCTTGGTAATCTGGAAAAATGAAGCCAAAAACAAAAAAGGGGAATCTAACAGGTATAAATATGATAACCTGCATTTAGTTTCAAGAAATTAATTACATAATTATTGGGAGATAGGGAAGAGACATGGCTTGATCACAGTTTGTGTGTAAAAGGATTTTTTTGCTTGATTTTTGGTTAACATAAGCCAACAGTGTGCTACAACTTCCCAGAAGGCTAACCCAATAAACAGAATTAATTAAAGCAAGGTGTTCATACCCTGTGAGGTAATAATTCCACTGAGTCTTCATTGGTCAGGTCACATGTAGGATCTCAATGATACAATTCCAGAGTTGCAACCCAAAACACTCACAATCTGACCCCTACCACAGTTATATAATAGGTGCTTAATAAATATTTGGCTAACTGGTATGTGCCAATGTTTGAGGACATTGCAAATCTAGAGAAACTATCTAGGTGAAGATAATCAGGATGGTGAACTGTCTTGGAAAATATAGGAATGATGATTCAGGGAACTAGTGATATTGAACCTACATATTTGGCTAGAGCATGATAACTGTCATCAAGTGTTATTCAACATAATTCAATGCCTACTCCATGCAGAGCACTGTGCTATCATTAGAGAAAATATAAAATTTTAATAAGAAATGGTTCCTGAGCCCATGGAGTTTAGTCTAGTAGGGGGAAAAGGCATATACACAAAAGTTTGTTATAACCTACAAAACAATCCACACAAAGTGCATCAGAGAATGCTAGGAGAGTCAAGTGTTAGGAGCAAAGAAAGGGAAAGATCATTAGGGACGGGAGGAATCAAGATGATTTCATGTTGTGTTATGTCAAAAGTTTTCTATTGCTCTAGAGTCAGATTAGGGCTAAAGGGTGGAAGTTACAAGGAGACAGCTTTCAGAACAATATGAAAGGCTTTCTAATAATTAGACCTATCCAACAATGGAATGTACCATTTTATGAAGCTCAGAGCTCCCTGTTCCTGAAGGTTCTCAGTGGATTCTGAATGATCATCAATCAGGAATAATGAAGAAAGGATCCTCCTAGTATGACTAAAAGAATGAATTAATAAGATGAACTTTAATTACCTTATCAATACTAAACTTAAAAGTATTTTAGAAAAATTTTTATAGATACTGGTTATTTTTTTATATCACAATCATTTCCACATATAACACATCCACACACATCAGGCATGGATCTCAATCTTCTAACAAAGAAAAAGTTATGCAAAACCAATTATAACAGTGACTGCCTCCCATTTCATGCAATACTTTGTACTGACCCATGTTCCACCTACCTCTCTATAGATAGAAGGGAAGTATATTTCCAAATCTATTCTCCAGAACCAAGATTGATCATTAGAATTACTCTGAGTATTTTTTAAAGCATTCTTTTCATTTATATTATTGTAGCCATGGTGTTTATTCTTCTTCTAGTTTTGCTTGCTTCATTATTCATCAATTCATATATCTTTCTGTGGTTCTCTGAATTCCTTGTATTCTTCATCTGAGCAGAAAATAATATTCCATTACATTTATATACCACATGATTCAGTCATTCCCCAAATAATGGAAGAAATTATGGTATACCTTATGCAACTTTATTTCAAATTCTTTGCTAAGACAAAAAGTGTTGCTATGAATATTTTAGTATTTATAGTCTTTCTGTCTTTGTCTCTCCTGCATCATATCTTGCTCACACCACTGGGTAAAAGGGTTTAAGCAGTTTAGTGAATTTCCTTGTATAGTTTCAAATTTATTCATAAGGGTGGTACCAATTTATAGCTTCACTAAAGGTGTATTAAGTTGCTAGTGTTCCCACAACTCAGGACTCATGTCTTGAAGGTTTGTATTTGAGGATTAGTATACCTCTTTTCTATTCTTGGAATGATATTTATTGATATAAGTAACATAGCATACTTCCCAGATCACAGTGATCTTTTCCTTCCTCTGAACTTATTGCTTTTAGCTATTCATTTGGCAATTGATTATAGACTACCTTGTGATATTTTAATAATCTTTTCAACATGATTTTTAGGTAGTGTATCATTAAATTCTCGTGTCTTTATGTCCTATGTTATTGATCTGTTTGCAAGCTTCTGAAGGAAAAGGATTGTCTTATGATGTATATATATGTATACATATATATACACATACATACATATGAAAGATTGGTGCCACAAAAAGTAGCTGTAGAATACCGAGCTCATGGTGGGCAATACTTTATTTTCTGCTTTCTTTCCTCCTTAGGCCTCTATCCTACTAGCAAAAGATCATTTTTCTTTTTCTGTTTCCTACATAAAGCGCTTTTCCTCTATACTTGAATTTCTTTTGCTCTTGTACAATTTCTCACAAGAGAGAAGGTTCTGGCAGCTTTCTGTTTAGTCAAATGAAACCTTTTTCTTCATCCTTTCTTCCCTGAAAGTTCTCCTGTCCCTTCTATCATTCAGGTGCTTAATTAAAAGATTGGCTGGCTTTAGAAAGGAACTCTATGTCTGGGAAATTTTGTGGACAATTTAAAGACAAAATGCCACAAATTAAGTAATTTCATTCCTGGATTTCACATTAGCATCAACATAATAGAAAAAATATGAAATTATATTTGGATCTGTTGTAGCTCAACCTGGTGGGAGCACACATCTACTAAATATTAAAAGTGATTATTCTATTTTCATTTTTGTCCAAACACGCAGAAACAATGACTGATCCCACTATGTTCTCAGCCTCATAATTGGTTTGTTGTAGTCCTATGGGATCCAGTATGTTAATCAGATGATTTAGCTCTTGAGTGATAATCTGCCTTCAGTACATTTTCTATTCATTGTTTCAACATTAATTCAATATACATTTATTAAGTGTCTACTGTGTTTGAGGCCCTGTGCTCAGTGTGGGGAAAGAAAAGATAGGTAAGTATTGGCCTTGATCTTAAGGATGTAACCCACATGTGTGTGAAACACTTCATTTCTTATGTGATCAAAGAGATTCTACATATCCTTACTACTGTGTGCAGTGTGTACATTTCTGTTCTTTACCCTCCTTGTGGTCCAATATTCTGGCACACAGATCATTGCAGGAAATCTTCAGGATTTGAATTCAGCAGGAATTGAATATTTCTACTTGGACATGATCATCAGTGGTTGGCAATGTGCAAATAGATGGTCCAGAAACTGATCCAGGTTATCTTGCATTTTCTTTCTGAATTTGTCTCTGGTCAAGCTGTTATGATATCTAAATTAACACACACATATATGTATTGTTGGGTTATCATGGATTGATATTCAATAATTGCAATTATTCAAAATACTCTTGCTACCTCACATGTACATTATTGGGTTTGGTTAAGGAAACGTCTTCAAGGTTTTATTTGCTTTTATTATGGTTCTTCATCCATCAAAAACATGCATGGAAATAATACAGGATAAGAAGATGCTGAGAAAGGAGTTTCTTACTATTTCTTATACATTTCTTACTATTCTCCTTTATATTTGATAATTGATGATGACAATGACCCATTTCCTTCTGACATGTAGGAAAGTGGAGTCAATAGAAGCATGAAACAAGGACAGACGTGCTACCTTTACCATGTAATCAGAAACTGATTCTAGAAGCAAGTTTATCTACCTCAGATTTTCATGGCAGAGAGCGCAACTTCCCATGCTTTAGACAAGTTCTCGTGTTCTAACAGCAGTGGCGAGAAGCCAGGATGTTCCTATTTCACCAGCTCCTGGAGAACAAAACAGGACTTATTTTGATATGGACCCTCCATTGCTCATCCTCATTCTGGGCTAGGGATGGGACTGGCATCTCGGAGATGAAGAACACGCCTTCTCCCACCTCCAGGGTCCGAATGTCTGGCTGCTGGGGACCATTAGCTCTCGTAACTGGTCTACTCTTTATAGCATGGCCTTATCTTCATCATAAGTGTCCTTGCATTGGAAGGCGCTTGGTTCTTTCACGCTCCAGGCTGGAGTAAGTTCTGGTCCGGCCTTACCTGACCCCCTCAAACCTGGACTACTGATGCCATGAGAGAAGCTGGGGTTTCCCTTGGGCTGCTGACTGGATCCTTCTGGTCTTGGCTCCCAGCCAGACAGGATCTTAGACCTTCAGAAAAGACTTAGATTCAGCAGAAGAGGCTCTGGGCTCCGCCCCCTCACTCATTTTGCTGTTTTGGACAAATCCCTTCAGCTGAGCCTCAGTTTCCTATTCTGCAAAATGAGGGCGTTAGGCTGAAGCACCTGTAACGCCTCTTCCAGTTCTGACTCCTTGAGACCCATTAGACTTGGGTTTAGTGCAATCACTTTGGTGGTCACCATGGCAAAGAGAAAGGAATAATTGGATCTCAAGACCCCAAACACAAGGCCTGGTACCCTTCCCAGGACTCACTCCCATCTTCCCCTACCCCTCAAGTCAAAATTTGGTCATGGGGCCTTTAAGAGGGAAGCCATAACTCAGTGGAGGGAGCAGCAGCTGGTAGCTAGAGGGCTCCAGGGGTTTGGCCTACCCAAGCTTTCTCATTGCGCATGCCCAGAAAGGGTGGAGTGATGGGAAGGGAGGGAGGAGCTGGCAGTGCGCAGGCGCCTAGCGCAAGCGCAGTGAAGGCCCGCGCAAGAGGCTCGTTTTGGTGACCGCTTTAAGAAGGGGGCAGGCGGAGGAATTTCTCCGACAGAAAATAATCCTCCACCCAGGGCCCATTAGACACCATTAACCCCCCGAGTCCCGGGCTCCCCGCGCCCCTTCCCCGCAACCCGTCCTGCCTCTCCTCCCCAATCCGGGGAATCAGACACCCCGCCACCTCCCCTAAGAGTGCGGGACCCGCCCCCTCCCCACTTGAGGGAGGCGAGGTGAGGCCCGGCCCGGGGAGGGCAGCATCGAGGCGCCGGTGCGTGTGCAGGGGAGGGCGGAGGGGGGGGCGGTGGCGGCGGGAGGGGAGGGTGGGGAGGGCCGGGCCAGGGCAGGGGTAGACCACCAGCCAGGGGGCCGCCGCGGCCCAGAGCCAGAGCCGGAGCGGGCGCCGCACCGAGCGGCGCCTCCGCCGGGGCCCAACATGGCGGAGCGAGAGGCGGAGGAGCCCGGCCCCCGAAAGAGGGTAGGTGAGGTGAGCTCCGGGGCCGGGGTACGGGTGGGGGAGTGAGGAAGTGCGCACTCGGGGCGGGTGTGGGGCGTGCGGCTGGGGAGACCCGTTGGGGTGCGGGGAGGGGGAGTCTCAGGAGAAGCGCGAGGGGTGGAGGAGGAGGGGCTGACCCAGCCCCCCGCTCCCCGAGCGTGCCCTGGGGGGGCGGGAAAGGGGTCCCCACATGGCGGATCTCGTCTTGGGGTAGGGGGCCCAGAAAGGAGGGAGCTTGAGTCGAGGAGCCCCATATAGGGGAAAGGAGGAGGGGAGACTCAGTCCAGGATGGGGTGGGGAAAGTGGCTCTTAGGCAGGTGGGACAAAGATCTGCCGTGGGAGGGAGGGGGTAGTTGGTCTCAACTCTTGCCCTGTTGTGGAGTGGTGGTGTTGATCATCCCTGGGGTGTGTGTGTTCGTGTTTGGTGGTAGGGCAGTGGAGGGGGGGGCGGCGGGTTTGAGGGGGAGTCGACAAATTCGTATTTTCCATATGTAGAAAATCAGTGCTTTTGAAAAGCCTGCGGGGCTTTAGTTGTTAGAAGAAAGGAGGAGCTTGGAGGCTTTCTAGTCAAGAGTTAATTGGAGAACGGTTTTGCAAGAAAAACATTAATTCATTGTTTGTTCGTCCTACCCCTCTTTTAAACCCCTCCCCCCTTTTATTGAGATGAAGGGGTCTGTGTGTAGTTACCTAGAAAGAGGTAATGTCAGGTTTTGCCATCTGAAGGGGACTTTTCTGCGACTGTAGTTAAAAAATACTCAGGGGTTATTTTTGCCTCTAGTTGAGAATCCTGAGAGTATGACAGAAATTCTGACAACTCAAGGATCCGGTCCATCTATTCTGCAAGAGAGAGAGAACCAGTTCTGTGCCTAAGTTGAATGTCCTGTTAAAGTTCTCCTCAGAACTTTTATTTGATTCTCAGTTTTCCCTTTAAATTGAAAACAATATTATTGTGTAAGGCACTCAGCAGTTTTTTTTTTACCTACTCTTATTACCTGGTAGAAGACTCAGTACCAGTAAGTTTCTCCCCGTGAACAAACAATTCATAAAATGATGAGAGGAGAGTTGTACCTACTGGGTGAGAAGATGGGCATTTCTAGAATGCCCTTCAGTTCAAAATAAAATCATGTATACATTTTCTGGGTGCTTTTCTATGATTGTGTTAAATGTTCTCTGTTTTTGTGTGTTATCTCTGTATCTTTACATGTGTATTCTATTACTTGTGTCTACAATTGTTAGTTACTACTTTTGTGCCACCTGGATTAGTTCATAGGTACACAGTAAATTGAGATTCTTATAGGTCTTTTTTTCTATAAGGTAGAAAGGGATGAATCTGTCATAGGGTTTTGTTAAACTTTATTGTGATATCTTCAAATACTTAATTTAGTGTGTATATATATATTGCATATATATACACATATAATGAGATAGATATGAATTTTTGACTATTGATTAGTTATTTTCAAAGCAATGAATGGGTTTAAACTTGGATCTTCATTTTACAGGAATGATGGTATAAGGTAGCTGGGGGGATTATAATACTTTTCCCAAGAAGTTTTCCAAATATATTTTCAGCAACTCAGAAACTCAAGGTAAAGTACCTCTTTAGGGGCGGCCAGGTAGCACAGCGAGTAAGAGCACTGGCTCCAGTGTTGAGAACACCTGGAGATCAAATCCCGGGCTCAGACACTTAGCACCCACCCAGAAACACCTGGCCGTGTAACCTTGAGCAAGTTACTTAACCCCAATTGCTTAGGGGCGGCCAGGTGGCTCAGCGAGTAAGAGCACCGGCTCCAGTGTCGGGATGACCTGGATCAAATCCGGGCTCAGATACTCAGCACCACACCCAGAAATAATAACTGGCCGTGTAACCGTGAGCAAGTTACTTAACCCCAATTGCTTTAAAAAAAAAAAATAAAGTACCTCTTTAGATATGTAATGCTCAGTATTTGGAGTTGAATACATCAAACTGATTAATACTGTTATTACTGTGATAGTTCCTGTTCTATAAAAGGTTGGTAATTTAAACTTAAAACAAGATTCCCCATAGATGATGAGTGTTTTATTGTTTTGAATTGATGTTAATGCTTTTAAAAGGTGCTAGAAATCACAGCAGTGAAAATTGAGGTTACCTTTACAGAGTTTATGTGACATGCTTGAGTTTCCTTTGCTCAGTTTCCCTTGTATGTTGGAGGAAAATTGCTTCTGTTTGTCAGAGAGTAGGTAGTTCAAGTTTTACATTCAGTCTTTAGTTTCACATTGAAATAGCCAGTTGTGGGGGACAGTCATTGCTAATATATCCCTGATCACTTATATGTACTAAACTGCCAATTGATAGGATGATAGGACATAGAACTAGAAACAATAGTCAAACTCTCTCATTATATAGATGAGGACACTGAAGCCTAGAGAGGTTAAGAACTCAATCACAGTCCAGTCAAGTTCAGTAAAGAACTGGACCAGACGCTGTGATTTAAAATGATAATGTAGATTTTTGCTGTGCTAATGCCTCAGCTTGGACAAGTCACTAACCTCTGCGGGCTTTAGTTTCCTGATGTGTAAAATGAGGGGGTTGAACTAGATGACTTTCTATGGGTCCCTTCTAGCTCTGTCTGTGTTCCTTTGACCATTCTTGGTGTCAAATTGACCCTGTGGTTTCAGAGTACAATCTCTTAACTTGTTTGACAACTTTGGGGAATTTGGAGGTCAGGTGCAGGAATAGTGTATTTTTGGCCCCCAAGGAGCAACCATGGTAAGTTTGTAGACAATCATTACTGGCAGGTTGACCACCAAGTTTTTGTTTTTGCCAAATCCATTTATGAATACTATATATTGTTAAAATAACTAACTCCAGAATATGTAATAGGAGGCATAGGAGAATTGCATTTCACTTTAATGGATGGTGTTGTATTCATACTAAATCACAGATGATTAAAATATTATTGTATCTGTTATTAGGCACTAAGAAGACTAATCCATTAAATGAATGATGATTAGATAATAATGTAAACATGAACCTATAATGTGGTATTGACTATAATAATAATTTGAATTGATATTTACGATAGTTATGGTTTGTTTGCAGAGTGCTTCAAGACTGCCCTGTGAAATAGTGCATAGTTTCTATTTTTCCAAATTAACAAATAGATCTCCTGATTATAGGACTTTGACTTAGAGAAAACCTTAGAGGTCATGTAGGTCAACCTTCTTATTTTATAGATGAGAAAACTAAGGCTCAGAAAGGTTACATGTATATGCCCAGCTGGGTTGCAAGTATCAAAGTTGTGGTTTGAACCCAAATCCCAAACTCTTGACTTTTGTCATGTTCCATTCTGTTATTATCTGGTGATTGTTACGAAATTACATATATACATATGTACACATATACATGCTTACATATATTTATGTCCTTAGTGTCTACAAATGTTTACAAAATATTTTACTCACAGTAACCCTCTGAGGTAGGTAGTACAAGTATTAACCAGATTTTATAAATTAGGGAAGTAAGGATGAGAGTAGTTAAATATTGGACTTAGAATTTCTTGCACAGATCTTTTGAATCCAAAAATCTAGTTTATTTTCTTTCCAGTCTACCATGCTGCCACATCTTATACCATTTTTTTACTTTCAGGGCTTGGCAGGCTGCCATATAAACAATATACATTCAGGTAGAAATTGATTGATTTTGGTAGGAAAGCATTACACAGCCAGGTGATGTTGGGTGTATATAGACCCAAGTTCATTTTTGGAACTTGGGTTTTCTCTAAGCTACCTACTAGCCATTTGAATCCAGATAAGAGGGTAGAGCTAGGGTTATAGGAGTCATACTGATAATCTTATTTTACCAACCCACTCTAGAGACTCTTCTGAGTGCCCTCTTCCAAATATGAATTTTGACATACCTTGCTATGTTAATCTGTTTTGTGAATCCCTAGGATAGTAAATCTCAATTATGTTTAGAAGATCCTGCATCCCATTTTATGTTTGAGATATTCGTTACTTTTAATGGCTGGTACTAGTTCAATTGATTAGCGCATGGTACTAGTAAAGCTCAGATTATTAGTCTGATCCCTATAAGGATGTTAATTTCATATTTGGGACTATATCTGTAATTTAACATTTAGTGCAGATGTACACTATTGGTTTCCACTACAGGGTTTCTTAACTTAGATCATGGAATCTATTAAATAATTTTTTGACAGAAAGTTAAAGGAATTACTCGTTTATGTAGTTCAACTTTCTGGTATGGTTAACCTGCATATAATAAATGAAAAACTTATTGAAGTTATTTTATTTACCAAACTTGATAAAAGCAGATAGTTCCTCTCTTATGTCACAAGTATCTTAAACAAGTTAACAAATATTTGGGGGATGTTCTTGCAGTTAGGAGGATAATAACCATTATCCAAAACAAAACATTTACATTTTCTTTAACTTAAAAAAATTATATGTTCTGGAGTTAATTATTTTAACAATATATGCACATATGTTTTAAACTTTTACTTTTTCCTTTAAAACTTTTTACATCTTTACATTTTGAAAGTTTAAATTTTTTTTAAACAGTGGACTTTCAGCAAGGTCAGCATTATAATTCAATATATTTTATGTAGTTGATTCACTAATCATCTGCTTTACAGAATGGAAAAGAAGTTTGAATTTTTTTTTTTCAGTTCCCAAACCTTACTTAGGTTGAATTAATTCAAGCAAAGGAAAAACTATGTTGATTCCAACAAAAAGAAGCTATTGCTATTTAACAATGTTAAAATGGGGATGATTCAATAAACACATATCTAGTACCTACTATGGCTTGGTTCTGAAAGTGAAGCAGATAACTGATTAAAATATAGTTCCTGCTTTCATGTAACACAAATATTTAATAACTATATGATAAATATACTATACAAAGTATAAATAGAGTATAAATTATAAATATACCATAATAGTGCAGTAACTATAATCCAGAATGTGGTAAGAGTTTAAGAGAAAGTGATTTTGTGGTTTGAGTAAGGTAATGTCTTTGGAGAAGATCACAGATGGCTTTATTGAAGAAGTGACTTTTGAGTTGTACCTTGAAAAATAAGATTTCAACAGGTGGAAATGGGGGAGCAATGAAGGGCATTCCAGGCATGGGGAGTAGTATGAGCAAAGACAAGTTTATAATTACCTGTCTTACTCATTTCATTAATCCATTAAGGCTTTGATGTTTAAAGTAACAAGGATAGTTGTGAGGATAAAATGAGATATTATTTGTAAAGTATTCTGTAAACTTCAAAGTGCTGTATAAATGCTTGTTAACTAGAATTATTATTATCACTATTACATGTACATTATAAATATTATATACCAGCATTATATTAGTATATACATTGAAATATTAATTTATTATTACACATAGAATTATTATTATTATTAATAACAAGTACTCTAGGTTTCAAATTCCAACTGACACTTGCTTTATAATTTATAATTACCTTAGAGCCCAGGGGAATTACCTTGAGCACTAAGAAAGTTAAGTGATTTGCCCAAGGTCACATAGTAAGTTTCCCTTTCCCAGAGTTGGGACTTGAACCAGATCTTTCTGATTCTGGGGCCAACTCATTACCTATATATCTATATCAATATCTATATATATCTCACATGTTCATAACATTTATATGGTATTGGAAAACTAGTAGTACAGCAAAGCTGGTCTATTGTAAGATGATAAAAATACCACTAATGTGCCAGTGAAAATCATAGACTTTTCACATGGTATTGAAAAGAACATTCAGTGTTTTAGCAGATATTGTTTATATATCCTTAGCAGGGGCTGTCTTTTCTATTTGTATTCCCAGCCAGTGTGTAGCACAGTGTTAAAGTGAGTGTTTATAAGGGTGATCCCTTGGAGGATCCTCGACTAGGATTCTTATACACAGCCTTTCTAGAGTCTGATTTGCCTGTCTGTGAAGGAACAATCACTTTCGATAGGTCACATTTCAAGGCTAATGTCTTCTGGTTCCAAGGGCCTTGTTGGAACTAAATTCTCACAGTTTTTCTAGAAGCCATAGCAATACCCAGTTGGTCCTTTTCGGTGTTGCACTTGCATCTTATCTTTTGGTTCACATACTTTGTGCCGTCTTTGTAGAATATTCTTGTTATAGCATAGAGCCAGTTAGCTTTGTGAAGTCTGTGATAGGTTCTCAGTAATGGTGGAAATGGTATCTTTGGTTGGGATTTTTCTGCCTGCCAATTCAAATATTTGATTGGCATAAGATCAGCAGCAGATTGTAAAGGATAATCTTTTTATTTTACATAAACCTTTTCTGTTTTTGGTTTACCTAATATAGTGTCTGAGTCCAAATAGTACTTCTACCAATTCACTGTTAATGAACATAAAACTTTAATAGCAAATACACATTTATTAAATGATTCACACTTTTTGTATTTTGGAGGTGTAATTCCTGGGTGCTCCTAGCCAGCTAATACTTTTTCAGTAGTTTCATGTTGTTCCTAGTACCAAATAGTTATAATATGACTAGCTCATCCTTTTTTTTTCCCCAGTTACATATTTCTTGGTTTAACTTATTGGAGCTTATTGTTGTTTACCATGTACCTCTGTATTGCCTTTTGTTTGATCTTCAGCTTCAGTTTGTCAGAGACTATAGAACTCCATGATTCACAGCAAAGTTTAGTCAAAATGTTTGCTACTTTCCTTAATGTGGAGATGCTCAAATATCTTGAAAAAAGTCACACATATAGTCATTAGTTGTACCAAGCAGTATGAAGTCTTAATTCTAATCAACACTTTCTTTGTCAGACTCCATTCAGTAAAGCTTCCTTTCCCTCCCAATTTTGACAGTACAGGTATTGCTGTTTAATATTAGTTAGTTCTTTGAAAGTACAGTATCAGGGAAAGGAATTATTTAGAAGGAATAATCTTCATACCTATCCAGTAAGTAATATGACTATTATAAGTTGACTGAAGTAGGGTAGTTAACTGGGACAGATTATTTGGTACCAAGATCATCATAAAAATTCTGAAAAAAAGGTTAGTTTGCTATGAGCACCCAGGAAACATGCCTCCATAATACCAAATGAGGGCAAATCATTCAATAAATATATTTTCTGTTAAAGTTTTATAGTCATTAACAGTGAATTCAGTGGAATGAAGGATAACCGATAGATAGTCCCTCTCTTCAATGGATGTCTACATAATGTCAAGTGAACATGTTGGATAGACCTAGTGAGGTAAATTTATGGAAGTATCTTGCACAGGAGTAGATGGGATGCAGTTTGCATAATTGGAAAAGATGATATCAGAGATGCATTAGATTAGTTAGGTACATCAGCCAGTTGAATAAAATAACCAGATTGACTAATTTTTTACTGACCATGTCTTTTTTTTTTATGAGCAATCGGGGTTAAGTAACTTGCTCAAGGTTACACAGCCAGTTATTTCTGGGTGTGGTGCTAAGTGTCAGAGCCCGGATTCGATCCCTAGGTCATCCCGACACTGGAGCCGGTGCTCTTACTCGCTGAGCCACCTGGCTGCCCCTAAGCAATTGGGGTTAAGTAACTTGCTCAAGGTTACATGACCAGGTGTTTCTGGGTGGGTGCTAAGTGTCTGAGCCCGGGATTCGATCTCCAGGTCGTTCTGACACTGGAGCCGGTGCTCTTACTCGCTGTGCTACCTGGCCGCCCCTACTGACCATGTCTTGACCAGAGTGACTACTAGTTTTGGTTTTATGTAGACTCTCAGGTTTTTTGTTTTATCTAGATTCTAATATCTCAGTTTCAATTTTTTTATCAGAAAGAGAATTAATAATACTTATTCCTAATGATTTTAAATTCATTACAGAACAGTTTTAGGGCTAAAATCTAATCTCAACCCTCTCATTTTACATATGAGAAACCGTAAGTTCTAAAGAGATGAAAAGTCATGTACCAGATTAGTTGATAAGCCTGTATTAGAACCCACTATCTCATTTAAGAAAAGATAGAATGCTTATCAATTGGGGAATGGCTTATTGTGGCATATGATTATGATAGAGTGCTATTGTGCTATAAGAAATCCCTAGGGGGAGTAGTTTCAGAAAAACATGGCAAGAACTCTGTGAACTGATGCAAAATGAAGTGAGACATGGGAGATCATTGTGCATAGTAACAACGATAGACTTGACCACTCTGATCAGTATAGTACAATCAAGACAATTCCAGAGGAGGCATAATGAAAAAGTTCTGTCTACCTTCAGAGATAGAGAACTGAAGAATTGAGTTCAAATTGAAGTATAATTTTCTCACCTTTATTTTTCTTGATTTTATTTGAGCTATTAATATTGAAATGTTTAACATTATTTCACATGTATAATTGATATATTGCTTGCCTTCTTTTACCTAACGTGGGAGGGAGGGAGAAAATTTTGAACTTGGAGTGTAAAAAAAGTGTTAAATAAATTTTTAAAGATGTTTTATAAAAGTTCAAGATAGTATTTTTAATTACAAAATTAATTACAAAATATGCATGTCTTTTTGAATAGTGGAAAATCAATTATTTTTGCTGAAATTTTATTTTATTTTTGCTTTTTGGAGGGGTAGTTGGAGTTAAGTGGCTTGCTTAAGGTCACATGGTTAGCGTAATGTGTCTGAGACCGGATTTGAACTCAGGTCCTCCTGACTCCAGGGCTATATGCTGTATTCACTGTGTCACCTAGCTATCCCTGAAATTTTATTTCATTTACATTATTATGGAATGAGAATTATATACTTTGATCATATAACATTAGACCATCATTATGTAAACAATTCTTCAAAGTAAAAAACTTTTGAATCAGTTAGAAGGATTAATCTTTGTGCCTATCCATTAGGCAAATATGACTGATAATCTAACTGAATTAGGATAGTTAACCCTGATGGATGTTTGATAAGGTTGCTCATAAAGGAGCATTGTGGTACAGAGAACACTGGATTTGGAGTCAGAGGCCCTGTTTTCAAATCATGTATATATGTATGTCTGTGTGTGTCCCCGTTTGTATCCTTCCTTTATGTTTGACTGTAGGTAGACAAGTCATTTAAACTCAGTTGACCTTTAATTTCCTCACTTGTAAAATGAAGAAGTTAGACCAGATTACCCCTAAAGTCTCCCCTTCTAATTCTAGATCTTTGATCACTAAACCATTTGATCTGTGTGATCAGATTAACTTATTTTCCAGTGTGGTTTTCAACAGGAATAGAGGGATAGAGTTTGGCTCTACTAATCATAGCTGCCATGTATGTATAGTCCTTGCTTTATGTATGGTCTCATTTGATCTTCAGGATAACCTCTCTAATAATGAAGTTATTTCAGAATAACATTGAGGGCAGTGTTATTTTGGAGGTATGCATATACTTATTTTCAGTTAGAACTTTTGAAAAATGCATTAAACATTAATTTCATGGGAACTCAGTTCCTCGTGTGAGTTTAAAGTGTTCGTGTTCTTTATAGAGTCTGTTATTCTAAGTTCAGTGATTAAAGCTACTTTTTTTTAAAGTATACTTTCATTCAGGATGAGTTCTTGCTATATTGAGTAATATGGTATTCAGGAGCTGAGAAATACAAAGAAATAAAAATAGATTACTTCTCCTGGTGTGGAAAATGGAATTTGATGTAGGTCTTAAGAGTTGGTTAGGATTTGGTTAGGTAGAAACAAAGGGGAGTAGACATTGTACCTTTGAGAGATAGAAAACAGGTATGATGGGCTGTAAGATCCTTGAAGGCAGGACACACTGACTTAATTATTTTTGTCTTCCCCCTGTCTGTCATACTTCATTGTACCTAGTAGAGCTTAAATCAATCTTTGTTCAATGGAAAGATGAAGGAATAATGGAGAATCTTGAAAACTAGGCTGAAAAGGTTAAAATGTATCTTGCAGGCACAGTAAAGACTCATAAGAGGTACTGAGCATGATAATAAAATGAAGAAATTAGTACCTTAGGAAGATTGCTATTTCTAAGACAGATATTGGAGGGGAAAGTATAGGTGTGAGATAATCAGAAACTAGACTAGGATGGCAAGAATAGGAAGATACAGAAGTGAGAGACATTTTGAGGAAAACTGGACCATGCTTGATAATTGACTGGGTACTTGCTGGATATTTGCATAATACAAAATTATAGAATCTGAGAGTTGGAAGAGACCTCAGAAATGAGGTCCCAACCCTTAGGTGACCAAAAATCTTCTCTAGGATGATATATTTATAGTTGAGAAGGACCTTAAGTTTAGGGTTGAGAAAGAACAGTACAATCCTTTCATTTAATAGATGAAGAAAACAAGACCCAGAGAGGTTAAATGATTTGCCTAACGTGACATAGGTCGTTAAGTGGAATGATAGTAAAATTCAGGATCTCTGGCTTCAAATCCAGTTGCTTTTTCAACTGTATTATATAACACATCTGATAAATACCGTGTTTCCCCGATAATAAGACAATGTCTTATTATTTTTTTTGGAAAGAAAAACACCAGAGGGCTTATTTTCAGGGGAGGGCTTATGTTGTCCTGCCTCAGCTCTCCTCCGCGGCACTGCTCTCAATGGCGCCAGCAAGCAAATCACTGGGGAAGAACAGGATGAGGCTGTCTGTCACTGCTGCAGCTCTGATTGGATGCAGCTCGGAGCCCGGCGTGCGTTTCATGGGGGGGGACGACGGTGCATACAAAGGGTACCGTAATGTAGCGTGTAGCGCAGGGGATCACCTTCACTACAGTAGCAATCTCAATAGGGCTTATTTTCGGGGGAGGGCTTATTTTAGAGGAATCTTACACAGTAAGGGGAGGGCTTATTTTCGGGATAGGTCTTATTATCGGGGAAACACGGTACTAGTCCCAACCTCTCTTTGAGTCCTCCAAGGGGAATTCAACTGCTTTTTGCATCAGTCCATTTTGTTTTTGGATAGTCTTGTTAGGTAGTTTCTCCTTAAATCAACCCAAAATCTTCCTCTTTAACTACCGCTTACTCTTAAATCTGCTGTAGATAGATTAATCATTTTCTTACTGATATGTCTTAGAATGCTTGAAGTCAAGGAGAATTCCTCCTGCAGCTTATGATAGCCAAACATCCCTAGTTCTTTTCATTGAGTACCATGTCCTACAATACTATCATACTGGTTACCTTCTTCTGGACATGCTTCAGCTTGTATCTTTTTGCGTCTTCTTTTAAAGATGTGGTACCCATAACTGTCAATAAAAAAGCATTTATTAAGCAACTTACTATGTACTAAGTACTAAAGCTACTAAGAAAGGCAAAAATATGGTCCCTTGTCTTCAAGGAACTTGCATTCTAAACTACTACTCTAAATCTACCCAACTCTTTCACTGTGCTCTCTTGATTGCCTGTTCCATAGGTAACAAACTAGATTTTATCTTAAACCCTTTCCATTCTAAGGCCATCATCTTCTTGCACTCACCGAGACCTCTTTCCTATCGATAGTTTCCCTGTCTTTGCAACACTGGTTGCACTTGTACTTATTTTTATTTTTTCTTAAGCAGTTGGGGTTAAGTAACTTGCTCAAGGTTACACGGCCAGTTATTTTTGTGTGGGTGCCGAATATCTGAGGCCGGAACCGATCCCGGGTCTTCCGATGCTCTTACTCACTGCGCCACCTGGCCGCCCCTCACTTGTACTTATATTATTGTGGTGGAGAACTGTTATTATACTTTGCTCCCTTTTGCCACTCCCAGACTTTCTCTCTACCCCTGTTGCTCAGTAACCCCTGTTTGAGGTTAGTTCTATCTGTCTGTCTGTTCCTATCTAGTCACACACATACATATATATGTACATATTTATATATATATATATATATATACACATATATCTGCCTATCTCTATATCACCCAATTAAATTATGGTGTTTGTTGTATATAAAGCTCCACAATACTCAAACCCATGCTAGGGGACTTGAGCAAACTTACTAACTTCCTCAAATACTCTCATCCTAATTCCTCAATTTACTCATTTCCCGTGACTTATATTTTCCCAACATACTACAGCTACACACAAGGTTATATACCTTTGATCTTGCCATCACCCAGAAGTATTCCATATCTATATTCATAAACTCTGAAATTCTTTTATCTGGTCATAATCTGTCATTCAGGTTTTTCCTCTGCTTTGCTACTCCAAATGTTTTTCAGCTTTACTATGACCTCTAATTCCTTCACCCCTCACTTCTTTTCTAGGCTATCACCTCTGCATTGGCTATATTCACCTCACTTTCTTATCTTGTCCCTTTGATGAAGCAGTTATTCTATGCTGTCCTCTTGAGTCCCTTGCCCATTAATCCTAGTTAAGAGCTTGTTCTTCTAAACCCTAGTCTTGGATTGCTCTCACCATCTATTACTTCCTTTGCTCATACTCATAAGCTGTAGACTTAAGCTGGAGAAAAAAAAAAATTTTTTTTTTGAAGCATAATTTCTATTACTTTATTTTTCTTGTTTTTTGGGAGTTTTTTTTGCAGTGTGTTTAATATGAAGATATGTTTTGCATGACTTCACATATATAATTGACATCCCATTTCTTGCCTTGAAAGTGTGTTGAGGGTGAGGAAAAGAATTCTGAATTTCAATTAAAAAAAAAAGAATGTTAAAAATAAATAATTTAATTTTAAAAAATTTTAAATTACCAAGTATTTCTTTTCTTTTTTTTTTTCAGAATTTATTTATTTATTTTTAGTTTTCATCATTCATTTCCACAAGATTTTGAGTTTCAAATTTTGCTGGAGAAAATTTTTTTTTAAGTGTTGACTGGATCCACTTCAAGTTTATATTATATAAACTCAACTGGGCCCTCTCTGTAGCAAGGCAGTTCTTTTACACCTCCTTAATTAACTCACTATCCATCCCACTCATCATAGCTACTTTTCTGTACTCGTACATCCCTCCTCAAACAATTTCACACCTTTCTCTCTTCCTATAGTCTCAGCTGAGAAACTTGCCTTTTTTCACTAAAAAATCTCTTAGTATCTCACCTCATATCACTCTGATGCCTTCTGCCCCTTTCTGTACTGTCACTTCTATTTCACATGGAGAGGTGGCCCTTCTTGCCAAGGCAAACCCCTCTATGTGCACAAGTGATACCATTCTATTCCATCTTCTCAAGCAGATTCACCTTTTCATCTCTACCGTTTTGCTTATGTTTGGTTTCTTTCTATCTACTGGCTACTTCTCTACTGCTGATAAACATGTCTTATGTCCTTTCCATCCTCAAAACACCCTCATTTGATCTTTCCATCCTTATTTGCTATCCTTTATCTCCCTTTCCTTTTGTGGCTAAAATTCCTTGAGTAGACTGCCTATAATAGGTATAACTATCTCCACTTCCTTTTCTCTCTTAACTCTTTGCAGTCTTCTTACCTTACCATTCAGTTGAAACTGCTCTCTTCAAAGTTACTAATGATCTGTTTTAAAATGAAATTTGATTTTATTTTTAGATCTACATTCTCTTTCCTTGCAGCCATTCTCCCGTTGAAAAAGCCAAAGGGGAAAAACATGTGACAAACACATAGTCAAGCAAAACAGATTCCTTCATCGGCCATATACAAACAAAATATGTCTCAGTCTACCCTGAGGTCAACTGTTCTCAATCAGGAGGTTGTATTAAGGCCTCTGGAATTGTACTTTGTCATCATCGTATATATATATATATTGATCAGAGTTCTTAAGTCTTTCAGAGTTATTTATCTTTATGATATTGGTGTTAATACATAAATTGTTCTGGTTTTGTTTACTTCACTTCATCAATTCATAGAAGTCTTCCCAAGTTTCTCTGAAACCATCTTCTTCATTATTTCTTATAGGTCAGTAGTATTCTGTTATATAAATATACCATAATTTGTTCAGCTGTTTCCCATTTGATGGCACATCTTTGGTTGCCAGTTCTTTTCAACCATAAAATAGCTGTTATAAATATTTCTGTACTGTGTGGCTTTTCCTTTTTTTTTTTTTTTTTTGAGGGCAATTGGGGTTAAGTAACTTGCCCAAGGTTACACGGCTAGTTTTTTGTGTGGGTGTTAAGTGTCTGAGGCCAGAACCGAACTCGGGTCCTCCTGACTCCAGGGCAGAGCTTAACTCACTGTGCCACCTAGCTGCCCATTTGTGTGTCTTTTCAAAAATTTCTCTGATCACTTTGGGATATAGACCTATTAGTAATATAGCTGTGTCAGAAGGAATGCAGTTTATTAACCTGGGTACTGTTCCAAATTGCTCTAGAATGGCTAGACCAGTTTTTAGTTCTACTTGCTTGAATGTGGCTATTTTCCCACAGTCCCCTCCAGCATTTGTCATTTTCCTTTTTTTGTCTCTTTGCTAATCTGATGAGTGTGAGGTACAATTCTCTAGTTATTAGGGATTTAGAGCACTTTTCTCACATGGTTATTGCTTTTTTATTTTTAAAAATTTTATTATTAGCTACAGTCACGGTGGAGTCTGAATGAGTTGGGAGAGTATCCACAACAGTAAACTTACGGGTATTTTAAATATTGTAACATGATTTATAACAATTCCCAAATATTTACATAGATATTTTTTAATTAAAAAAATTCTGAACTTACATTAAAAATTTTTTAAAGAGAGTATTTACATATACATGGTAGAAATAAATACATAAAAGAAAATCGAATATAGTGAATATAACACCAGCCCTGGAGTCTGGAGGACCTGCATTCAAATCTGGCCTCAGACACTTAACACTTACTAGCTGTGTGACATTGGGCAAGTCACTTAACCCCAATTACCCCGCCGTCCCCCCTCCAAAAAGAAAAAAAATTTAAAAAGGAAAAAGGAAATCAGATGTGAAATTGTGACTCCATTTCATATAATTTACTTTTGAAAAAGTTATATAAATAAATTCCACATGTTACTTTCAAAATTATCCAACTTGTCTGTGTTTACTTTTAACCTTCTTGTCTCTTTTAAGCAAAAAAAAATTTCAAGGGTACTTATTTTTTGTGGGGGGATCACAGTTTCCAACCTCCTCATCTCAGAGTCCTTCCCAATTAAAAATGGAGAGGGATAAAACTCATTGTAACAAATCAGCATAGTAGAGCAAAACAAATTTACGCAGTGGTCATGTTTAAAATACATCTTTATGTGCCTTGAGTCCATCATCTCTCTATCAAGGAGGTAACTAATTTTTTATCATAGGTCCTCTGGAGAATTAAGTTCATTTGATAACTGCTTCTCTCTTTCCTTACTCCATTTTTGTATAGTCCCTTTCTCATTTACTCTAGTTGTGAAAAAAAATAGCAAATTCTTCCTCCCTTGTTCCTTTGTTTTATACTAAAAAATCCTTTTTACTCTCCCTTTGAACAGAACTAATCTGCTCTTCGTTCCACAAATTTATTTTCATATTATCTTTTTTTCTCCTAAAACTGCATAATTGTATCTTCCCATCATTTATCAGGGGATGGCTTTTACTCTTACATATTTTAATCTGTTCCCTATGTATCTTAGAAGTGAAGTGAGACTTTTATCAGAGAAATGAGTTGCAAATATTTTTCCTCATTTATCTACTTTTAATTTTCTCATTTACCTGCTTCTAATTTTAGCTGAATTGGTTTTGTTTAAAAATTTTTTATTTTATGTAATTAGAACTGTCCATTTTACTTTCTTTGTAACTTCTTCCTCATTCCTCTCATTTATTTATGATGTTTCCCTTTTATGTCTAAATCATGTCTTCATTTGGTATATGGTCAAATGTTGGCCTATATTTTTTGCCAGATTACTTTCCTGTTCTTCCAGCATTTTTTATTGTATGTTGAGTTCTTTCCCTAATAGTTGGGATCTTTGGGTTTGTCAAATGGTGGGCAACTTTATTTCTATATATTTTGTACCTATTTTGTTCCACTGATCAAGTCTTTATTTTGTACTCACTACCAAATTATTTTGATGACTAAAGCTTTATAGTAGAGTGTAAGATCTGTTTCGATTAGGCTTCCTTCCTTGCCTTTTTTTTTTTTTAATAATTCCCTTCATTTTCTTAATCTTTTGTTCCTCCAGATGAAATGTGTAATTTTTTTTAACTCAAAGTAAACCCCCTATAAAGTAAGTTGATTGCTATTGTACTGAATAAGTAAATCAATTTCAGCAGTATCGTCATTTTTGTTATATTGACTTGGCCTACTCATGAACAATTATTTTCCTAATTATTTATATGTATTTATTTTTGTAAAGTGTGTTTTGTAGCTGTGTTCATATAGTTCTTGTGTATATCTTGGTAGGTTGACTCCCAGTTATTTTATCATTATGTTACCAACTATTCTTATGATTATTTTTTTTAACTTTTTAAAAAAGCATTTCCATAACATAGTATAATAAAAAAAGGTGATTGCATGTGAAACTGCAAATCTACTATGTACAACTTGCTATTCCTTTTAAATATACAACAAAGTTATCATGTGAATTTCCTTTTTTATCTTCCTTCTCCTACCCACCCTAGGGATGGCCACCATTAGACACAAATAGGTGTTTCTATATGTAAAATTATTCTAGACATATTTCTGTTTACCAGTTCTTTCTCCGGATGCAGATAGCATCTTTCTTCATGTGTCCTTTATATTAGAGTATATATTATAATAGTCAAAATAACTTATTTGCTCAAAGTCATTCTTCAAATAATATTGCTGTTACTGTATACAATGTCTTCTTGGTTCTGCTCATTTATTTTTATTTTTAAAAAAGTTTTTTTGGTCTTTATTAATTTGTTTATTTTTAGTTTACAGGATTCAATTCAATACAATTCAACAAAAAAGTTTCAAATTTTCTCCCCCTCTCACTTTGCCCCCCCACGGCAGCATACAATCAAGTGTAGGATCTGCAAATAGTTTCACATTAGACTTAATCAGGTTATAAAGAAGGATTGTATCGTATGGAATGAACAGTGGAAAAGAGCAAACAAAACCAAACAAGAAAAAGACGGAGCAGGTAGTTTGCTTCAGTTTGTATTCAAACTCTGTTCTTTCTTGTTCTTTCTCTGATTGTAGACATCTCTCTCCATCATGTGTCTTTTGGTGTTGACTTATAACCCTGCATTGCTGAGAAGAGTTATTATGATTATTTTAAATGAAATTTGTCTTTTTAGCTCTTACTACTAGGTTGTTTTTTTTGGGGGGGGGTGATATATAAAAATGCTAATGGTTTATGTGGTTCTGTTTGCTGTCATTCAACTTTGTTGATGTTAATTGTTTCATTTAGTTTTTTTATTCTCTAAGGTTGATCATGGCTAAAAATGATAATTTTGATTCTTTTTTTTTGCCTGTGCTTACTGACTAAATTTCTTTTTCTTGTGTTAGTGCTATAGGTAGCATTTCTGGCACTATAGTAATGTTGATCATGGATATATATCCATTGTATTTTGTAAAACTACACCTGTAGTTTTTTATTTATTAATTCAGTTTTGTTAATCTTTGATTTTCAAGATTCTTCTTTGAAGGGTTTTAATTTGTTGATTTTCTAGGTTTTTCAGTTGTATGTCCATTATGTTGCTCTGTTTTTTCCCTCTCTTTTACTGATGGAAGCATTTGGAGATATAAAATTCCCCTAATTACTGTTTTGGCTACATCCAAAAAATTTTGGTATATTAGTCTCATTCTTATCTTTATCTTCAGTGACATTGTTTCTGTGATTTGTTCTTTGATCACCCATTCTTTAGAATTAAGTACTTTAGTCTCCAGTTTTTAATCTTTGCTTCAGAGATCTTTGTTGATTATAATTCTTACTGTATTATGGTCTGTCAAAGATGTGTATAATGTTTCTGTTTTCTACATTTATTTGTGTGATTTTTATGCCTCAATTTGTATGTGAGGTTTTATTTTATTCAGTTTTTGTGAAGGTTCCATGCACATCTGAGAAATATGTATGCTTCATTCTGTTCCCGTTGAATAATATCCAGAGATCTATCATATTTAACTTTTTAAAAATTCTATTTAGTACTTCCTTTCTTTCTCTTTTTTAATTTAGATTTATCTAGGACTAAAAGGAAAAAAATTGAGGTTTCCCACTATTATGGTTTTGCTCTTAATTCATTTACTTTTTCCTTTAAGAATTTAGAAGCTATGCTGTTGGTACATATATGTTTAGTATTGATATTTGTTGTGCGTGGCCATGGTGTCGAAGTCAAATAGAATTGGATCCTTGTAGGCCACGTATTGACTTAGAAAACCACAAATTACCATTATATTGTATTGAATTTTTATTTATTTTGTTAAACATTTCCCCTTTTCATTTTGATATGGTTTTGGTAGCATTGGGGGAGTTTTACCTGCTGTGAATTAGATACCTCTGGTCCATAATACCTTTCGTCAAACTGTAGTTTCCCTGTTTACCTCCCATTGTTTGTTTGACATCATGGTTGTTACTTCTACCTTTTTTTAACTTCAGCTGAAAACTTGGGCAAGTCACTTAACCTGAATTGCCCTGCCTTCCCCCTCCAAAAAGCCAAAAAAAAAAAAAAAGAAATATTAAACCATCCTTGATATAAGTTGACTTAAAACTAAAGCAACCAATGGAAAAGGATTAATATATTCTTTAACAATTTAGAGAAAGGCATAGATGGCATGCTTGTCAAATTTCCAGATGATATAAAGCTAAGAAGTTTAAGATACATTGAATGAGAGTAAGGATTCAGAAAGATCCTAGCAGGGTAAGACAAAAAGGATTGCTGATGTTAAAATTTAGGGAGAATAAATGTAAAGTATTATCCTCATGTCTAAAAAAAGCCTTTCATAAATTTTAAGATGGGGAAGTTCTGGCTAGATAGTAATGCATTTAAAAAATGTTTCACCTTTTGACTCAAGGTCATTATGAGTCAACAGTGTGGTAAGGCAACCAGAGTAGTTAGTTACTTTGATCTTAGACTTAGGCTGTATCAAGATCCTATTAAAGACTAATCAGATATGATAGCCTTGCTGTACTCTGCCATGATCAGATCACATCTGGATTGTGGTGTTAAATTTTGGGTACCATATTTTCGAAAAGACATTGCTAATCTGTAGAGTTCCTAGATAAGGGTCACCAAGAGGGCAAAGGGCCACAAGGTCATACTTTGAGAGAGATTGCAAGAATTATCTTCTTTGTATCCCCAGGGTTTAGCACTGTGTGTGGGGTTCATAGTAGATACTTGAAAAATGTTTGTTGATTGTTCAACAATTAGAGTTGTTCAGAAGTGAAATGAACCTATGTTAGGAAGTTGTGGGTTACACCTCCAAGGAGGTTTAGCATGGGCTGAAAGACTTGAAAGTGTGTTGTGGAGGTATAGATTGGACAGGACTTGGGTCTCTAAAGTCCCTTTGAATTCCTGAGATTTTTGTGATTTTGTTAATTTTACCAAAGGCATGATTTTCATGCTTTTGTTCTACTAGGGTAATATTTATTTAGATCGTGTAACTTATAGGATTTGGGGACACTTGCAAAAATAAGAATAAGTTTTTAAAAACAAGAATTTTACTTTATTTATTTTAATATTTTATTTTTTCTAATTATATGCAAAGACAATTTTTAGCATTCATTTTTACAAGATTTTGAGTTCTAAATTTTTCTCCCTCCCTTCCTCCCCTCCACTTTTCCTGCCTCAAAGTGAGAACTTGAAAAGACCTTAACAGGCTTAGCTTAAAAAGGCTGAGGTCTTCCACTGCATCCTGGGCCATCTCTAGTTTTCTTGATACATACATATATATATATATATCTCTCTGGTCACTGGACATAGGTGGCTCTCGAGGAGAAAGTGAGCCCTCCCTCATTATAAACCAGTTCACTTGTAAATCATGGCATCATTTTCCTGATGTCATGGTCCTCTTTGCAAACAAAGGACAAACCGCAACCTGTCAAGCAATTTGATGCAGGTTATATATGTGAAATCATGTAAAACATTTCCATGTTAGTTAGTGTTACAAAAGAAGAAATAGGCCAAAAGGAAAAAAACCATGAAAAAAGTATGCTTAAATATGCATTCAGAGCACTCTGGAGCTGCATAACATTTTCTGTCATGAGTCCTTTGTAATTGTCTTGGGTTATTATGTAGCTGAGAAGAGCTAAGTCATTTGTAGTTGATCCTCACATAATGTTGCTGTTACTGTGTACAGTGTTTTCGTGGTTCTGCTCATTTCACTTTGCATAAGTTCATATAAACCTTTTCAGGTTTTTCCAAAATCTGCCTGCTCATCAAAAAGCAAGAATTTTTAAAGAATAAATATTAATGACCACGTTTGAATTGGGGTTCTTTTTTAAGTGAATGTTTTGAGATGTGCTGTTGTACTTAAATTGTAAGACTAAGTTTCTAATGTCAGATAAGGATCAATAATTTTATCTTTTTTTTAAACACTTTTTTTGAGTTCCAAATTCTTCTTCCTTCGTCACCCAGGTCTTCCTGACTGACTCTTTCATCCCCTACTTCTTGTTGTCTCTCATAACTTATATGTAGTAGGTACTTAATAAATGTAGGATTAAAACTTTTTTTCAAATCAGTTCTCATAGTCTTATAAATAGCTTGCACAGTGAGAAAAATTTGATTGCTATCAATAAGTAATTTAAAATTTGGAACAGTATTAGATATTGTACAGAGAAACACTTTTTTAGGTGTTTCACAGTCATTTCATTTTCCCCTGTAGGTATATGAGACAGTACTTGGGGGATAATTGTTTCAGTCATCACGTTTTTACTCTAATGATTAACTTTTTTGTATTTTAAAATTTTATGTTGTGTTTATAAATGACTTTGTAATTTTGCTAGCAATTGGGATTGTTTTTTATAATTTGGTAACAATGTGTACTGTGCATTAAGATCATTAACTGTTGGAGATTGTTATAATTCTGTTTCTACTTTATTTGGATTTGGCATACATGGTTTGTATATAATTACAGTCCGGATCTGATATTTATTTTTTATGTAATTAAAGTTTATTTTAGTGGTCCCTGTGACTGAAAATGGCCACACAGAAAATTTAGACTTAAAATCACTTTAACCAGATACAGAAAGCTGATCTTACTGTTTTCTAGCCACTCTTTTGTCATGTTTAAAGAACTTGTAGACTATATTATAATGTATGATAGTCACAGTCCTCTTAGCTTTGCATTGCATAACATTTTCCAAATAGCATAAAAATTTAAAGGTGTATCATTAAGAAATCAAGATTTTTTTTTTTACATTATAAGTAAAGCTGGAGTTGTCTGAAATATTTGTTATAACTTCCTTTAAAATGAATCTTTCAGTTCAGTTAATTCTTTTCAATTATTTTTCCCTACTTCCTTAAATAAAAATGGTTAAAATCTCATTTTCTGAATTAAAATGCAAAAATTTGACATAATATAACAAAAAGCTAACAAAAACTGTAACCTCCCCCTTTTGTGGTGAGAAATTGGGAATTTATTATAGTTCATTCATTTCAGTCATGTCTGCCCCTTTGGAGTTTTCTTGGGAAAAATGCTGAATTGATTTGTCATTTTCTTCTCCAGTTCATTCCTCATTTACAGATGAGGAAACTGAGGCAAACAGTGTTAAATGACTTGCCCAGGGTCACACAACTAGTATGTGTTTCTAAGGCCATATATGAACTGAGGAGGGAGTCTTCCTGACACTAGTCCCTAGGACACTGTATATACATTGTGCCACCTAGCTAACCTGGAAGGTTGGCAGTATTATTATCCTTATTTACAGATGAGGAAATTGAGGCAGACAGGTCAGATGACTTGCCTAGGGCCACAGCTAGTAAGTGTCTGACACCCATTACATGTCTTCCCCTGCATTACCTAGCTGCCTCAAAGTTTATTTTAGGCTTATTTAAACTCTGCATTACTAGATTTGATTTAAATGTATATTTTAATTAAAATTGATTATATGTTTCTGAAAGCCTTTATATTGCTTTAGAAATAAAAATGAAAGGAACCAAATTGTATTAAATAATTTGCCCCACAGTAACACTAATGACAGTCTTCAAATACTACCCAGAAAAAGTCATTGGTTATAGGCAGTTGGTCGATAAGTGTAAAAGCTGCTAGGGGGCTCTATAGAAAAAGACAGTTGGCTTTTGTATAGAACTCTATGGTTTTTCCCCCTGTAATGTCTTAAATCTGATACTCTATGGCTCTCTTGATCTCTAGAGGGTTCTCTTCCTGTTGAAAGCTTTTCCTGTTGCAGGTATTTTGCAGACTGGCTAGCTCTTTGTTGTTCCTGCCCTTATTAATTACATAGGTTACTTTTAAGGTAGGCACAAATGCTTAAACTTTTTTGGAAAAGGTATCCAGTAGATACTAGTGGATTAATTTTAACCATTTGTGTTGTAAAATTTTAAATTGAGAGGGACATACTGGTTGACTACAGTAACTAATGACCCCTTCCCATGACATCACATACCTAATCTGGGAGCAGTAATCCAGAGAAACCTTTTTTATATTCAAGAATTGTGAAGCACCCTATTTTTTTTTAATGTGGGACTTTTCCACTTTATAAATTAAAATTGGTAAGATAAAAGCTTAATTTAAAAACCTGAATTTATGATTGTAAATAAACATAGGGACAATTGTTGCCTTATTTGCTAAAAGGCTAAATTTAGGCAACCATCGATTTAACTGAGGCTGGAAAAGAGACTTGCAGATTTTTTTCTTGGATTTTCCCAAACAGGATTCTCTTTGCTACATTTTCTTTTTTAAAAATATTTTTTAAAATGTTTTTATTGGTGTCTTTTGTTTTTTTAAATCACCATAGTTTCCCTGTAGCCTTCATTCTCCTCCCCCTCTCAGAAAGACATCCCATATCACAAACAGTATTTTTTGAAGATAGAAGGGGAAAAAATCAGCATAACTGTTCAGTAAACTAAAAAAGCATAGATATATGTGCAGTGTACTTTCTGTGGACCTTTCATCTCTGCAAAGAAATTTATTGGAAGTTCCTTCTAATGTTTCTTCTTTTGATCCATGCTTGTTTTTTTACAACTTTGCAACATTAATTTTTTATCATAGTTCTTTCATTTGTAGTATATATTTTGTATTTTTCATTTATATTGTTGTAGTCATTGTGTATAAGCCTCTGTTTAATTCCCTCTGCATAAGTACATTTAGATCTTTACATGTTTCTCTTTAGTCATCAAATTTATCCTTTCTTAGAGCATAGTAATATTGCATTGCATTCATGTACCAGTTTATTAGCCATTTTCCAGTTGATAGGTATCTACTTTGTTTCCAGTTCTATAAATATTTTTTCATATCAGCCTCCTTGTGGCATAAACATGATATAAGCCCTTGGATTATAAATAATAGAATCTCTGGGTCACAGGATATAGGCATTTCCTTCACTTTATTTGCCTAATTCCAAATTGTTTTCCAAAATTGTTGTACCAATCAACAACTCCACCAACAGTGCACTGTTGTGCCTCTTCCAACACCTCCTCCAGTCTGGTTCATTTTCTAGGTCTTTATAGAATTGTGAGTCAGATCTTATGGGTACCACCATCCTGGCTATACCTTTTAGCATTTGTTTCTATTTAAAGTTCCAGTTAAGGCAGCTAGGCACGAAGGGGGTTGGACTTGGAATCTGGAAAATATGAATTCAAATTCTATCTATTAACTAGCTGTGGAACCCTGGGCAAGTTACTTAACTTTTATGAACTTCAGTTTCCTTATCTCTAAAATAGGGATAAAACTTGTGCCTACCTCATAGGGCTGATAATAAAAAGAAAATATTAAAATATATTTATTTTGTATACTAAATATAGTATATTTTATAGTAGGTGTAACATGTGGTATAAATGTAAAAGATAAAGTGCTTTGCAAATTTTAACATGTTATATTAATGTTAGCTAGTCATCAATGGTGATTTGTTAGCAGAAAGCCTGCACTTTGCAAAATTTTAGATAAATTAAGCCATCATCTGAATTTTAATTGTTTAAAAATAAATGTCCTTGTTTAGTATTCATTATAGGAAAAAGCCCATTTAAACCAAGTTTTTATATTTTAGGTTTGTAATATGCCCTTGATGACTTGTAAGTTTGACATTAAAAATGTTTAATGTCAAATTTACAAATAATTTATATGTTCTCCAAGCAGTTTAAGTAGAATATCTTCTAACAGAATTGGTATTCTGCTTCACGAAATTCCTCCGTTTGAAAATAATTCGGGGATGGCCAGGTAGCACAGCGGGTAAGAGCACCGGCCCCAGTGTCAGGATGACCTAGGGATCGAATCCAGGCTCAGACACTTAGCACCCACCCAGAAACAACAGGCTATGTAACCTTGAGCAAGTTACTTAACCCCAGTTGGCTCAGGGGCGGCCAGGTGGCTCAGCAAGTAAGAGCATTGGCAAGAGCACCAGCAACCAGTGTTGGGATGACCTGGGGATTGAATCCGGGCTCAGATACTTAGGACCACATGCAGACATAACTGGCCGTGTAACCTTGAGCAAGTTACTTAATCCCAATTGCTTAAAAAAAAAAAAAGAAAATAATTCAGTGGCTATGTAGCATGTTAGATAATTTCATTGTAGTTCAGAGAAATCTGCTATTTTAGGATTCATTTTGCAGAAAGGTTTTTTTGTTTTGAATGTTGTTTTTTTTCTCTTTTCTATTAAGAACTGCTAATGAAGCACATTTTAATCTAGGATTTTGAGAAGCAAATTGTCAGTAGTTTACCCACTGGCCTTTTTTATTAGAATGAATGAGTAAAATAATGCTTTTCTTATTCAAAGAACTTAATCGAGCATTGTAGTAGTATTCCATTTCCATAAATCTTGAAAGAAATAAAAGTACAAAGAAAATTTATTCCCATTCTAAAGCTATCATTTGCTAAATTTATAAAACTATTTTATATTCATTTTTTTTCTCCAATTTTGAATGATAGTTGTAACTGCTGTAAGTTTTCTTAACTTCATTTTCTGTCTTTTCAAGAAATCTTTTGGGTGCTGGAAAAAACTCAAATGTGGTATGGCAGAAATTAGGCATAGAATAGCATTTCACAATCTAACCACTCAAGCTCCAAATGACCTAGGTATAAAATGTTACATCATAAACAAGTCAGAGGAGCAAGGAAGGAAATATTTTTTTGTAACAATGGATAGGGGAAGAATTCATAATAAGACAAGGGATAGAGAAGTTTATAGAAGATATAATGAACAATTTTTATTACATAAAATTGAAAAGTTTTTACACAAAACCAATGAAGCTAAAATTAGCAAGGAAACAGGCAGCTGGGGGAAATTTTGCAACAAATTTCTCTGATGCCAAGATTACATGAGGAATGACAGACATTCTCTAATACATAAATACACTAAGGGTATGACCAGCAGTTCTCAAAGGAAAAATATCCAAGTGATATAAAAAAAAAGCTTCAAATCACTTTTAATAAAAAAACAGCTTTGAGATTCTACCTCACAACCATCATATCCAAAAAGAGAGGACAATAGTAGAAGACTATCATTGTTTGGGGAGGTGAAGGAAACTGGACACATTGGGGCACTGTTGGTGGAGCTGTGAATTGGTCCATCAGTTTTTGAAAGCAATCTGGAACAGTGGCCAAAAATAATCACTAAATTGTGCATACTTTTTGATCCAGTGATACCACATAGATCTATGCTGCAAAGAAATCAGAGAAAGAGGAAAAGGACCAATATACATGAAAATATTAATAGCATCTCTTTTTGTATTGCTAAAAACTAGTATCTAAAGTGATGTTCATTAATTGGGAAATGGCTGAACAAATTATGGTTTTGTAATGGAATGCTGTTGTTCCTTGTCAGTGATGAAAGAAATGGTTTTCAGAAAAACCTGAGAAGACTTGCAAGAACTGAAACAAGCAGATATTTAAAAAAACAAAAACTTTGAAAGACTTAAGAATGTGGATAAATTCAGTGACCAGGATTCCAGAAGTCTGATGAGGCATAGTACCCACCTCCTGAGGGAGAGATGATAGACCCAAGATGCAGGTTAAGAAATAGGTTTTTGGACATAGCCAGTGGAGGATTTTATATTACTTACCTGTGTATATTTGTTATAAGGATTTTTTTCTTTAGCCGTGATGGGAATAGGATGGAGAAGGAAAACAGTGATAGGATTATAAAATAAAAATAAAGAAGAAAAGAAAGCAAAAAGGTGTTTGAAGCTTTTTTTTTCTGATACACAAAAAAGAACAAAAGAATGGTCAGAAGGAATCAGGCAAGTAGGGCAGCTTTTAAAATTATGGTTGTTTATTTTATCTTTAAAAGGGTGTTGAATGTAATAAAGTTCTGCATTTGTATGTACAGTTCTTTTATTGTACTATGTATGTGGAACCATCCATCTTACTTGGTTGTAAATTCACAATAAAAAAAAGTCTTGTGTGAAATTTTTTTCTGGCATTTTCCATACTATCTAAAAAGACAATAAACTTCTTAGGTTCTTAATATTTTAAAGCAAAACATAGGGTCTTATGGGTCATCACCTTAGGTTATTTACTTAAGTGTTGACAGTCAAAATACAGTGTGAGAACATGCCAAAAAACATGACATTCATCAATTGGTATTTATTCAGTTGTGCAACAAAAACATTACACAAAATTAACTCAGATGGTATAAAAACAAAGCAGAAGACATGATTAAGTTCAATTTAGTTTGTGTGCCCTCAATGCCAGTGAGATATGCTAAGGCCAGTATTACATTTTGGCTTAAATATTTCTTTTGCATAGTTAATATGTTATCCCAGTCCTCTTTTTATGAACTCTGATCCCTAGATCCATTCTCTGTTTCTACATTGAAACCTCACTAATTTAGATTGATAGGCTAATGTGAATTAAGGAGTTTTATTTCTTTGAGGTACATATAGCACCTTGCAACTGAGATAACCTCACGAATTAACTTGCTTTAATGAATAGATCATTTCTGTGTTTTAAAAAAATTACTTTGGGGTCGGCCAGGTAGCACAGCGAGTAAGAGCACCGGCTCCAGTGTCAGAACGACCTGGAGATCGAATCCCGGGCTCAGACACTTAGCACCCACCCAGAAACACCTGGCTGTGTAACCTTGAGCAAGATACTTAACCCCAATTGCTTAGGGGCGGCCAGGTGGCTCAGCGAGTAAGAGCACCGGCTCCAGTGTTGGGATGACCTGGATCAAATCCGGCCTCAGATACTTAGCACCACCCCCAGAAACACCTGGCTGTGTAACCTTGAGCAAGTTACTTAACCCCAATTGCTTTAAAAAAAAAATTACTTTGTACTGCTATCGTTTGTTTTTATACCACTTGTTTCCTATTATATTCCTTCCTTTACCTTCTCTCAGAACTGTTCCATCTTGTATAATAAAAGTTTTTTTAGGAGTAAGAAAAAAATTCTGCACATCTCACTGACATATCAAAAAAGTCTAACATGATAACTCAGTGTACTACAGCTGTGGTTCCAGGGCCTACAAAGAAGGGAAAGATGACTGTCACAGTTCCCCCACTTTGAGGCCAACCTGATAATACTGATTTCTGCTTAGCATAGCAGAGACAAAACAGTGGCAGAATTTCACTATTTTGTTTAATTGACATTTTAAAAAATGTTATAGAAGAGTTTAATTTCTTCTGATGAAGATTTCTGATTTAAAAATTGAGGTAATTTTTTTCAACTGTATGTTTTTAGCAGTGTGTATTTATTTTTAAGATTAAAGCTGAATACTTTTCTCCTAGCTCCATTTGCTGACAATTTTTTAACCAATGAGCCTATCATTTAATTATAGCCTTAAAGATCTTAGAGACTAAAAAAAATATTTTAAAAGGGTTATTTCTTGGGGCGGCTAGGTGGCGCAGTAGCGCCGGCTCTGGAGTCAGAAGGATCGCAGTTCGGTTCCGGCCTCAGACACTAAACACCCACACAAAAAAACTAGCCGGGTAACCTTGGGCAAGTTACTTAACCCCAGCTGCCCTCCAAAAAAGGCAAGAAAAAAAGGTTATTTCTTGTCTCATTTTTTAGAGGTATCTTGGCCTTTTACTTTTTTATGTATTTTATTATTGATAGTGATAAGCTGTGCCTGTTTTCCAAGGATCATATTAGCTTAAGTTTGTAGAGAGCCTCAACATCTCTTTAGTCGCAAGACCATGAACTTTGAGCATCTGACATGTCCAAGGATTGCTGTCTTGGTGAAGGGAGAATCTTTTGTTGACCTTACAGATCCTTGGAATGATACTTATTAATATAAGTAACATAGCATACTTTGTACATGTTCATTGACTTTCCTAATTGGTGCATTTATTGGCTGATGGGTACGTTGTATACCATTAAAAATTGAATAGATGTTAGACTAATAAATATTGAATAATTTGCATATCAAAATACAATTATACTTTATGTTTTTTCTGTTAAAAGTGCAAGTAAATAATTGCAGTCTGCATAGTTTTAATGAGGAAAATAATTTACAAATCCACAAATTATTTAGCCATCTAGTTATAGCTGAAGTTCAGATATTTTCTGGAATAAAAATAAGGAAAAACAGTATATCATATTTGTTTTGTGGTAGAAAATAAACATCTCATTAAGGTTTTAAAGCACTGGTCAGGAAGACTTTCCTTCAAAAAATTATTTTTTTTCCCCAAAAGTGAGTAGTAATAGCAGCTTACACTTATATAGACTTTAAAAATATTTCTGATATGCTTTAAATACATTATTATCTCATTTGATCTTTGTAACAAATCTGAATACTTAATGTTTTGCAGATAAGGATCAGGGACATTAAGTTGTAAGGCTAGTATATAACTGCGCCAAGGATTGTACAAGTCCAGTGCACTTTTCACTACATCATGCTTCTTCTTAGAGAGATACCTATTTAGAGGCATATACTTTATATAGCTTATTGTATTCTATTCTTTGTTTATCTCTTTATATCATATGTATTTTTAATAAGTGAGCTATTATGTATTCTTTTTTCTTCCAGACCCCGTTTGCCTAAGTAACAGAAAGAGGAATGTTTTTATTTATTAAGTTTATGGAATTTTTTTTTTTTAGCCTAGGCTTCTAATAATTAGTTTTTGAATATTTTATTTTTTCTATTCCAGACTTAACAAACACTTATAAAATAAGCATATCTATATACAAAATAGAGTAAGTAAAAGGATTTTACACGAAACTCTGAATCTTTATGACTTATAGCTTGGTTTTTCATTTTAAGTATATGACAAATTCAATTTATAATAGATGAATTCTGATGAAGAAAATATTTCCGTATTCATTCTGTGTAATAGTTTCACCTATCAGAAAGTGTATGACAAATCTGTAAGGACCTCATGAGCAAAAAATCTTAAATGTTTTACTGGTAGTCCTGAGTCTTATCATAATTGTTTGCATGAGGAGTGATTTTGAGATACTTTTAAGTCTTAGACAACTCTTTTCAGCAGCTCAAACTTTGTGTCATCTGTTAAGAACTTTTACAGCACTTTTTCCAAGAAAACGTTATTCTACACATTGACAAGTTACCACCTCACAGACTGTGTTGAAATTTTTTTTTTCAAATGTTTTATTAACTTCTGATTTACATCATTAATTTCTGCCAGATTTTGAGTTAACAAATTTTCTCCCCAGGCCCTTCAATCCCTCAGTGTAGAAGCTTCCAGATCCTGGATTACCTGATTGTGTTTCTACAATATTCAAATTGTTTCTTCTTGGCTGCTTGTAATATTCTCTCCTTGATCTGGGAATTTTGGAACCTGGCTATGATATTCCTAGGAGTTTTCTTTTTGGGATCTTTCTCAGGAGGTGATCGGTGGATTCTTTCAACCTCTATTTTTTGCCTTCTGGTTCTAGAACATCAGGGCAATTTACCTTGAGAATTTCTTGGAGGATAATTTCCAGGTTCTTCCCCTGATCATGGCTTTCAGGTAGTCCAATAATTTTTAAATTATCTCTCCTGGATCTATTTTCCAGGTCAGTGGTTTTTCCCATGAGATACTTCACATTGCCTTCTATTCTTTCATTTGTTTGGATCTGTTTAACATCATCTTGATTTCTCTTAAAGTCACTAGCTTCCCTTTGCTCCAATCTAATTCTGAAGGAATGATTCTCCTCAGTGAGCTTTTGCGATTCTTTTTCCATCAGGCAAATTCTTTTAAGGCATTCTTCTCCTCATTGCCTTTTTGAGCCTCTTTTGCCATATGAGTTAGTCTGTTTTTTAAGGTGTAATTTTCCTCAGTCAGGCTGTTGATTCTCATTTTGTAATTTTCTCGTATTGTTCTCATTTCTCTTTCCAATTTGTCCTCCATTTCTCTCATCTGCTTCTTTTTTTTTTAATGCTTTATTAACTTCTGATTTACATCATCCGTTTCCGCCAGATTTTGAGTTACAAATTTTCTCCCCATTTCTCCCACACCCAAAATAGCAGTCCCATAGGATATCCCCTCCTCCAGTCTGCTCTCTCCCACATTTTTCCCCATAACCCTTTCCACTTTTCCAGTGGATCTCTATGCCTCAGTGCTTGCACATCCCATTTCCCAATTACATGTAAGATGGTATTAATTATAGTATATATATATATATATATACACACACAAACACATATATACATATATATACATATTTGAATGTTTGATTTCAAAACTTTCAATTCCAGATTTATTCCCTTCCTTCCCCGTCACCCACCCCTACTGGGAAGATACTGCAGTTCAGTATAGGTTGCACATGTGTGGCTAATGCAAAACAATAACATAGTAGATACATTGTAAGACTGATTACACTTCCCTACCTCCCATCCCACCTCCCACCCGCTCTACTCTCCACTTTGATCCCGTCTATTTTCAAAAGTGAGTGCTTCCAACCTCCCCCCCCCCAGCCTACCCTCTCTTCTATCATCCCCCCTCTTATCCCCTTCCCCCGCTATTCTCCTGGAGGGTGAGATACCCTATTTAGTGTGTATTTTACTCCCTCATCAAGCCAAATTCAATGGGAATAAGGTTGACCCATTCCCTTTTGCCTTCCTATTCTTCCCCTCCATTTAAACCATTTTCCCTTGCCTCTTCTATATGAGATAGTTTACCTCAATCTGTCTCTCCCCATCTCCTCTCATTATATTCCTCTCACCTCTTAATTTCACTTTTTAAGTATCATTCCTTCCTGTTAAATTGGACCTGTGCCCTCTATCTATATATACCTGTAAACATATATACACACATTCACATATGTATTCATATGCCCATATACCCTCATATATAGACAAATATATATATTTCTAATCCCTTCAACTACTGAGAAAAGTTTCATAAGTTACAATTATTGTTTTTCCATGTAGGAATGTTAATAGTTCAACTTTGATAAGTTCCTTATGATTCCTTTTCCCTGTTCACCTTCTCATGTTTCTCTTGCTTCTTGTATCTGAATGTCAAATTTTCTATTGAACTCTGGTTTTTTCAGCAAGAATGCTTGAAAGTCCTCTATTCCACTGAATGACCATATTTTCCCCTGAAACATGATACTCAGTTTTGCTGGGTAGGTCACTCTTGGTTTTAATCCCAGCTCCTTTGGCCTCCGGAATATCACATTCCAAGCCCTTCTATCCCTCAGTGTAGAAGCTGCCAGATCCTGGGTTATCCTGATTGTGTTTCCACAATATTCAAATTGTTTCTTCCTGGCTGCTTGTAATATTCTCTCTGTAATCTGGGAATTCCGGAACCTGGCTATAATATTCCTAGGAGTTTTCTTTTCAGGATCTTTTTCAGGAGGTGATCGGTGGATTCTTTCAACCTCTATTTTGCCCTCTGGTACTAAAACATCAGGGCAGTTTTCTTGGAGAACTTCCTGGAGGATGATTTCTAGGTTCTTACTTTGGTCATGGCTTTCAGGTAGTCCAATAATTTTTAAATTATCTCTCCTGGATCTATATTCCAGGTCAGTGGTTTTTCCCATGAGATATTTCACATTGCCTTCTATTCTTTCATTTGTTTGGATCTGTTTAACAGCATCTTGATTTCTCATAAAGTCATTAGCTTCCATTTGCTCCAATCTAATTCTGAAGCAATGATTCTCCTCATTGAGTTTTTGAGATTCTTTTTCCATCTGGCAAATTTGGCTTTTTAAGGCATTCTTCTCCTCATTGCCTTTTTGAGCCTCCTTTGCCATTTGAGTCAGTCTGTTTTTTTAAGGTATTATTTTCCTCAGTCAGGCTGTTGACTCTCATTTCATAATTTTCTTGCATTGTTCTCATTTCTCTTCCCAATTTTTCCTCCACTTCTCTTATTTGGTTTTCAAAATCTTTCTTAAGGTCCTCTATGGCCTGTAACCAGCTTGTATTTTCCTTTGAAGCTTTTGGTGCAGGAGTTCTGACTTCACTGCTTTCCTCCTGTTCCATGCTTTGCTCCTTTTTGTCCCCAAAATAGGAGTGTATTGTTGGAATCTTCTGTCTGCTTTGTTTCCTTTGCCTGCTCATTTTGCCACTCAATTCCTTGATTTATGGGCTTTTTGCCACAGTTGGACTCTGCCACCAGACAGGGGAGCTTTCGTCCCAAACGCTGGGATTTTCTCAGCTGCCGGAGGTATTAGATGGGTGCCCTCTCTGAGGTCTCCACACGCTCTGGCAAGCTAGACATACACCCCAGGACCTCCACCCTAGACTGCAATCCAGATCCAAGCAGGTTAAAGCAAGAGCGATTACGTGGCGCTGGCTGTGCTGGCGTCTCAGTGGCCACACACTCCACTTACTGGTCCCAAAGTCCAGACTGTACCGACCTCTCACTTTATCCTTTGTGTCTATGTATTGATAATTCTGGAAACGGCCACAGCCACTGCTGATCTGGAGGCCCTCTGCCCAGCGGCTGGTCAGGCCCACCCTGGGGCTAAAGCCTCAGCTCCCAGAGCACTGCGCTGGATTCCTGCCAACCTGCCGGGGTGTCCTCGGTGGGAGGTTCGCTTCTCTGTGTCATTTTGTGGTTTCTACAGCTCCAAAGTTTGTTTAGAGTCCCCTTTTTACATGGATTGGGAGGGTGGAAGCCGGAGCCGCGGGAAGGTTGTGCTTCTACTCCGCCATCTTGACTCTGCCCCCTGTGTTGAAATTTTTAACCTTTGATTTATCTTTTGATTAAAATTATCTTTTTATAGTAGATTATCTGGTAATTCAAAAAAGGAATTATTTTATTTAACAAAATATACTAGTTGTGGAGAGTTTCTCAGATAGGCATCATGAAGTATCTCTTTTCAGATAATTAGAATACAATAAAATAAGCTCAACATTGATATTGGCATGAATATAATTCAGTAATGTTTTCATTGAGACTATCATACTATCCTGGGGTTATAGGGATCATTGTATGAGCTTCTTTTATAATTGTATTGTAGAGTTTCATAAATGCCAGTTAATAGAGAATTCCAGCTTATTATTGGATAACAGAATTTAGAGGGGTATCCTGTCCTTCTACCCCTAAGAAAATAAACTGCTTTCTTGACTGCACTACAGTCAGTACAGTTATACTAGGACAAATGCATTCCTAAAAATCAACATACTATGCAAAATTGAGCAATAAAAACCACAGAGCTCATGGAAAAAAATGGGGTTGAAGCACAACACTCAAAAACATAAGTCACACATAAAAGAGAGAGGAACCTAATAAAAATAGTAACATAGCTTTTTACCTGTTAAATGATTGGGAAATCAGTAAATACTATAATAAAATAATGGAGGTGTCTGCCTTGGGCTGCTGCTTGTCCTGTGCTGCAGTTCCCAGGGGGACTGCTGGGGAAACTGGGCCTCATTTGCCTGAAACTCCAGGAAAGGTGGAAGGAGGAGGAAACACCAGGGAGGAGTAGTGTGTTTGTAGGGACTAGTCCTCTTTTGTCCTCAGCTTCTACTACATCAGAAGCTTTATAATAAATATGGCATTTTACCCTGGTTTGCTTGTGAAAATGGAAGGGTTGAAATTTGTGAGTTATAAAGTGATTCAGTTTTCTGTGCTCTCAAGGAAAAAGTTGAGTATAAGCGAATGAAGCAAAATTTGTGTTAATGCTTAGATTTCTCCCCTCATATATCAATTGAGTTGAAACAGGTTCTCATTTTCAAAACAAGTATTATAACAGAATTAACTATATTTGTCAATGATATGGGCATCCTTTTATTGGCCCAATCACAAAATATATGTTGTGCTTTATTTGTTCCTTTGCCTTACATATTCAATCACTCATAGAGTCACATTAATAATTTTTGAAATGTTAACTTTAAATATATATTTTTCATTCTGTCTTTGCTTTCAAAATTGTAATTTAGGCCTTGTAAGCTCCTACGTTTAGTATGCCACCTGTTTGATTAACTCCTAATACTATACTTTTTTGTTTTTCTCTTCCCCTTGCAAAATCTTCACTGGCTCTGGGCTTAATTTCCCAACTAAAACTTCTCCACATATACCTACTCATGGTTCTGACCATGACTTTTCAACTATTCTTTAAATGAATTACCACTTTAGATAGAGTTCAGTACTCATTGACTGTTCCGTGAATTTACTTTTCTAAATTACCTCCCATCTGCCATATGTTTTTCCTGTAGCCTGAAATTCCCCATTCCCCTAACCTGTTTCAGTTATATTTTGAAGCTTATTAGCTCAGTTCCTTCCATCTTATACAGTAAACAAATGTATTAAGCATGGTATTTTGGATACAAAGACAAAAATGAAATTAAATAAGACTTTGCCCTTGAGCTTACATTCTATTAGAGGAAAGTACATGTAAGCAGATAAATATATACATGATAACTTAAGGATGAAAACAACAATTTACTGTCAAGGGGATAGGGAATGGTTTCCTGTAGGAGGTAGAGCATGAATTGAGCCTTGAAAGAAGTAGAATGCATTTCAGGCTGTACAGGCAGCTAAAAAGAAAGTCACCAAGACTGGATGTTGAAACCTTTCTGCATATCTCCAGGTCTCATTAATCCCTTCAGTTACCAATTCCTATAACCCTTACTATCTGTATCATTCATTTGGCATCTGTCTTTCCTGACATTGCTTTTTTTTGTATACAGTATTATCTTTTTCATCTAGTGGTTACGTCTCCCGCAAACTTGACTCTGGAATATAGTCAAGAACAAAGAAGGAATTGGAAAGCTCTCTGAATAGCCCAAAGAAATGTCATGGGTGACCATCTGTGATTACAGGAGAGCCCTCAGTTGGTCACCTAGAGCCTATTAAATTTTGTTTCAAACATATTTCCCCAAAATTGGTTTATCCAGTTTCTAAACCCAAAGTCACTTTTAAGCAACTAAGGTAGTTGATATAGTGCTCAGTGGGTTTGAGAAAATTGGCTTTTAGTTTCAGTTGTACCACTACTTATCTCTGTCACCTTAGGTAAGTTGCCTAACACTTAGGCTCTTCATCTGTAAAATTAATAAACTATTTTTTATGACCCTTTCAGCTTCAAAATTTTTATAATATTACAGGCAAGAACATAACAGCAAGAAGGACAGTGAAGGACAGACAGAAAAAGCATAGAACAGATATAAGAATTTGAAAAGCATAGCATCTCAATGCAGAGAACTTTCTATAGACAGACCTAAAGAATAAATCCCTGAAGTCATTTATCGATTTAAACTTGGCAAGGGTAAGTTACTTGCATATTGCTATTATTTACTAACCCAGATCTTCTGGGTCCAAAAGTTTACAGTTCTTTTTAGTATACTACTGGATTCCTTTTCTGTGTAGGAAAAAAAAATTTCTTATCAAGTCGTTAGAAAGTTTTGGTATTTATTTTGCCAAACATTGATCACTTATGTGGGTAGTATTGTAAAGTAGTAATTTCTGTTCCTTATTAAGGTGAGAAAAGTGACATGTTGGCATATTCTGAACTGTAAACTTTGAGAGCAGCGTGCTTATTTTTTTTTTTGTCCCTTTCAGTTCCTACATAATAGTAGTAAAGAGGCAGTATAATATAATGAACATTGGACTAGGAACCAGAAGGGTAGAATTTTAATTTCTCGTCTTCTATTTACTAATTGTGTTATGATTTGGCAAGTGACTTCATCTTTTTGAGCCTCAGTTTCTTAATCTGTAAAATGTGGATGGAACTACTTCTCTCTGTTTTATGGAGTTCCTGTCTTTTGAGATAGCAGCTCAAGCATCACCTTTTTCACAAAGCCTTTGCAGACAGTACTACTCCTGACAGTAGTTTCCCTTTTAGACTACCCTGTTGTATATATTTGTATACATACAAATATATAAATTGTATATATTTGTATACATACAAATATATAAATTGTATATATTTGTGCTTATTCGCTTCATATTTATGCTGGATAATATTTCTTACATTTAATTTTTACATTTTTTTTCAGTTACTTGTAAACAAACATTTTTAACATTTGTCTTTTAAAATTTTGAGTTCTAAATTCTCTTCCTCCACTTTTTTTTCTTTTTAGAAGGGGGAAGGCAGTGCAATTGGGGTTAAGTGACACAGCTAGTCACACAGCTAGTAAGTGTTCAGTGTCTAAGGTTAGATTTGAACTCAGGTCCTCCTGACTCTAGGGCTGGTGCTCTGTTCACTCTGCCACCTAGCTGCCCCTTTCCCTCCACTTCTTGAGAAGGCAAGCAGTTTGATATAGATTATACAAGTGAAGTCTTGGAAAACTTTCCATATTAGTCACATTATAAACGAAAACACAGACCAAAAACCTCAGAAATAATTAAGTGAAAAAAGTACCCTTCAATCTTATTCACTCAGTTTTTTATTTGTATGAGGATAGCATTTTTCATGGTAAGTCCTTCGGAATTGTTTTGGATCATTGTATTGCTGAGAACAGCTGAGTCATTCAGAGTGGATCATCATGCAGTATTGCTGTTACAATGTTTACATGGTTCTGCTCATTTCACTTTGCACACCAGTTCATGTAAGTCTGTCCAGGTTTTTCTGAAAGAATCCTGCTTGCTTATTATTTTTTAAAAATTTTACTTATTTTTAGTTTTCAGCATTCACCTTCGCAAGATTTTGAGTTTCACATTTTCTCCCCTTCTTCTCCTCTTCTTTCCTCTCCCCAAGACAGCGTGCAGTCTGATATAGGTTCTACTTATGCATTCATATTAAACTTATTTTCACATTAGTCATGATGTAAAGAATTAGAACTAATGGGAAGAACCATGAGAAAGAAGAAACAAAAAAACAACAAAAGAAAAGGAGAGCAAGTAGTAAATAAAATGCTTCCATCCACATTCAAACTCCAGAGTTCTTTCTCTGGATATGGATAGCATTTTCCATTGTGAGTCTTTTGGAGTTGTCTTAGATCCTTGATGCATTGCTGAGAAGAGCTAAGTCTGTCAAAGTCAGTCATCGCACAATGAGGTTGTTACTGTGTACAGTATTATCCTGGTTCTGCCCATTTCACTCAACATAAGTCTTTCCAGCTTTTTCTAAAATCTACTTGCTCATCATTTCTTATGGCAGAATAGTATTCCATCACAGTCATATACCACAACTTCTTTAGCTATTCCCCAATTGATGGACATCCCCTTAATTTCCAGTTCTTTGCCACCACAAAAAGAGCTACTAATTTTTTTTTTTAACAGATAGGTCCTTTTCCATTTTCTTTTATTTCATTGGGATACAGATCTAGTAGTGATATTACTAGCTCAAAGGGTATGCACAGTTTTATAGTATAGTTCCAAATTACTCTTGGGAACTTGAGTTTACAGCTCCACCAAAAATGCATTAGTGGCCCTGTTTTTCCACATCTGCTCCAACAGTTGTCACTTTATTTTCTATCATTAGCCAACCTGATAGGTGTGAGCTAGTACATGAAAACTGTTTTTGTTTTAATTTTAATTTTCTGTTCTGGAAAACTGCCTGTTCATATCCTTTGACCACTCATCAGTTTGGGAATGGCCCTTATTTTTAGAAATTTGACTCATTTCTCCATATATTTGAAAAATGAGAACTTTATCAGAGAGACTTGCTATAAAATTTTTTTCCCAGTTTCCCACTTCCTTTTTAATCTTGGCTACATTGGTTTTGTTTGTGTAAAACCTTTTTAGTTTGATGTAATCAAAATTATTTTGCATCCTGTAATCTCTTTTTCTTGTTTGAGAATAAATTCTTCCTTTATACATACAGATAAAATAACCCATGCTCCCCTAATTAACTTATGATATCACCCTTTATGTCTAAATAGTGTACCCATTTTGACATTTTCTTGGTATGACAGCATGAGATACTGTTCTACACCTAGTTTCTGCCAGATTGCTTTCCAATTTTCCCAGCACTTTTTGTTAAGTGATTTTTTTTTTTTTGTCCCCAAATCTTGGGTCTTTGGGTTTGTCAGATAGACTGCTGTGGTCATTTACTACTGTGTATTGTGTATGTAAGTTTTTTAATATGTATTTGTTGACTCTTATCTTAGTCTTTGTACTTGTATCTCCAGATAGTAGTTGCTTAATAAATAATAGTTGATTGTTTCTTTCTGTTGGAAAGTGAGCTCCTTGAGAGAAGTGACTGTTTTTGTCTTTCTTTGTGTCCCCAGAACTTAGCACAGTGTCTGGCACAGAGCAAGCCCTTAATAAATGTTTGTTGGATGATTGTTAACTTTTGTACTATGTGCTATCCAGGGTTATAAGGATCAAAAGAAATAATATTGACAAAGCACTTTGTAAGGCTGTAAAGCATTATATAAACATAAGCCAAAATTATTATGGTAGTATGTGATTAAATACAGAGGTTAGCAGAGTTGGAGTGGGGTTTAATATCTTTATTTTTTTAAAAAAGACAACCAAATGCTTAGTTTTATATGCTCTTTCTGAGAAATACTTCTAGATAGGCAGAAACTATAATAATGACTTATTCTTGATTTAACTATCTAGCTTTCTTATAATTGCTTGTATGTTTTGGGATTCTATGACAATCAATTATATTTGATTTAAGCAGTTTTTCTAAATAATCTAAATTGCTGTGGTAAATTAGATATTTTTCCTAGCTGTAATATGCCTCCTAAAGTGCTTGGTTTATCCTCAGGAGTATTTTGAATACTAAGCAACTCTGATTAAATACAGTGTAAAAGCTTCAGTGCATTGGTAGAACATTCACTGACCAAAACCTGGCCTTGAGTTTGAAGTGTAAAATTGTACAAGATTAAAGCAGATAAATCTTTAAACCTTAGAAAGGGAACTGAACTTGGGCCTGAGTTTGAACCTCAGCTGTACCATTTGATATCAGTTAACATTGAGTAAGTCACTTATCCTCTCTGTACCTCAGTCCCCTCATTTGTAAAATTACAAGGTTGTACTAAGGAGCCTTCTTACTTCTAAATCTGTGATGCTTACTCAGTGTATATAGTAGCATTTGAAAATATTAAAGAAGAATAAGTATCTTAGGGGCCACGGGATGTTAGTTAGAAACATGGGGGGAGGGGAAAGCTTATTTAATATAAGAACCAGAGATGGGCATATACTACAATTTTTATAATTCAAGTTACTAAGTCATGTTTAGTGCAGCATCAAAGCACAGTGTTCTTTGCACTGAAATGGCCTTAGTCTTAGAAAATCTCTTTGGCTGCTGGTATAATGGTAATGTAAATGGGAACATCTTTCCTATCCAATAATAGGCCCATGTGACCTGCTTGAGTCACATGGAAATCTAAGTCATGTGAGTCTGTGGTAGGAGGAGCTTGCTGAGTAGGTGGGACAGGAAGCCCAGAGGAAGTTGGTCAGAGCAGTTAAAGCTGAGGGAGACAGAGGAAGCAGGCAGCCAACTGTGAGTGTTTGTGGGGTGCCTGATGCATGGTTATTGTATATAGATTTCTTTGTTGTTATGATGAATTTGACTTTCTGGTGTTGGGATTTGGCTTCCTGGTGTTTGAATAAATCTTTTGGTTCTGTCTTCCATGTGGAGAGTCTGTTACATTTTGCAATTCAGAATTATACCGGCATATATGTGCCATAGGTGCTGTAAATATTGTGTTTGTGCTACAATTGGCTACTGAAATAAATTTGATAGATTTAAATGGGTTTTCACTCAACTACTGAATAATTTTAAAAACATTTAATAGTAGTAATTCTTATTTGGTTGGCATAGGTAATTAGCTAGAAGGTATCTTAGAGACCATTTAGTTGAATCCTCTAATTTTATAGATGTGGGAAATAAGGCCAAGAGAAGTGACTTGTTCAGGGTCACTTCATGAAACTCTTCTACCCTCCCGCCCCCGCCCTGAGTTACTATGAATATTAAAACAAATTTCTACTGCTGCTTGTGTTATCAGTTCTAGTACATATCAGGTTTCAGAATGCTGGTGGTAAGATTTAGTTTAGAGGATGATGTAGTACAAATGAAGGGTAATATTTGTTAAATTTTGTTAGTTTGTTAAAATTGGTCATCCTAAAAAATCATAAAATGGTCCTTAGTATGGTTCTTTGTGCATATTTTTTTGGAGCATTATTGTGAGCTCTTATGAATATGGGGGACTTGGCATGAATTTGTTTTTCTTTAACCTAGGTTTCTTTTTAACTTTTTATTGCTCTGTTTGAAATAAACAGGTATGACATTAGGTATCATTTAGGCTTTTATAATTATTAATTTTTCATTGAGAAGGTGTGTTACTTTAGTGATAAGGAATTGGGTGCTATGATTATGTTTCCCCTTCAAATATTTTCTCATTAGTTTTTGAATAACCACATATGTTGGTTATTGTGTATTTTTACACATTTGGGTTGAAAAAGACAACCCTTGGGAGGTGGATAATGCCAAAAGACATTATTTCTGTTTGTTTTTTTTTTTTTTAACAGTTTGAACAGAAGGCTGGTGCAGTTTTTGATGAAATTGCAGATAAATGTAAGTACTACTTTTAAAAAATAATTCTTTAGTTTAAATAATTTTTAAAGTATATTAGCTTAATTAGTAGCTTGATTGATAAATGTAGATAGCTAATTACTATAATGAGAAACTTGTTATTACCAGTTTTATTTGACCTATTATCACCACTTTTATTCAAGTAGTTGAATTGGTTTAGGTCATAAGCAGATTTTATAATTAATATTTATAATTGATCATCTATAATTTATTTGTGTTTAATTGGTTAAACATATTTTCCAAGACCACTCCCAGAATTCAGGATGGTAATATTTTGGAGGAGGTGAGAGATGAGACATCTTACAATGTCTTGTAGTTTTCTAAGTCTGGATAAAAAAATCATTATTACTACTTAAATATTTATAAGTAAAAGCTGTAGGATCACAGGGTTATAGATTTGGTTAACAAGCATTTGTTAAATGCTCACAGTGTGCCAACACTACACTAGATATTGGAGTACAAAATAAAGCAGCTGGAAAGATCATTAGAGGCCATCAAGTCCAATCTCATTTTACAGATTAAGAAATTGAGGCTTAGAGAGGTTCATTGACTTGCCCAATGTCACACAGCTAGAAATTGTTTTGAGGTAGAGTTTGAACATACATCTTCCTGATGCCATGTCTGGCACCCTATCTGTAACTTGGCTTCTCATTTCCTGGCTAATGCACTTATTTTTTTGAGCAGAAATTTATGAGTTGTCACCTGTTGTTTTCAATTACATTTGAGACAGCAATACAGAAGGAAGAGAGGTTTATATAATACAATATTATTAATCCTATTATATTACTAATTATTAATCCTATAATGCCAAGATTGATTTTTTTTGGTAAGGCTGAAATTCTATAGGGATTGAGATGGAAAAAAATAGAAGAGCAGAAAGGAAAGTAAAGAAGCATGTAAAAGATTGAGATTACTTTCTTGAAACTTAAAGTAGCATCTTTTCCTTGGGTGTTACCTGTAGTTATGAATGTCAAGTAAACAGATTCACAGACTTGTTTTATGTTTCTCTGTTTCTAAATACTCGGTAGTCACAAGCCTAATTTCCTACTGTTTATGAAAATGTTTGGTCTTTTTGCAACCACAGGCAAGTCTGTTTATAAATTGCATGTCATTCAAGTGCTAGGGACCCTATGAAATCAGTTCCTCTAAATCAGAACACAAAATTGCTTCCCTGAAACTTCAGGCTATTCGGACAATTTCCAAGCAATTTCTAATAGTCTCTTTTATGACTTTCTGGCTTATAACTCAAAGATTATCAGTGATGATTCAGAATGTTGATTTTTATTTTCTTTAATAAAGGATACAGCCCTTTGAAACCAGATTAAATTGTAAAACCAGTTTGACCTCTTTGTAACTCTATCTTAGGGAAGTTTTTTAAAAAGACACAGACCACTTAATCCTACCCTATAAAAATCACATTTATTTTTATGTAAATGAATCCTTTATTGGTGGTTAAAAGGTAAAAACCTTTGTTTGAGCAATACTAATGCCTTATCCTTATGAGCTTTAGATATAATTAATTGATTAATGCTGCTCCTTGAAAATGAAAAAATTTAAATCAGTGTTAAAAAAATTTAGATAGATATTGAGACATTGTTTTGAAAATTATTTTGATACTCATCTAAAGTTTGAAGATAGAGGCGTTCTTGATATCTTCTCTCATTTTATTTTTCAAAGGAGAAAAGCTGTTTCTACTTTCTTGTGGAAAGTAGTTTCTCCTTTAACCTATCAGTTCTCTTTTGGCAACATTCCTGACTCATTGGATTTTGTGCCTGAAAAAACTTTATCTCCCTTCATCTTACAGATGAGGAAACTGAGGCCTACAGAACTTAAACCAGGCAGAGTAGGCGGTTTCAAAATCAAAACTCCTTTTATACATGTTAGTAACAAAACCCAGTATGAGCCATATTTATTTGGTGTGTCACAGTATAATTATGTATCTGTAGGAAATATATTCTGAGTTCCAGTTTGGGATACCAAATACACATCTTATTTGGGTGAATTTGGGAGTGGGTTTAAATAATGATAGGGTCTCAAAGGAATCAAGAAAGAAAGTGAGAAAAGAGATTGCTGAAAATGCAGTTTTGGGGGCTATCCAGGAAAAAATTTACACACACACACACACACACACACACACACACACACACACACATACACATTCCTGTGTGTCTGTAAGTTTTGGATTGCCCATGTTACTTTTTTATAACTGACATAATTGGACACTTCACTATATCTGTGATTTTATCAGTGTGACTACTCTTTGGAACCTAATCATACCTTCTGAACCTTTTAGACTTGTTTGACTCTGTTTCCACCAAGAGGAGGGTCTACTTAATGTGCTAGAGGTTTTTTCTCCAGGTCTCTTAGTATTTCAGGACATATAGTGCAACAGTGTGACTGTCTGTCTTTTATCCCTTCTTCTCACTATATGACAAACTGACTTCTTTTTCTGATAGTTCATATTTCCTTACACTACTACTGCTTGTGAGAAAGTCCAGAAAATTTTTTAATGTGCTGAAATCTTTTTTCAATTGATTCTTTATCTCTTTTGCTCTTGGGATCACCTCTAGTATTTATTCTTTGGAGATGGTGGCATTCTGTATTTCATTTACAATCATAGGTTATCCTTGGAGCAATATTGGTGTTTAAAAGATTTTGTGATTAGGATAATTGAAACTTCTGATGGAGTTTGAATGGTGGCATAGCTACAAAATGAATTTTTCCCTTGAGTGTATAACTCAGTTAAAATGCATTGTCTTCAGTCTAAATGAACTCTTAAATTGTTGAATTATTAACTGATCTATAGCAGTTTGAGTCTCCTAGATAAGTAAACAATGGATTTTAGTTTAGTTTTATTGATGTTTTTGGGTTGTTGTTTTTTTACACCACAGTCATTTCCTGATACGCTCCCTAGAATCCTCCTTTGTAACAAAGAAAACACAGTCAAGCAAAGCCAATCAACACAGTCACTGAATCTGTCAGCATTTGCAACAGTCAGCATCCATAGCTTCCCCCATATTGAGAGAAGGGAGGTATGTTGTGTCATCAGTCCTCTGGAACCAGTATTAGTCGTTGCATTTAATTTGAGTTCAGTTTGCTTTTAGTGGTGTCACTTATATTATGATAGTCATATGTGCTCTTCTCTTGTTTCTGCTTTCTTTGTTTTTGTATCAGTTCATTCAGTTGTAAACAAACATTTAAAAAATTATAGTATTTTGGTGTCCTGTTTCTATTATTGTCATAATGAACATATGATTTGTAGTTTTATCAAATAGCTGATAACAGGCAATAGTTTTATCTTTGACTCAGTGTTTTATATATTCAAAATTCTACATTTCACACTTATTTCTGTATATAGAGTTGCAGGTGAGTTAGCATTAATCATGTGTGAATGTCTTGGATTTCAAGCTGGTTCTTCCGTGTATTCTATAAACAGCATTTTTTCTCTTCTGGTATAGCTTGCTTAAATAGAAAGCATCTCTGTCACTGATTTGCAGATGCAATTTTTTGGGGGGGTTCCTTCTGGGGTAACAGAAAAGGTTTTCATTTATTTAGGAGGAAAAATATAAAGGAAAATAAATTCAAATAAATCCCCAAATCAACCAACCAAATAACCCCAGATATATTCCTGAGATCCTAATTTAAGTAAGATATGATTAGAATAGCCCTCCATCTTCTCCTGTCTTTTGAGGTCAGTTTTTCAATCAGTTCTTGAAGAGGTACACATTCTTTTCTGTCAATTAAGTTGAATTCCTGCACCAAAAAAAAATGAAGTGCTTTAAGTATGTGTTAAGATGGGCTTCTTCCTGCAGTTGGATCACTGGGTCAAAGTGCTAGTGGTAAATATGTACATACACCCAAACAGATGCTTCAGGATAGTTTTTGCCACTGACATGGAAGATCTTTGGGAAGGAGACACCTATTTTTGGATGGAAATAATGTCTAATTGTCCAACTGGTCCTGTACACAAGTCCAGGTAATCAATGTACTTTGGTATAGAGCACTTAATAGGCTTCTTTATATTGGTTCCATCTGCCCAATGATACTTATATCTTGGACCAACTGACTTCATGGGGCAGCTGTCCTCAGTACAGAAGTCTGTGATAGTCTCATAAAGCATATTGATCTGGTTGGAGAAATCCAATGTTCATTGTGACCCATTCATTTAAGTCCACCCCTCAGGAAGCATAGCAACCCATCTGCAGGCTGCCACTCCTGAGGATTCCCTTTGTATCTTTCTCATGAAATACATAGAAAAGCTCAAATCCTATTAGTTTTGTTTCTGAACTCAAAGATTTATTCTTCACATGTTACCTGTTATTTTGATAAACATTTTCATGTATGAGTCATGGAAGTTGAAAGGAGTCTTGGTCTGTTCTTAAAATGGATTTGGTTTGTCATCTTTTAGATCATAATTAAATTTGCTAGCAATAGTTTCAATGGCAAAATTTAAAAAATATATTTAAGATATTAGTGGAAGAAACAAATCCTGACTATCAGACTTTTTTACCTTTGGTTTTACAACATGTTCTCCCTTCTTGTACTATGTAATCCTGATATAGAAAAAAAACTAGGCAGATAGCTAATAACACAATTGTGGGGATTCTTGAGGTAAAATTGTATTTATCATTCTTTAATTTGGAAAACCACGTTTTCAGTAAGTATTTATGGAAAAAAGTGAATGAGAGAAAACTAATATTCCATTAGGAAGAGGGGATGAGAACAAACATTTCTGTAGTGCCTGCTGTGTTCCAGGCACTATATACTAGGAGCTTTACAGTTATTATCTCATTTGATCTTCACAATAACCCTGGAAGGCAGGTAGGTGCTATTATTATTATTTCCATTTTACAGAAGAAGAAACTGAGGCATACAGGTTAAGTGACTGGGCCAGGTTCACTCAGAGATAGTAAGAGTTTGAGGCTAGATTTGAACTCAGGTCTTCCTGACTTCAGGCCCATTATTCTATCTAATGTGCCACCTAGTTACCAGGAATTCTAAGTAATATCTGTAAATAAATGAGAGACATCACAAGAGCTAGTATTTGGCTAGGTTCCTTGATTTGGGGGTATGTACAATGCCCTAGTAATGCAATGAATTAATTATCCCTCAACTATAGTATCATTATTGTATTCCTAATTAAATGATGAGGTTTTTAGACTAAGGAAAATAAACCCTGTTGACTTACCAGTATTGCACTAAATTTGGTATTCATAACATAGAGTTTACAAAGTATTTAAAGTTTGCAAAGTTATTTTATCTTGGTGTGATAGGTTGTATAATAAGGGATTCGTTTTTTTACTCATAGACTAGTGGAATTTTAGGGGTTCTGGAGATCTTGTCCTCAATTTATACATTTGAGAGGCATTGTGGTGTAATGCATAGAGTACTAGAATTGTCAGGAGGCCTGGGTTAAATATCTCCAGTGACATTTATGAATTGTGTAACTGGGTAATTCACTTAACCTCTCACCGTCTTGATTTCCTTTCATGTAAAATGGAAATAATACTAGGACTCTGTTCTTCACAGTGTTGTTGTGAAGAAAGCACTGTGCAAATCTTACAGGGCTTGCAAATATGAGTTGTTGCTACTGAATAGGAAAGCCTAGAAAAGTTGTGATTTGCTCAAGATCACACGTTGCTCTTTTTTAATAATGATTTCTTGTTAACTCTAAAAAAAATCAGCATTTTTTTTCTTCTAACATTATTGGGGCAAGTTTGAAGGAGACAAATCTGGGTTTTCATTTAGTGTAGCTACCAAGTTTAAATGTCTTCCAGAGATATTATTACATTCTAACTCTAGAGCTAGAAGGGACCTCAGAGGCTGTCTAGTCCAGTTCCCTTACTTTATGGATGAGGAAACTGAGGGTCAGAGAGATTAATACAAATTCAATATAAATAGTTAAATTGAGGGCGTTGGACTTGATAATCCCTAGGGTCCCTTCTACCTCATGATAAATGACCTAATAACCACCTTAGGGACATTCTGGAGATCCTGAATCTTATCTCTTGGGACATTAGCTGATGGGAGGTATAAAGAATCTGAAGATTTGCAGAAAGAGTTGACATTACATTTTTCTTTTGTGACCCAAAGAAAAGCAGTGGTTAGTATAGAAAATGGTCTTGAATAGGAATAATGATACCTAATATTTATTTAGTGCTTTAAAGGTTGCAAAACATTTTATAAATGTTATCTAGTTTGATCCTATTATTATCCCCATTTTACAAATGAGGAAACTGAGGTGGAGAGAAGATAAGTGACTTGCCTAGGTTCATATAGCTACCAAGTGTGACAAGATTTTAACTCAAGTCTTCGTAACCCTGATGCTAATACTTAATGAATATTTTTTACCACCTAGCTGTCTCTATCAAGAGAAAATATTTTCAGTGGTTCATTCATGGGGATAAGACTGGGTATGATGAAACAAACACGACTAGAGTCGTAAAGCCTGGGTTTTTGACTTACACCCTTTGTGAACTTAGACACATCACTTCCGTCTCTAGCCTTTAGTTTTTCCCTCCATGAAATTTCGAGGGAGTCTTAAAGATCTTTAAGTCAAATGATCCCTTTCTGTCTCACCAGTGTTTATGTCCAAGATTCAGATCAAGCTGTTCCATTGTAACAATACATGTGACTTGAGAGGGAAATCTGTAGTGGAATGTTACAGTGAAATGTTCTTCTTTGACCTGGTTTTGTTTATTTTTATGCATATGACTTAGATAACAGCATAAATTCTTTTATTTATTCAGCTAGCATTTATTAAGCACCCTGTTGTACCAGGCACCATGCTAGGTGCTTGAGGATACAAAGTAAGGCAAAAATAGACCATGTCCTCAAGGAGCTCACAATCAAAAGGGGCAAATAACATGCAAACAACTATTGACAGGATGTAGGCAGGATAAATTGGAATAGTCTTAGAGGGAAGACAGTAGCATTTGAAAGACTTTTTGCATTCTGAGTTAGTAATTTTATTTTATTATTTTTATTTTTTTTGGAGGGGGAAAATTAGGGCAATTTGGGTTAAGTGATTTGCCCAAGGTCACACGGCTAGTGTGTGTGTGTGTGTGTGTGTGTGTGTGTGTGTTAAGTGTCAGAGGTTGGATTTGAACTTGGGTCCTCCTGACTCCAGGGCTGGTGCTCTATTCACTGTACCACCTAGCCGACTTAGTAATTTTAAAAGAGAGAACAAATTCAGACTATGGTTTGGGAAATGACTTTTGGTTACGAGGAGAGAATTCTGTGCCAGAAAGCAATATGAACCAAGGTATGAATGTGGTAATGATCATGATTGACATGTTTGAAATGTGGTGAGTAGACTGTTCTGGCCAGACCAGACAGTTCGTTAGAGGAAATAATGGTAGATGACATTGGACTAGTAGAAGGCAAAGCAGAGGGCTTTGGAATTTATCCTATGGGCAAGAGACAACCATAAAAAATTTTTGCTTAAAGCAGTGATGGTGATGAAAGCAGTGTTTGAAAAAGGATTAGTATGTAGGGGAGATTAGAAATAGGAAGTACAATTCTTAGAATAGAAATCCAGGAAGAATTAAAAGGAATTATTGATTGAATATAGAATGAAGTGTGAGCTAAAGATAGTTGAAGTTGAAGTTTTGAGATCAGTAAAACAATTTTATCAGTCACAGAAATAAGGATATTTGTGAAATATAAGTTTTGGACAAATGTGAAGTATTTGGTTTTAAACTAGTTCTTTTTCAACAGCAGTAGATTGTTGGTCTTCCTCTCTTTTCTCCCCACCCTACCCTTTGGTTTAGTGACTCATAAAGACCATCAAATAAATCATAGAGAAAGGTTGTGGTATGTTTTGGTGGAGGGAGTACTTTACACCATTAACAGATTTTTTTGCTTCTGGGTGAACCCCCTTCAGAGAATATAACATTATACATTACTGTTATGATAGACTTTTTGTTCCTTGTGTGATCATAGTGGAAAACACTAGCCTGGTAATTAAGCACTAGATACAGGTTCTAGTAGAGGTAGCTAGATAGCTCAGTGGGTAAAGCACTGAACCTGGAGTTAGGAAGACCAGAGTTCATATCTGGCCTCAGATACTTACTGTGTGACCTGGCCAAGTCACTTAATCCCTTTTTGCATTAATCCATTGGAGAAGGAAATGACAAACTACTTGAATAGCTTTTTCCAGAAAACCTCCTGTACAGTGTGGTCCATAAGGTCGTAAAGAGTCAGACATGACTAAACAACAACAGAGGCTTCTAGTACCACCTTACTGATATCTAGCTTTGGAATTTCTGGTTATTTATCGGAAGATGAGGGAGCTAGACAAGATGATTTCTAAGGTTTCCTCAAGCTTTAAAATGTCTTTTGATTTGAAGAATTAACAAGTCTTCCTAAACATCTCTCCGTTACAGAACTGAGGACTAGACACTGGGTAAAATAGAGCTCATGTGACAACATGAAGCGTGTAAACTTGAAGGATTGAAGATTTGAATATGATGGTGGGAACAAGGAGAAATAATCCGTAGGCATTTGGAAATAGAAATAAGAGCCCTGGGGAAAGATAAAAGTTGTACGTTTGAAAATTATCTACAGAGTTTATAGTCAAAGAAATGAGAAGAGGTCAGCTCTGAAAGGGAGAGTTTTATGATTAAAACTGCAGTAAGACTTTTGGGACATCATGTATACACTATAGAAAAAAGTAAGTGAGTGAAAATCTTAGGTTTGTATTATCTTTGATTGCTTTTGGAATGAAACCCCTTTTGGGAATATTACCCACCCTTCATCTTATTTCTTGAAGATCTTGACACCAAAAACCAGGAAACTAAGAATTTTCTGCTCTTTTATTAGCTGCCATGATTTCCAAATAACTTCTGTGGTGCTTTGTTTTTTTCTTTTTTTTTTTATCCACTGAAATTTTATTACTGTAATCGTTCAGATGTTCACCAGGGTTGTGTATAATCATAATTATGAAATAGCTAGGGGCGGCCATGTAGCACAGCGAGTAAGAGCACCAGCCCCAGAGTTGGGATGACCTGGGATTGAATCCAGGCTCAGACACTTACCACCCACCCAGAAACACCTGGCCATGTAACCTTGAGCAAGTTACTTAACCTCAATTGCTTAGGGGTGGCCAGGTGGCTCAGTGAGTAATAGCACCGGCCCCAGAGTCAGGATGACCTGGGATCGAATCTGGGCTCTGATACTTAGTACCACACCCAGAAATAACTGGCCGTGTAAACTTAAGCAAGTTACTTAACCCCGATTGCTTAAAAAAAAAAATTATGAAAAAGCCATCAGAGCAGTGTCAGGAAAAGTTATTTGAACATTATTCTTTTTGTCTTTTTTAAAGACAAATTTTAATTTTAAAATTTTAATTTATTTATTTTTAGTTTTCAACATTCACTTTCATAAGTTTTAAATTTTCTCTGCCTCCCTCCCCAAGATGGCATGATGTTTCGTTTTTTAATACTTGGTATTTAGGGTTATAAGAAACAAAATCTTTGTTTACTTGTTACAAATGAAGTACAAATGAAAAGTTATTATGAAATGTGAATATCAGTTGAAGTTTAACTGAAGCAGCTTTTACTTAAATAATACTTGAATTCCAAAAGTATGATAATACTGCTTTCATTATATAGTTATTAAGAAATTCATGCTTTTTAAAATAGATACTTTCCTTAGATACTGATAACTTATTGTTAGATACCTTTTTATCACTTATGGAAGCAAAATAGTTTTTTGGTTTGTTTTATGAGAGAGCAAACTGTACAAATCAGAGTATGTTGTTGACATTTGTGATGATAATTATGAGAATTAAACAATTATATTTCTTAATTTAGGTTTTGTGATGCATTTATTGTCCTTATTTCTAATCTTGTTGTAAAATAACTGAAGTACATTTGTCCGTAAAGTCTACTTATTGGAAGGCCTTTGGAGTGGATTCTAGTCCTAGCTCTAATATTGGCTGTCTTTGCAACCTTAGGGAAGTCACTCAGACTCCTTGTGAAAGGTTTCTTATCTATCAAATTACATATTAATATGTGCCATACCTCTCTTAATAGGTTGTTATAAAACTTAAATAAGGTAATATATTAAATTTTTTAACATTAAAGTAGAATTTAGTGAATCTCTTGTTAGGTGAAATAATACTTTGAATGTCAATAAAGTCTTATAATTGATGTCTACTTTAATATTACAAAATTTGTCTAAGCAATTTTTTGCTTTTTAAGGTGGTGTTATCATGGATACAGAAATGTCTGAAGACATCGACCACAACTTAACTCCTACTCTTGAAAGCATGTCTTATGGAATGCCGAATCAAACGGGATCTGAAAATTCATTGCTTGATGAAGATGATTATTTTTTGAACTCTGGGGATCTTGCAGGAATTCCAGTTGTTGGTAGTGACAATGAGGATGAACGAGATTTTAGTACAAAGGACAATCTCACATCTGCAATTCATGCTGCTGATAGTTTGGAAGTAGATCGAAGAGTAACACAGCATGAATCAGACAGTGAAAAAGAAGTACATATTCAAAATAAAGTTAAAAAGGACTTTCCTAAACAGTTTGATCAGGGTTCTGTATTTAAATCCATTCGGAAAGATTTTAGTCTAGCAAGAGAAAACAACAAAGAGACATTTTCTGGAAAGGAAAAAAATAGAGACATACCTTATCAAGAACGTGAAAAACGGTTGGATAAACCACATAAAGAGGTGGATTCCAGGTTGAAAAGCAGTTTTTTTGATAAAGCAGGTAATAGTGTAATATGTTGGAATAAAACTACAGGAGAGAAAACAAGAACTAGATGAAATGTTGGTTCAAATAATCGATTGTAGTTAATTCAGCAGCTGCTTGCCGTGGATCTATTATGTATGAGGAACTGTTCTAGGCACTAGAGATACACAGGTGAAAGAAGCCATAAATGTTTGACACCCAAGGAGCTTAGGTCTAATGAAATAAGACAGGTAAATGTTAGAATGTAATTAAATTGAAAGGGGAAAGTTGAGACAGATTGCACCAAGAATATTGAGGAAGGGGGCGGCCAGGTGGCTCAGTGAGTAAGAGCACCGGCTCCAGTGTTGGGATGACCTGGAGATCGAATCCCGGGCTCAGACACTCAGCACCACATCCAGAAATAACTGGCCGTGTAACCTTGAGCAAGTTACTTAACCCGATTGCTTAAAAAAAAAAAAAAAGAATATTGAGGAAGAAAGCCATGACTTTCAACTGGGTAAGAAGATGGGTTATGGAATACTTTAGTTATCTCAGTTATACCCTGAAAAGAGGGAAGGATTTCATGAGGTGAAGGTGGGTGAAGTCCATTTTATGCAAAAGAGACACCCTGAGATAAGGTACCAAAGCACAGAGTAGGGAAAGCTGGGATGAGAACTGGGGTCAGGGCAGGGTGCAGGTGAGTAGGGCTAAGGAGTAAAGTGAATAGGAGATAAGTTTGTAAACATATATTGGAGCCAGATTGCACACCTGCCTTAAATGCCAGGAAAAAAAACAATTTGATACTGTTTTTGGTACCCCATTTTTTCTGGGAAACCAGTGAAGGTTTTTAATTAAAGTAATAATATTATCAAAGTAGTGTGTTAGGGACATTACCTGCAAAGTACTGTTAAGGGGTCATTTGAGAGGGAAATTTTTTGGTATTTTACCAGGGAACCAGTGTTATGGTAAGTGAGAGGGAACTAGAACACCATTTCTTCCCCCTTCTCCCTCTTCATTTTTGTGGGTGTTGGGGAGTAGGGTGGCTTATGGAGGCAGTCATAGTGACTTGCCCAGGGTTACACAGCTAGTACATTCTGAGGCCAGATTTGAATTTGAGGCCTCCTGATTCCAGGGCTGGTGCTTTGTCTGCTGTGCCACCTAGTAGCCACTGTTTTAATCCTTTTTTGTGTCATGGAACTCTTTAGCTATCTCTTTTCAGAATAATGTTTTTAAATACATAAGATAAAATATATAGGATTACAAAGGAATCTAATTTTTTTGAAAAATAGTTATCAAAATATTTTTCCTGTCCTAGTTCATGGCCCTCCTGAAATTTACCCATAGATCCCTTTGGGATCCATGGACTCCAGGTTAAAAACCCTTTAGCAAAGAGAGAAATAGAGATTTTTTAGAGAGTCCAAAGTATCCTGAACTAAACTACCTTTAGTGGGGATAGTTGTAATATATATTTGTGAAGTAAAGTTCATAGATTGTGGTAACTAGCAATGGAGGGATTAAGGAGTCAGAGCTAATTCTGAAGAGTCAAAAGTAACTGATGATGGATATCTGAATGGCAAGATGGTGTTGCTATAGATAGAAATTGGAAAGTTGGGAAGACTAACTTTTTGAGAAAAAGTGATAAATTTATTTGTGAACATGATGAGTTTGAGGTGTTAAGTTATCCAGGTGAAGGTAATCTAGCACAAGTATAGACTCACAGAATAGGAGTTATGGTTAGAGGGGTTAGGTTTGTAGGTAATCTCTGTATAGATGACAGTTGAACTCATGGTAGAAAGGAGAGAGTATTATGAGAGAGAAGTAATCTAAGGGCCAGATGTGGGGGTGAGAGAAGGTAGAGTGGCACATTGTATACAATATAACAAGAGGAGGATGGAGAACAGGTAAAGGATGCAGAAGAATCGTTCAGAGAGGTAGGGGAATGACTCTTAAGAATACAGGATCACAGAGGTCATGAAAGGCCAGAATATGAAGAGCCCTTCCAGCAGTCAAGGAGAATAGAAACTGGGGGGAAAAAACAAACCTGATTCTTGGATTTGAGAGGCAGCATGGTGCAATGGAAAGCTACTGGATTTGGACTGGGAAGACTTGGCTTTTGACAAAGTGAACCATTCTGGGCCTCAGTTTCCTCATCTTTCAAATGAGGGAGTTTGACTAGGTGATCTCAGGTCTTTTCCCCCTTTTAAATCTGGAAGAGAGAATAGTTAATTGAATGATAACTAGTGAGAAAGTTTAAAGAGTTGAGTGACTGGTGAGGAGGTAGAGATGATGAGTATAGGATACTTGTAGAAGGTAGGCAGCTAAAGAAGAAGATAACATAGAAGGACCAGTAGAATGATGGGAAGAGTTTATTTTCAACTTGAGCAAGCTTATATGAAAGAGAGAAAGGAACTAGTAGAGAGGAAAATGGTGAAGAGATAGATAGATATAGCTATGTGAGAGATCTGGGCTGAGCTGCATTTTTTTTAATGGCACAGGAAATTGGAATGAGGTAGGATAGAGGCAGTGGCAGAGAGTTTGCCTTGATAAAGAGGAGGAGCAGTCTCATCTTCTGAGGTAAGAGGAAGGAGGACAGGGCAGATAAGCATATACTTGAATAGGTTAGAAGTGTGGGAAGAGTTGAAGGAGCTCACTTCTGATAACCTCCATTTTCTCAATAGAAACAGAAAAGTCAATTGAGAGTGAAGGAGGCTGAGGGATGTGAACTAGCCAGGGAGGCTTGAGAGAAGGTATGAAACTATGGTTCTGGGAAATGGGAGACTCGATAAGAGATGAATAAAAAGATTACTCAGTTAAGGCTACATAGATATATTTTAGTTAACCCAGTCATTTTTCTTTAGCATTAACATGTTCTTAAGTTTGAAATGGCCAATTGAATTTTGTGAAGGCGTGCTGTTTTTGTTTTATCCTTGTTCTTCACAAGATAACCAATTATATTCTGTGTGGTCTGCATTGAAAAATACTATTAATCACCATTTCTTTTTCCCTCTGCTCCAACTTTGCATGGAAGGGTAGAATATTACTAATTACTTGTTGCATTTTGTTTGACCATTAAAACATGAAGTTTGATTGAACTTCATTGTTTATAAAACTCTCAGAATTTATTACTATTTAGTGACCAGACACATTTTCAAGTTGATTATTTGTTGACTGTGTATAAACATAAACTATATCATTCCTTTTGGGGAAAAAAATGAAGACAAGACCTAGCTATATTTAGGTTATGGCTAAAGATGAGATTATAATGAATAAGGTCTTACCATTTTCTTTATTTAGAATCTTATTTCAACCTGCATTGTTAATTATAATCATTTGTTCCTTTAAATTTGGGACTCTACATGAAATGAACCATGGCTCATGTTCATATAAGTACTTTTTGGTTTACAAAGAACTTTTTTCACAAGCCTGTAAGGTGAGTAGTCTAGAGGTTATTATCCTCATTTTACAGGTGAAGAAACTGAGACTATATGACTTATGCCCAGGGTCATATGACTAATAAAGGTTAGAACCAGAAATCATATCCAAAATTTACCTTGCCCTAGACAATGCTTTTTCCATTGTACCATATTTTTATTACTCTAAGCCCATTAGTAAGAGATAATGTGCTTGAAACTTTTTTGTATGTGTGAATTCCATAGATGAATATTTCTTCGCAAGAGCTACTACGGAATAGTGCTCATGAAAACAATCAGTTTTGAAACTCAGAAATGAGTATCCGTCATCAGAGAATTACAAATTTGTTGATTAATGAACTAATAGCTGTTTCCTGTTTAAATTTAAGCTGATTAAGATCAGTTTTGTATTATTTAAAGAAATGATCTTTGATAGGCGCCTTATTTAACCACGTTACATCTTTTCCCAATATTCCATCTCTAGTAATGATATTTTAACAGGACTTTGATATCCAGGAAATTATTGAAACTGGATAGCATCTGTGGAACAGCATCCAGGAATATGAAAGGTCTGAGGATGATCTGTATTTAATAACATCTATAAGGCATACATAGTATATTGGGTACTATATTTGGACACACTGAAAAATATGATTCTGGGCTTCAAAAAGCTTCGCTTCTAAAAGAAACAAGAAATAAAAGCGAGTGAGGCTTTGGTTAGTTATGCAGCTGACAGCTGATTGGTGAAGTACAGTTAGGTCTCATTCATTCAGATGAACTGGAAGTAAAACTGAATTCATGTTTTATAGTATGTTTTATTTTAAATACATATAAAAGAATGGTTTATAAAGTATGTTAAATTAGAGAAATCTTGTCAGAAGTGCCTTAATGAAAAGGTAAGGATCATGTGTAATTATTAAAGGGGGGATTATACTCATAAGTATTCTTCACTCATATTTTGTTAAATTCTTTAGGGCTTTATTTTTCATGTTGGAATTGTCACATTCAGGATTAGTGGTCTGAATAAACACGGTTTTCATGGTAGGAGGTGCTTTGTCTCTTGGAAGGAAAAGAAAAGCTAGCAAAATGAAATTCTGTAAAAAATTAAAATACATTGAAAGAGAAGGAAAATTCTCAGTGGTTTTGTGATAGGGAATAATAGGGTGACATTACTAAGGCAGAGTCTTGGTAGAGCAAATCAGTTAATAGGCACTGTAATTGGCACTGGAGATACAGAGAAAAAAAATAAGCAGTCTCAGGTCTCAAGGAACTGAAGAATTGGGAAAATTTAATAAACATTTATTGAGAACCTACTATATGTAAGGCAACTTGCTATATGTTTTAGGAGGTACAAAGACAGTTCTCTAGTATACAGGAAAGATAAGGTAAAAAGATTTAATCATTTAACATTAAATAACAGTTTAAGGTATCAGTAGTAGAATTTACACTTCAAAAAATTAAGAAGTTTAAATAGGTGTAAAATGGTCTGTGATGGGGCAAGTGGTTGGATCAAAAGCAGCCCTCTAGAGGTGGGAAAGTAATGAATATTCAGAGGACAGTAAGGAAAGCATTGTGACATGAGTGGAGGGTTGGTATTGGGGGAAGTAATGGGAGATGTTTGAAAGGCACTAGCTTGTAAAGGTCCTTGGATCAACTTACTTTTGGGGTTTTTGGAGACCTACTTCAGCTTGAATATCTTGCTGAAAAGGGGAGCTAATGAATAATTGTTACCCTTCCAAATCGCTTCTTACAAGAATTATATTTATATACACATTTGTTTTTTCCAGTAGCTAATCAAGTTGAGGAAACATTACATACCCAATTACCACAAACCCCAGAAACAAACTTCAGGGTAAGTTTTCAATGTGTATACAGATAGCTATCAATGTGACATAACTCTTGTCAAAAGGTTGCTGTATTCACATCTCTTCCTAACAAAATAATTGATTTAGCTTGTCAGGTCAAGTGCTGATTTCTTTTATATGTTTGCCTGTTTGTTTGGCTAAAAATATCTTGAGAGAGGTTCTAAGAAACCTTTGTTCATAGCTGCTTTATTTTTATTTTATTTGTATTCAGAGTTACATGGAACCATTACTCTTTAGGTGTAGGAACTTCCTACGTAACCATACAGTTAATTATTCTTAATGAGTTTTGCTGTGGGTGAGAAAATTAGATAAACTTAATATTTAAATGTAAATATTCATTAATGTTTTACATTATCTTTTAGGAATCAAACTATCCCTTCCCCAGTAAAGAATCTATTGGTCCAGAACTGGGGAATTCCTTTGCACCAAATATTAGAATTAAAGAAGAACCTTTGGATGATGAATATGACAAAGCAATGGCCCCACAGCCAGGACTTCTAGACAAAATTAAAGATGAGCCTGACACTGCTCAAGTAAGCATTTCCTCTTTATTTTTCATATATTTTTTAATGTCACAAAATAAATTGATTAATTCCATGAGGTAGTTCTTGGTATTGGGTTTGTAATGACTTAAAACTCATTTCTCGTTTGATATGGGGATGGGAGTGGGGTAGAAGGGGAAAGAAGGGACTAAGTGCCAGGCACTGTGCTAAGGCATTTACAAATTTTATTCTTTTGATCCTCAACAACCTTAGGAGGTAGGTACTACTATTTATCTCCATTTTACAGTTGAGGAAACTGAGGCACAGAGAGACTGAGTGACTTTCCCAGTCATAACAGCTAGTTAAGTGCCTGAGGCCAGATTTGAACTTAAGTTTTCCTGACTCCCAGCCCAGTGCTCTTTCTACTTCACCATTAGTTGCCTCTGGAGGTCTAAACATATTTATATATTGGTAAATTAGCAAAGAACACAAGTGTTTGTAGCATCCAGAAAGTATTTTATCTGTGTCAACTCACTTGGTCTCATTCTCACTACATGAATAGTCCTTTTTTGGTCAAATACGTTCTTGATAATGGCTTATGTTGTTCCTCTTGTGTCAGTTCTTGGTTGCATGCTGCAGCCTATGTGTCTTTACAGTGTAATTATAATTTTTGAATTTTGGTAGAATTCGTATGTTTAACATAGCATCATTTTTATCATAGATCTAGAGCTTGAAGTTACCTCAGAGACAGTCTGTCCACACCTTTCATTTATAGATGAGTAAACTGAGATCCTGGTAATATTAGGTGACTTGCCCATGATCATGCAGAGAGTAAGTGTCAGGGGCGGCATTTAAATGCAAGTCCTCTGATTCCAGAGCTCTGTTATTCACCTTGTATAACCATGTTGTCTAGTATTTTTGCAGTGATTGGTCACTTTGGGTCATCAAGAGGACTGCATAATTTCCTAAATGTATTTCAGCCTGATTTCATTACCCAGATAATTGTGAAATTCTTACTTTAGAGTAGATATACATGTTGATAGACATTCATTATTATCTTTTTAATTTAAAATTTTTATTTTATTTTCCAAATTCTCTCCATTCCTCCATTTTCTCTTCCAACTATTAAGCAGGCAAGAAATGTGATACCCTTTACATATATGAGGTCATATAAAGCATATTTCTTCAATAACCATGTTTTAGGAAGAATAAGCAAGAAAAATAAAGAATGGGAAAAAATGCTTCAGTCTACACTCTGAGTCCACCAGTTTTCTATCTGGATTTTACATAATGAGTATTGGAGTTGGTACATTATTGAATTGATGAGAGTGGCTTAATGACTTTCACAGTTGATTATTTTTACACTATTGCTGTTACTTTGTACATTATTCTCCTGTTTCTGCTCATTTCACTTTTTAACAGTTCACTTAAATTTTCCTAGGTTTTTCTGAAACTATCCCCTTTGACATTTTTTTTAAGCAATTGGGGTTAAGTAATTTGCCCAAGGTTACACAGCCAGTTTTTTTGTGTGGGTGTTAAGTATCTGAGGCTGGAACCAATCCCAGGTCCTCCTGACTCCAGGGCTGGCGCTTTTACTCACTGTTCCACCTAGCCGCCCCCCTTTAACTTTTCTTACAACACAGTAATGTACTTGATGGACTAGTTTGACAGACTGACTAGTTGAATGGCATGTTGTTTAGTCATTTTAGTTGTGTCTGACCATTTGTGACCCTTGGAGTTTTTCTTAGCAAAGTTACTGGAGTGTTTTGCTATTTTATTCTCCAGCTCATTTTACAGATGAGCAACTGAGGCAAACAGAGTTAAAGTGACTTGCTCAGAGGGTCACCCAGATAGTGAGTGTTAGAGTTCAGATTTAAACTCAGGTCTTCTTGAGTCTTGGCAATTTATCCACTGTACCAGCCTAGCTGCCCCAGTTGAAAGGCATAACCTGAGCTATTTGTGTTTTTCATCTACTTTGTTTTTCTAGTGTCAATAGTTAAGTTACTTTAAATGCTTAGGATTTCACATAGAAGACTATAATATTTTGAGGCTGTTATTACGATGTCTTTTCCAAATTAGGAGCATTTGCAGAATCTTACCATTTTTTGTTTGTATCTTACTTTGGATATGTCCTGTTGTGGCCTATGTCATGATACTGACTTGAACATTTTAGGTAAATATACCTCCTTGTTAAAATGTCTCACTTAATTTCCATACTTAGTGGATTTTTTACTCATTGATGCTATCCCTGTTGTTATGTCTCCCATAGAGTTGTGTAAGATTTCAGTGTATGTGAGATATCTTGTTTGAGGAGACTTCTTGGTTGCATTTTATTCTACTTAGTCAAATGCTTTTGTGAATTCAGTAAACAGCAAAAGCAGCATGTTCTTATTGGCTTTGTATACTTCAGTCAGATGTGTGACTATAAAAATGTATTCTACTGTAGAAAATTGCCTATAAAGGCTCACTTGTTTTTCTTTCTTAAAAAAAAGTAAACCACAACTGTGATTAAAAACAAATTCTGATTCCTCACAACTTAAAGATAGTAGCATGATTAAACAAAGAATTATAGTCACAGAGGTATAGAAAGTCACATAGGGAAGGCACTTCACTGGCCATCTAGTCTGATCCATACTTGGAAAAAATCTCCATTATAGCATATCCAATTAATAGTCATTCCTTTACTTGATGAACTCATTATCTCTCCAAAACATCCTATTTCATGTTACTATGGTTCTGATTGTTGGGAAGTTATTTATTTACATCGTGCTTCAATTTCCTTTTTCTCATACTCTGAACTTGTTCTTAATTCTGCCCTATAATTTAGATCGCTTGCATATTTCCTCAGGTCTTATTTTCTCCTGGCTAAACATCCTAGATCAGGGGTGGGTAACCTTCAGCCACATGTGGCCTTCTACATCCTTGGGTGTGACCTTTTGACTGATTCCCTGTTTTACAGAACAAATATTTTTATTAAGGGAATTTGTTCTGTGAAGTTTGGATTCAGTCAAAGTGCCACACTTGATTCACTGATTCTCATGTGGAGAATAAAGCCTTTCAGTACCTTTGTTGCTTTTGTCTGTACTCTCTCAATATCCTTCCTCAAATTTGACCGTGATAACTGACTAGCACTCCATATGTGATAGGACCAAGACAGAGGATAGTCAGACTATCTCTATTCCTAGAAGCATCAGCTGTTGTCTAGCTATACTTCTTTCATCTTGTACTTGTGAAGTTGGTTTTTTGAACCCAGGTGAGACTTAACATTTATTAGTTTCATCCCAGTTACCTAACCTACAAAGATCTTTTTAAATTTTGACTGGTAGGGGTGGCTAGGTGGCACAGTGAATAGAACACTCTCTGGAGTCAGGAGTACCTGAGTTCAAATCTGGTCTCAGACATATAACACTTACTAGCCATGTGACCTTGGGCAAGTCACTTAACCCCAATTACCCTGCCTCCCCCCTCCAAAAAGAAAAAAAAAATTTTTTTTTTGACTGGTATCTAGTGTGTTAACTGTTCCTCCTACTAACTTTGCTTCATCTGCCAATTTAATAAACAGATATTTTGAGGAAGTTAGGTGGTGGGGTGGTTAGAGCACTGGGACTGGAGTCAAGAAGACCCAAGTTCAAATTTAGCCTTAGGCACTTACTACCTGTGTGACACTGGGTAAGTCACTTAACTTCTGTTTGCCTCAGTTTCCTCGTCTATAAAATAAGGATAATAATAACAGCCATCTCCCAGGGTTGTTGTGAGGATCAAAGGAGATGTTTGTGAAGTACTAGCACAGTGCTTGGCACATAATAAGTGCTATATGAATGTTAACTATTATTATTAGTATTATTATCATCTAACCTCAGACACTTGATAGTTACCGTGATCCTATGCAAGTCATTTAACCTCTTTGCTTCATTTTTCTCAATTGTAAAATGAATAAATATATACCTACCTTGCAGTGTTGTTGTGAAGATCAGATGAGATATTTGTAAAGCACTTAGTATGGTGCCTGGCACTATATAGTATGTACTGGATAAATCCTTCCTTCCTTCCTCCCTTTTTGCCCTCATTCCCTTTCTTTTTCCCTTCCTTTTCTCTTCCTTTCATCTTGCCTTCCTCTCTCCCTCCCTTCTTTTCTGCCTCCTTTTCTTCCCTTTCTCCCTCTCACTTCCTTCTCTCTCTTTCTTCTTCCCTTCCTTTCTTCTTTCCTTCCTTCCCTCCCTCCTTCTCTCTGATAAAAATGTTAAATAGAGCCAAGACAAACATGGAGCCCTGGGATACCCTGTTGGAACCTTGCTTGCAAGTTGACATCAAACCATTAATCACATTATTTACATGGTTTCACATCCATCTAACTGTGATCATCTTACCTCTATCTCTCCATGTTTTCCACAAGAAAAATATGAGAGAATTGATCAAAATTAGCTAACTAAAATCCAGGTAAACTACATCTACAGCATTCCCTGGCATACCCGTTTTATGATCTTGTCAAAAAAGGAAGTGAGGTTGGTCTGGCATGAACTTTTTGATCAACTTATCCTGGCTGTTTGTGATCACTCTTTCCTTTTCTACGTGTTCACTAATCATTTCTCATTTGGGCCATTGTTCCATTTTTTTTCCTCACCTTTGGCACAGTAAAACCAGAGTGTTAATGGTCTTCTGGCTTAGTCTTGGCCAATGCAAGTACTTTGAACAATAAAGATATTAGACCTAAGCTATTCATACGAGGGGTCTTTCAGTTAAGAAAGTGCTGTTTATAGAGCATGAGCTTCTGAAAGAAGATGTGGAAGAAAAGATTAGGGCCTCGGTTTTACTCACAAATAGTAAAGAGCCACAGTCTGTACCGTACCTCAAAAAGGGAGAGAAATGGGATTTCACTTTTTTCTTTTTTTTTAAATGCTTTATTAACTTGTGATTTACATCATTCGTTTCCGCCAGATTTTGAGTTACAAATTTTCTCCCCGTTTTTCCCCCACCCATCCCCCCAAAACAGCAGTCCCACAGGATATCCCCGCCTCCAGTCTGCTCTCTCCCATATTTTCTCCCATACCCGTTTCGACTTTTCCAGTGGATCTCTATGCCTCAGTGCCTGTATATCTTATTTCTTAATTACATGTAAGATGGTATTAATAATAGTATACACACACACACATATTTGAATATTTGATTTAAAAACTTTGAATTCCAGATTCATTCCCTTCCCCCCCTGCCACCCACCTCCACTGGGAAGACAAGCAGTTCAGTATAGGTTGTACATGTGCGGCTAATGCAAAACAATAACGTAGTAGATATATTGTAAAAGACCGACTATATTTCCCTCCCTCCTATCCCACCTCCCACTTGTTCTATTCTCTACTTTGATCCTGTCCCTTTTCAAAAGTGGGTGCTTCCAACTTCCCTCCCCCCCAGCTTGCCCTCCCTTCCATCATCCCCTCTCTCATCCCCTTCCCCCCCTATTCTCCTGGAGGGTGAGATCCCCTATTTAGTGTGTATTTCACTCCCTCCTCAAGCCAGATTCAATGGGAATAAGGTTGACCCATTTCCTTTTGCCTTCCTATTCTTCCCCTCCATTGTAACCATTTTCCCTTGCCTCTTCTGTATGAGATAGTTTGCCCCAATCTGTCTCTCCCCATCTCCTCTCATCTCTTAATTTCACCTTTTAAGTATCATCCTTTCCTGTTAAATTGGTCCTGTGCCCTCTATGTATACCTGTAAACATATATACACACATTCACATATATATTCATATGCCCATATACTCTCACATATAGACATATATATTTCTAATCCCTTCAACTACTGAGAAAAGTTTCATAAAATACAATTTTTTTTTCCATGTAGGAACGTTAATAGTTCAACTTTGATAAGTTCCTTATGATTTCTTTTCCCTCTTTACCTTCTCATGCTTCTCTTGCTTCTTGTATCTGAATGTCAAATTTTCTATTCAACTCTGGTTTTTTTCAGCAAGAATGCTTGAAAGTCCTCTATTCCACTGAATGACCATATTTTCCCCTGAAACATGATACTCAGTTTTGTTGGGTAGGTGACTCTTGGTTTTAGTCCCAGCTCCCTTGACCTCCGCAATATCACATTCCAAGCCCTTCTATCCCTCAGTGTAGAAGCAGCCAGATCCTGGGTTATTCTGATTGTGTTTCCACAATATTAAAATTGTTTCTTCCTGGCTGCTTGTAATATTCTCTCTGTAATCTGGGAATTCCGGAACCTGGCTATAATATTCCTAGGAGTTTTCTTTTCAGGATCTTTTTCAGGAGGTGATGGGTAGATTCTTTCAACCTCTATTTTGCCCTCTGGTACTAAAACATCAGGGCAGTTTTCTTGGAGAACTTCCTGGAGGATGCTTTCTAGGTTCTTACTTTGGTCATGGCTTTCAGGTAGTCCAATAATTTTTAAGTTATCTCTCCTGGATCTATATTCCAGGTCAGTGGTTTTTCCCATGAGATATTTCACATTGCCTTCTATTCTTTCATTTGTTTGGATCTGTTTAACAGCATCTTGATTTCTCATAAAGTCATTAGCTTCCATTTGCTCCAATCTAATTCTGAAGCCATGATTCTCCTCATTGAGCTTTTGAGATTCTTTTTCCATCTGGCGAATTTGGCTTTTTAAGGCATTCTTCTCCTCATTGCCTTTTTGAGCCTCCTTTGCCATTTGAGTCAGTCTGTTTTTTAAGGTATTATTTTCTTCAGTCAGGCTGTTCTCTCATTTCATAATTTTCTTGCATTGTTCTCATTTATCTTCCCAATTTTTCCTCCACTTCTCTTATCTGCTTCTTAAGGTCCTCTATGGCCTGTAACCAGCTTGTATTTTCCTTTGAAGCTTTTGGTGCAGGAGTTCTGACTTCACTGCTTTCCTCCTGTTCCATGCTTTGCTCCTTTTTGTCCCCAAAATAGGAGTGTATTGTTGGAATCTTCTGTCTGCTTTGTTTCCTTTGCCTGCTCATTTTGCCACTCAATTCCTTGATTTATGGGCTTTTTGCCACAGTTGGACTCTGCCACCAGACAGGGGAGCTTTCGTCCCAAACGCTGGGATTTTCTCAGCTGCCGGAGGTATTAGATGGGTGCCCTCTCTGAGGTCTCCACACGCTCTGGCAAGCTAGACACACACCCCAGGACCTCCACCCTAGACTGCAATCCAGATCCAAGCAGGTTAAAGCAAGAGCGGTTACCCCTCAGACTGGTGCTTGGTCCTCCTACGCTCTGCAGGCCAGGAGCTGAAGCTGCCACATGGGGCTGGCTGGCTGTGCAGGCATCTCAGCGGCTTCTCCCCCCGGGGGTAAAAGCCACGCACTCCCACTTACTGGGTTCCAAAGTCCAGATTGCACTGGCCTCTCACCTTGTCCTTCGCATCTATGTATTGATAAATCTGGAAACGGCCACAGCTGCTGCTGATCTGGAGTCCCTCTGGCTGGTGGCTGGTCAGGTCCGCCCTGGGGCTAAATCATGGGTCTGTGCTCAGCTCCCAGAACGCTGTGCTGGCCGATTCCTGCCGGCCTTCCGGGCTGTCCTCAGCTGGAGGTTAGCTTCTCTGTGTCATTTTGTGGGTTCTGCAGCTCCAAAGTTTGTTTAGAGTCCCCTTTTTACATAGATTGGGGAAGGTGGAAGCCGGAGCCGCGGGAAGGTCGTGCTTCTACTCCGCCATCTTGGCTCCGCCCCTTTGGGATTTCACTTCTTGTTTCTATCAAAGCTGAGATTTTAGTCAGTTAACTCTTGGTCAATAAAGTGGCAACCAATCTTTAAATTCAAGGGGTTTGAAAAAGAGAAAAGAAATAGAAATTTGTTCTTTTCTAATCCAGGTAAATGTATTATTCACTAAATTCTTTTGTTCACCAGTTTTGAAGACAGTATATTACAATTCAGCTCTAAACCTCTGTTAAAGTTCAACTCCTTTATGTGCATATATATACTTTCCCTTATTTTAGAAGGGAATGTTAAATCTCTTTGCTTAATGTCAAATCTTGGTGTAGAGTATTTTGTTGGGATGATTTCTATAAAATATATGATTATCTCACTTTGTATTTTCCCTCAACTCTTAATTGAATGTTGTATTTAATTTAAAAGGAGGTATATATTCATAGATTCTAATAACAGTAAAAATTAAATATATTTCCATAATCAAGTGGAAAAAGTATGTTGTTCTCAGGTATCTAGTCACTGGTAACTTATATAAAGATTTATACATAACTTTTGAGATGGAATGGACTGGCCATTTGCTAGAAGATGGAATATAGTCTAAATACTCTTGCAAAGAAAGAAAAAATATAACTGCTGTGTTGAACTATCCTGTCTTAATTCATAAATTTGTAGCTAAAAATTGCCTTAAAGCTCCTCTAGTCTAAACCTTCATTTTATTTTAATTTTTAATTTTTTAATTTTGCTTTTTGGAGGGCAGTTGGGGTTAAAGGACTTGCCCAAAGTCACGTGGCTAGTTTTTTTTTTTTTTAATGTTAAGTGTCTGAGACTGTATTTGAACTCAGGTCCTCCTGACTCCAAGGCCAGTGCTCTATTCACTGTGCCAGCTAGCTGCCCTTCATTTTATTTTGAATTACATTTTATTACTCCCTTTTGTCTTTGTTAGTTAATCCACATCGAATCTTCCAAGGTAATGATGAAAAGCATTTAAATAGAAACATCCAGTGTAGAAACGAAGTCTGACACTATATACAATATTTTTTCTAGTAGATAGCCACTTTCCTGCCATGAGAGAGGAATTATGTTTAGTTATCTCTTCCTTGGTTTTTCTGTCACTTAACAGTTCAAGTTCCTTTTAGTAATCTTTTCATTTATAAGGCTATATTCATTTAATATTTTACTTATGTCTGTATAAAGATATATAGATATGTATTGTTCTACTTATGTTTATATTAGATCATATAAATCTTCCCATTTATTTACATTAATACAACTTTTTTCCAGCTATTCTGTAATTGATGAGTACCAATTGTGCTTCCCAGAATTTTGCTACCACAGGGTGCTACTTTGCATATTTTGATATATACAGTATTGGACTTTTTTTTTTTTTTTACCTTGACTCCCCTGGGGTATGTGCCCAGTAATGGGGATTACCTTACCTATATTTGAAGGATACAAACAACTTAAGAACTTTAAATGAATAGTTTCAAACTGATTACTCGAATGTCCTCCTCTAATTTTAAACAGATGAGAAGGGGAGAAAATGTAAAACTACTATAAGGAAGTTGTTGGGTTTTTTTGCTAGAAACTGAGAGTTTCTAGCTTAGTCAGTAAATAACAGTGAGGTTCAAAAGTTAGTGGCTTTTTAAAAAGCAGTTGTTATGATAATTATGGCAAGTTTTATCCTGTTGTAAGTATATAGATTTTTTTTTTATGCTTTCTGTGGAGTTTGTAGAATTTGGGCGCTAGGGAAGAAGGAATTTGATTCTAGTGTTTATTAAGACACAAAGGTCAGGAGTAACATTTTTAATTACCTTCTAGGAAAGGAACAATCCACTATGGTAGTTTGTGTAAAGGATACAAAAAAATAGATAGGGAGCATAATGAAAAAATCAGTGAGTCCTTAGGCCAGATAACTGTGATGTTTTGCATGACTATGGGGAAATTGGTTGATCTGTTTCAGACCCAGCTTCCTCATCTGTAAATTGGATTTCTGACATTTTTGTATAAACCAGTCTAAGGTTATTAGAAAAAGATTTCAAAATTTACATACTGCTATGAACTAGCAAAAAAAGAGACAGTGTTAGGAGGCTGTACCATTTGTTAATATTAAAAAAATATTTGTGATGCCTCGCAAAATTGTGAGAAAAGAACTTTGTAGACTTCCAAGCACTATCTAAATGAATTGTTCTTTTTATTGTTAAGAGTATTAATAATGTTATTTGAAAAGATCTCTCTATGCCTATACTTTTTTCTCTCTTTAAAAAAAAATTATAAGGAAAACATCTAGGCAATGTAAGAATAGATGTCAATAAAAATATATTTTAAAATAAGAGGAATAAGATGATGATTGCTGTTCTCACAGAATTTAAAATCTAGTTATAGAGAAAACTTTTTTTGGAGGGGTAATTGGGGTTAAGTGACTTGCCCAAGGTCACACAGCTAGTTTTTGTGTTAAGTGTCTGAGGCCAGATTTGAACTCAGGTCCTCCTGGCTCCAGGGCCAGTGAGTGCTCTATTCACTGCACCACCTAGCCACCCCTATAGAGAAAAACTTAAGGGACAGTTACATATTACAGAGAACATTGAACTAAAGTCAGAATATTTGGTTTTACTCTAATCACTGCCACTAATTGTCTTTGACTTTGAACCATTTTACCTCTCTAAGTCTCAGTTTATTCATCTGCAAAATGAGGAACTTCAGCTAGATGAATTTTAAAGTTCCTTTCAATTCTGAAATTCTACACAGGTTACTAAGTGTCCTAGGTGGGATTTTAACTCAGGGCCTCTAACCTCCAGAGCCAGTGAGTGCCTTTTTTGCTATACTGTATTTCCTCGCTTTGTCATGTACAGGTCAGAGATAGAAATCTATCTGTTGGATTTGAACCTTAGATTTCATGTACAAATGTCACAGTTGGTGCCTATTAATGAGAGAATGTCTAAACTAATAATAGTACCTGAATGTAATGGAATATGACTATGCTGTATGGAATTATTTCTGTAAGGAATTAATTCTGTAAGGAATGATGAAGACAGAGTGAGAACAGAGAAGCAAATAAGTAACAGGACCAGGAGAAACAATATTCACAATAACTACAACAGTGTAAGTGGAAAGAACGACAGCTAAATAATTGAAACTAAATGATGGGAAATTACAAGGGCCAAACTTGGCCTAAGTTAACATATGAAGATGCCTACTCCCCCAGCTCCTTTGTAGAGATGGAGTTCCATCGACATGCAGTACTCCATAATGACTCCAGGCTCTTTGGGGTGTGCTGGTGGATTTTGTGGAAGTTCTCTTTTATTCCTCTCTTTCTTTTCTTTATTATAATGTCTGGCATTCTAGGAAAGGGTAAGGCTACAGTGGAAAGTGGGGGTGATGTGAAGAAGAAACATGTTGATAAAAATGTTTTAGCACACATATTTTAGTAAACATGGTAGTGTCTTAAAAACTCTTCACCTTTCCTGGTCCAGTGGCACCAGGCTCAGTTATGTCTTGATGAGGGTGCCTTACTAAACCTTTTTTCCTATTCTGTGACCATGAGTAAAGTACTTTACCCTCTCTGCATCCCAGCTTTCTCATCTCTAAATTGAAACATACTGATTTTTAAAAGTTCCTTTAATCAGTTCAGTTTAAATCAGGATTCAAACTCAAGTTTCTTGAACTTCAAGTCAATACTAGGCAAAGGAGGAAATGTATGCATGTGTGTTTATGGTGTATATAAATACATACAAAGCACAGATGAGATGATGGGGGGGGAGACACTAGAAGAAAGATTTCATTTTAAAGGTGGTATTTTATTATGTTTTGAAGGCAACTAGGAATTCTGAGTTATAAATTCAGTAGAGTGACTTCTAGGCATGGGAGGCAGCCAGTGCAGTTTAAAGGCCCTGAAAAGATAGGGTACCTTGTATCAGAGATGGTCAGAAAATCAGTTGGACTTGACTTTAGTCTGTTTGGGGCAAAATAATGGGACATCAGGTTGGCCTGGGAAAACTAGATTGTGGAGGGCCTTAAATACCAAGTGGAGGGGTTCTGAGAGGTAGAAGGGAGCTACTAGATTTTACTGATTAGGGGATTGACATGATAGGATTAAGGAACATAGCTTTAGTAGCTGTACAGAGAATGGATTGGAAGTGGGGATAGCTGAGAGAGAGGTGACCAATTAGGATGCTAAGACATTTGGCCTGGCAAGAGGTCATAGAAGGGCAGAACTAGGCTGATCTTGAGAAGCAAATAATGGAAGATGCTATGCATGTAGAAAACAGGATCAGGCAACTGATTAAATATGTGGAGTGAGTAAGTGAGGATGAATGACCCTGAGGTTTCACACCTGTGTGACTGGAAGGATGGTGGTGTGTTCATCACCCTAACTGTACAAGGTAATTCCTGCTTGTTTGCATTGGAATGGCACGAATAAGTGACAGGGGAATTAATCTGAAAGACAAGATTATGTCGTAATGAACTAGAAAATGAGTGACAAGATTTTACTTGGGTCTTAAATGAGCTCACATTTGAAGGTTTACAAAGTGTTTTTTTCACAATGACCCGTGATGTAGGTAATTCAAATATTATTCATATTTCAAAGATGAAGAAACTCACAGAGTCTTGCTAGGAGGTCACACAACTCAGTAGTCCATAAACTTTTATTAGATAGTTCCTACAGGTCCTATGCTGAGCTCTGCGGATACAAACCCCCAAAAGGATACAAATGAGTAAAACATAACAACTCATTAAAAAGTTGGGAAAGTATGAAAAAACCTGTTTAGAATGCAGGTCTCCAGTCTCGCAAGCCTCATTGTCTTTTATTACTATGTCACATTGCCACATTTTGAAGGGCAATTGGATTTGGTGAGAAGAAAGAATAAAAGAATAGCACTGCTGGTATGGCAAGAATTTTGCACAGTTGTATGAGGTCAGGATGATGCATATAGTGTTTGGAACACAGTGATTAGAGTAGTTTGGCTGGCAAGAATTCAGGACATTTCCTACTTAAGGATTATATTCCAAAAGTAAAGTCCTTTTTTCTTTGAAATTAAGAAGATATAGGGAGGGAATAAGGGGAGAAAGTGTGTGTTTATATGTATGCAGATATGCTTATATCTGTATACATATACACACATATACATATGTTTATGTGTATATATGTATATGTATGGATATTTCTTAATTACTTATGAATTATTTATGATATACCAGACATTGTACTAAACCAGACATATACTAAGAGATGGATATATAAAGAAAGACATAAATAATTCCTGCCCCTCAAGTAGCTTGTATTTTAATGAGGAAGACAACTTGTAAATATATAGGTACACACAGAGTAAAAGGGAAAGGCTGTAGGACCCAGGGGAGTTGGGAAGGACCTCCAGAACATGACATTTGACGTTTGAGTTGATCTAGAAGAAAGTCAGTGTTTCTAAAATGCTGAGGTGAGGACACAGAGAATTCCAAGTATAGGACACCCAGCACAAAGACATAGAGATGGGAGATCAAGATTTGTGTGTGAAGACTCAGAAAACCAGTGTGGCAGGATTATCAAGTGTGTAGGGTATGGTATAGGAAGGGACCAGCTTGTAAAAAGCTTTAGATGCTAAACATACAACAGAATAATGTCATGAAGATTTGGAGTAGAGAAAATAACTAGGAGAAGAAAGTGATCAGTATAATCAAATGCTGTAGAGATGTCAGGAAATTTGAGGATTGAGAAAAGGCCATTACAGTCAGTAATTAAAAGATCACTGGGTACTTTTGGAGAGGGCAGTTTCAATTGAATGAGATTGGAAGCCAGATTTCAGAGATGAAGAATGAGAGGGGTGGAAGTGGAGGTGTCTACTGTAGTTAACTCTCTCAAGCAGTTTAGCTGAGGAGGAGGATAAATACAGTACTGTAGTGAGGGGGGATGGCAGGATTCAGAGACGGTTTTGTTTTGTTTGTTTTTAAAGAATGGGAGGGGGCGCGGCTAGGTGGTGCAGTGAATAGAGCACCAGCCTTAGACTCAGGAGGACCTGAGTTCAAATTTGGCTTCTGATACTTACTAACCATGTGACTTTGGGCAAGTCACTTAACCCCAATTGCCCCCCAAAAAGGAAGGAAGGAAAGAAGGAAAGAAAGAAAGAAAGAAAAGAAAGAAAGAGAGAGAGAAAGAGAGAAAGGAGGAGTATATTTGGGAGAGACTGAAGATTAGACAGAGAGTAGGGATGACGGGGCCCTCTGCTGGAGAAAGACAGGACATAGAGGGGATGGCCTTGCCATAAAGGACCATCTCTTCATTATAGGAGTAAAGGAAAAGCTATTAGGGTGAGGATGTCTTGAGTGTTGTGAAATGAGAAGAGGAAAATAGCCCTCAATATTTTCAATGAAGTATGAGGTGAGATCTTTAGTAACTAGAGAGTGGATGAGGGTAAACTATAAGGGGCTTGAGAAGATATGAGAAGGGTTGGGAACAACCATTGTAGAATTTAGTGGAAGATTGATTAGGTTATAGTGTTGTTATTTTGCTATTTAGGGCCCCTGCAAGATTAGAAATTAGCAATTTGTTGTGGACCCAATTTTTTTTGTGATCCCCCCCCCCCCCAAATATGTTCAGCAGCATGTGAGTAAGAATGAAGAAGGTGGATGGTGGGAGTAATCTAGAGTTGGGATTTGGCAAGGTTTAGTTAGTGATGGATGAGCAAGAAATTTGAGAGTAAAGGATAGTATAGCTTTGAACTGTTTCACTAAGGTGTTGATACATGGAAGGGAGTAGAGTGTAGCTACTGTAGGGGGTGATGACTTGGGAAAAGAACTGAGAGGTGGAGAAAATATAGGTCACATTCAAGATTAAAGAACAGGTTTAGGAGTCCTAAAGCATAGGAAATGATAGAGTGATAAAAAATTATGATCAGATAAAGGAGATTTGGAGCTGGAGCTCATCAGCACAATGACTTTAAACCAATGAGGTGGTAGATTGTATTTTCTAGATCTTGCTTTGTTGTTTTTTTTTTTTTGGAAGGGGGGAGGTAGGGCAGTTGGAATTAAGTGACTTACCCAAGGCCATTCGTCTAGTTGTGTGTGTGTGTGTGTGTGTGTGTGTGTGTGTGTGTGTGTGTCTGTGTGTTTAGTATCTGAGGTCAAATTTGAACTCCGGTCCTCCTGACTCCAGGGCTGGCGCTCTATTTGCTGCGCCACCTAGCTGCCCCTATGTATTTTCTAGATCTTTTTTCTCTTTTTAAAGCAATTGGTGTTAACTAACTTGCTCAAGGTTACACGACCAGTTATTTTGTGTGGGTGCCAAGTATCTGAGGCTGGAATGGATCCCGGGTCTGCCGGGGCCAGCACTCTTACTCACTGTGCCACCTGACTGCCCCTATTTTCTATATCTTAACATTGACCATCAAATTTGGAACCGATTTACTCCCACTTGTTTATTCTACTCCTAAGGTTCACAACAGTTTTTCTTGATCAGTGATCGTCATTTATCTCAGATGATCAATGCAACCATCCTTCATTATTACAGTTAAGAACCAGACTCTTTAAGTTTTTATTTTAAGGTACAATCTAATGAGAATCTGACTTTTTCCTAGCTTCACTGAATTGTTGATGCTTTTTAGATTATTAGAATATTCAGACATACTGCTCTGGCAGTGTTTAAAATTGGCAGAAAGTTTAAAAGGTCTTATTATCAACATATACTTTATGAAGGAGACACATTGTTAGAAGAGAACCTTTGACATGATTTGCTTTTCTGGATCAAATGCTTTGTTGTAATTGGTAGTTACTGATTACAGTATGTTCTTGTATTCTGTATATCCCTGTCAAATGTATAATTATGAAGTTGTAGTAGCCCATAGAAAATAGTTTTCAAAAGTCTTTTTTCATGTTTGTCAGTTTCCTTCTACAAGTGTATAAACTGTTCTTAAAATGATTTTATAATGATGAGACTACTCATACTATTTTGTTTTTTATTAGAGTCTTTACTGGTTGATTCCATTTTGTGGGTCAGTAATATTTTTCTTGATCTTTTTCATTCTTGTAGGAGAATCTTCTCAACTTTCAACCAGCCTAAAAATCCATTGCTCCTCCAACCCATTTCCCTTTTGCACACCAAAGGAGTCAGACCATGTCAACCCAATGCCTCTAGCTCAAAAAAATCTTTAGTTATTCCCTGTTGTCTCTAGGATAAAATATAAATGCATGACTTTGGCTTTAAAAGCCCTATACAGCTTGTCTCTTGGCTTATTTTATAATATTTTCTCTGCAATCTGAGTTTCTATCAAATTGGCCTACTAGGTTCTCCAAATATAACATTACATTTCCCCTGCCCAGGTGGTCCCACCATGTCTAGATCCTGCTCCTTCCTCACCACTAACTCCTAAAATTCTTAGTTTCTTCAGAGGACATCTCCAGTACCATCCCTAGCAAGAGGGCTTTCTTGATCTTCCCAGTTTCTCCCTCATTCTTCCTCTTGAAAATTCAATTGCAAACAGGTTATATCCCTGCAGTAGAATTAAAATTCATTTAATCACGTGTGTTCACTTTTTTCTTTGTATTCCCAAAGAAATATTTCTTTGTATTCATGCCTTGTACGTATTAGATATGTAATAATTGATTGCTGAATTTAATTAAGTTGATTTTTGATATGCATAATAATGCCCAGTTTTGATTTCTTAATCTCAGGTGGGATCAAATTCTGATCCCTTGTCTCTCATTGGTTTAGCTGTACATAGGCAAGTGTTTTAGGGCTTGACTTCAACATCAATAATTATTTTTTTTCATGTTGAAATGACTTTATTTAGTCCTTGTCCTGTCTGGCACTGTAATCATTTTTTTTGCAGAAGAGTTCATGATGTAAAACATGAAGGTTCTATGTTTACAACTTTTAGCTAGTAATTTCTTTTGTTCTCAAATCATCCTGATATATTTTACTGTGGCCTTTCTTATTCCTACTTTTGCATTAGTCAAAATGTATGTTGATTTAATTTGGAGGGCCTTAGTAAATTCTTTTAAGTAATTTCTCTACCTCTTCACCCTCTGCATATAATCTATAATTATTTTCAAGGTGTGGGCATTCTGCAAACTTGTTCCGTACTGTAATATAAGACGACAAATATACTTTGAAACAATATTCCTTTTGAACATTTCATCAAACCAATTCCAATTTGCTTTTCTAAGTGTTACTTATGAATTCTCCTTACAATTAGCTACAGCTTCCTTCTCGTTTTGCTTATAATGGGGATATTGAAATTGATATGATTCAGTTCCTCCAGCAATATGTCTACTTGAGGGTCATTGGACAAGTTATCTCATTTAATATTTAAGTTAAAGTTTATGAATGATCTATAAACGGTGTGATTCTTAATACCATTCCACTTGGGGTGGCTAGGTGGTGCAGTGAATAGAGCATTGGTGTTGGAGTCCAGAGGACCTGAGTTCAAATTTGGCCTCAGACCCTTGACACACCTACTAGATATGTGACCTTGGGCAAGTCACTTAGCCCCAAATGCCCTGCCTTCCACCTTCCAAAAAAAAACAAAAAGAAAAAAATACCATTCTATTCTACCACCATCACTGCAATAGCAGAGGAGGGTCTCATGGGCTATAATAGTCCCTGCTTCTGAACCCAGGCTACAGCAAAAAGGGAAGAAGCAGAGAACCTCACTGGAAGGCAGAAGAAATCTGAGAGACTGGACTGAAGTGACCCTTAAAGCTGGGCCACTCAAACCAGCCTGGGGGCATTATGATAAGATCTTTGCCCAATTTAGTAAACTTGTTTGTAATTTCTTTTTTTTTTCCCTTAGTAATTCTTCTTGTTTGTTTGTTTTTTAAGCAATTGGGGTTAAGTATCTTGCTCAAGGTTACATGGCCAGTTATTTTGTGTGGGTTCTAAGTATCTGAGCCCTGATTCGATCCCAGGTCTCCTGACTCTGGGGCCTTACTCTCTGTGCCACCTGGCCGTCCCTCCCTTAGTAATTCTTAACCAGATGAGATTGGAACAATCAGAAAAGATAAAAATAAGTTTTGTTACAGGAAATTGAAAAGCTTTTGCACTGACAAAATAAGCTAAGATAAAAGGGGGAAGTAGTTGTGTAGGGGGAAACTATATCAAACATCTCCAAGAAGGGTTTAATATCTAGAATAGCTAAAGACCGTTTCCTAAAGTAGGATAGGAGAAGACATTTCTCAGAGTAGTTGCAAACTATTAGCTACCCCATTAAAGAATGCTTCACATTACTCAGAATTAGAGAAATGCAAGTCAGAGCAACTGAGGTTTCATTTCCCATCTAGCAAATTGGTAAAGATGACAGATAATGGAAATAATCAGTATTGGAGGAATTGTGGAAAAGCAGGCCCTAATATATTTGTGGAACTGTGAATTAGTCCATCTTGGATTTGGAATATACTAATGAAGTGGATAAAATATACCTTTTGATCTAAAGAAACCACTACTAAGCATATCCTAGAAAGTTAAAAGAGGCCCCAATACACCAACATAATTTTAGTGGCACTTGTAATAGTAACAAAGAAGTGGAAAGAAAGTAGATGCCAACTGACTGGGAAATGGTTAAATGAATTGTGGTGGGTGTCTGTAATGGAATATTAGCATACCAAAAGAAATGTAGGATATGAAGAACACAGGGAGGCATAGGAATATTTATGAACTGATGCTAAATGAAATAATCAGCACTCATCAAAAGAGGTGAACTAACTCCTCCCCCCCCCCCAAAAAAAATCAACCCAAAACAAAAACAACAACAATTAACCTTAGGAACGAATTCTCCCAAATTAATAAATCTATATAATACTGAGGTCTCACCTCATGTTCAGCAAATGGGCAAAGATGATAAAAGCTGGAAAAAGTCAGTGTTATAAAAGTTATGGGAAGGAGGACACACCATATAGTTTCTGTGAAATCATGAATTGTTACAGCCATTTTGGAAAGCAATTTGAATTAGGGAACTAAAAAACTAAAATATCTATATTCTTTGATCCAGAGGTTATACTACCAGGTTTCTACTCCAAGGAAGTCATTGATAGAAATAAAGTCTCCATATATACCGCAAAATATTTATTAGCAACACTTTTTGTAGAGGCAGAAAAATTGGAGATGAAGTAGATGTCCATTGATTGGGAAATGACTAAATGAATTGTGGTACAGTATATGAATGTAATGAAATAATAAATATGATGAACACAGAGAAGTATGGAAAGATTTTGGAGAAGGAAATGCAAACCACTCTAGTATCTTTGCCAAGAAAATTCCCAATGGAGTCATGAAGTGTCAGACATGACTGAAACAGTTGAACAACAGCAAATGGAAATTTTTAAATGATTTGATGCCAAGTAACATAAGCAGATGCAAGAAAACAGTATACATAGTGACAACAATTAAAAGTGAATGTTGCAAAATTTACCAAGAACAGTAATGGCTCCAGAGAAAACATATGATAAGATAAATCCATTCTACTCCTTTGCAGAGGTGGGAGGTACATGAACATGGAGTATCACATATATTTTCAGACTTATTTGATATGATGAATGATTCTGCTGGGTTTTTTTTTTCTCTTCCTCTTTAAAAAATTTTATGTGAATTGGTTATCTGAGAGGGGAAAGAGGAAGGGATACTGAGAGAAAGTCTGGTGATATAAAAAAAAACAAAGATCAATAGAAATGTATTTTAAGAATATATAAATGAAAAGAACAAAGACAACCAAGAAAATCAAAACTAAATGTGAAATTATAATTACAAGACTTGGCCCTGGAGAAGAAATAAGAAAATGCACCTTTATCCCTTCTTTTTAGGCATGGTGGTCTCTGGACTGAAATACTGTATTTACTGTTAGACTTGATTGATGTGGTTGGTTGGTTTTGCTCTATTGCTTTTTTTAAAAACTTTTAAAAAATTTCCTGATATGAAAGCTGGGTGGGCAGTGATAGAGGATATTTTGGGGAATGAAGCAATGTAAAAACAAAAGATTACTATTAAAAATTCTGAAGCATATAATCTGTAGCACATATACACAAAGAAGCTAGCTATCTAACTGTTGGCAAGTCAATTAAATTGACTTCCTCTGTGAAAAGGCTATATAATAAGACTTAATCACAAGGATGTATTTTTTAAAAATATACACGTTGGTGCACTATATAAATGTGATTATTATTGAAATTATTCTCATTATTTTAGCTGACCTAAATGGAAAGGGGAGTTTGGGGATACTGTGATCTCTAGAGGGCAGATTGAACACCTAGTATCCGAGAGTTAGAAACTAGAATTCACTTTTGATTACTGTTTCTTTCTTAGCTAGGATATTTCCTTGGACTAGGAAGTCAAAATCATAGTTCACTGAGGGTGGAGAGAAGGAGAAATGAATAGATACAAAGACACACAAGCACCATAGACATATTATGTCTTGGTATATATTTCAGCTGGTTTTAAATCTGTGAGCCTATGACAAATCATTCCCAGGTGAGTAGAGCAGTTACCGTGTTTCCCCGAAAATAAGCCCTCCCCTTACTGTGTAAGATTCCTCTAAAATAAGCCCTCCCCCGAAAATAAGCCCTATTGAGATTGCTACTGTAGTGAAGGTGATCCCCTGCGCTACACGCTACATTACGGTACCCTCTGCATGCACCCCCCCCTCCCCCCCGTGAACCGCATGCCAAGCTCCGAGCTGCATCCAATCAGAGCTGCAGCAGTGAGCGTGTCATCCTGTTCTTCCCCAGTGATTTGCTTATTGAATAAAGGTACATTTTTTTGTTCACATTTACCTGTTTATTAAAATTGCTGTCAATGTTCATTAAAATAAGCCCTCTGGTGTTTTTCTGTCCAAAAAAAAATATATAATAAGACAGTGTCTTATTATCGGGGAAACACGGTAGACACCCTCCTCTGATGAGAAAAGCAATAAAACCCCACCTGTATTTCATTTTACTTCATTAACCAAATTCTTACCTGTGCAAAAGACACAAAAGAAAGAGATGGAATGTCATATGTGGAATGGTTTAATTGCAAGACAGTGGGTAAAGAAGAAAGGAAATTTAAAATAAGTCTAGAAAGATAAGTTTGAATCAGATTATGAAGGGATTTAAATGACAAATAGGTGTGTATATTTTATCCTAGAGGCAGTAAGGAACAATTAAGGGGTGTTGAGTCAGGGAGTTACATGTTCAGGCCTATTTATTAGGAATAGTACTTTAGCAACTATTTGTAGGTTGGATAGAGGAATGAAGCAGGGAGCCCAGCTAGGTGATGATGAAGACCTGAACTAGGGTGGTAGCCATTGGAATGGTGAGAAGACAGTTAAGTGGGAAAAGTGTGCAGGTAGAATCAACAGTTTGGGTTCGGGGAGAGGAGAGTTGCAGAGTTGAGGATGACTCTGAGGTTGTGAACCTTAGTTGGAAATGGTGGTGTGCTTGTTAGAGATGGGGAGTTTAGAAAGAAGGGGCTGTGTTTGACCATGATTAGATGAGTAAGGATGTAGAAGAGGGCTTTTTTAAGACTTAGAAACCAGTTTTAAGCAGGCTGAAGGAAAAGTCACTGAAACAACTCCATTTTCTTTGCTTAATTACAGCACAGTTCCACAAAACCAGCTTATCTTTCTATACTGAAATAATACAGAAGCACGGTAACAAATTGCTATCATAAATATTTGAAACTGAAAAGTCAAATGGTAATAATACCTAACATTCATACATCTCTGTAGTTTACATCATGTTCACATATTATCTCATTTGATTTCTGCAACAGTCTCATGACAGTGGCAGCTCACATTTAGCTATGGCACCTCTGTTTTACAAATGATACTGGGGTTAGGTGACTTGGCCAAGGTCATACTGTTAAGAGTCAAAATGTCATGGAAACTTAAGACTTCTTCCTCCTGATTTAGTTGTGTTTTAATAATAACAGCTGGTCTTAGAATATTTATTCTTATAGTATTGGTTGGTATTTTTATTACAGCTGACTTTTATATAGCACTTTAAAGTTTGAAAAGCGCTTTACATATATAACTCATTTTATCTTCACAGCAACCCTGTTTAATAGGTACTATTATTACCCTCATTTTTACTTTGTGTTTGTCCTTTGTTTTTGAAGAGGACCATGGAACCAAGGAAATGATGACATGACTTGCAGTTGACTATGATTTGAGTGAGGGAGGGCTGTGCAAGGTCACCAACCTAACTTTCTTCTCCAGAGCCATCTGGATCCAGATATTCATCCGGATGACTGGAGATGACCCAGGATGCAATGCGGGACCCTGACCCTTTTAGGCTAAGGTCTTTTCAAGTACTCACTTAGGGTGAGGTAATGCTCATTCAGTGAATAGGCCTCTTTAAGAAGTGAGTCAAAGCATAGCCCCTTTAATTAGCAAAAAAAAAAAAAAAATTACTTATTAGGAAACTGAGGCACAGAGAGGTAAAGTGACCTCACCAGGGTTACATAGGTAATAAATGTCTGAGGCAGGATTTGAACTCAGTCTTTCTGACTCCCAAGTTCTGGGCTCTATCCATTGTGCCACCTACCTGTATTAATTATATTAATGAAAATCACCAGTCCATTTAGCATATAATCAATGCTTTGGAGAGCAAAAGTGTAATTTTAAAAATTCTCCTTTATTTCTTCTGTAACACAGATGCTTACTATGGGGATTTAGTAAATATTATTTAAGCAGTATGGCTCTGAAATATTTTATGTCCATAATAATGATCTTGAAGGTGGTAGTCTTTCTTAGGTGATGGAATGCATAGATTTTACTGTTAGTGAATTGAGTATTTTGGAATGTAGAGGGATACTTTTTTGAAGAATGTGGCATTTGAGTTGGTTTCCCTATTTGAAAAATAGAATGTGTATCAATTTCATCATGCCTTTGTAATAAATGAAAAAAGCCAAATATGTAAGGTTATTTTTTTTCATAGTAGGTTAGGAGGCTCTAAGTTCTGTATATGCTCATTTTGCTGCTGAGACAATAGTTTGAGTATTGAGACTTTAACAGTTTAAATATTTTCAGATTCTTAAAATTTTAGTAAAAATCAAAAGTTTTAAGTGAGAATATGTCAGTAAAAAAGAGTAAAACCTCATGGATTCTATTTGGTTCAGAATTTCTGACAAACCCAAGTACTTTTCCTAGTTCAAATTAATAATGTATCTGATGTTGCTTGAAAAAGTTACAAAATCAGATTTTTTAAATGAAATCAAACTTTGCTTTTATATCCCCTTTATTTCCCAAATAAATCCTTCTCCAATTCCCCACTCAGTGATTACAGCGAATAAAAATAGAGGAGAAAAAAGTAATTAAGAACAACACATTAGTCCAGTGTGATAGTATGTATAGTATTCCATACATGTAGTCCCCCACCTATACAAAGAAGGGGAGAGGAGGTAGGAGTACCCATATTAATGTAAACCATTGGTAAGCTAATTACAAATCAGTTTTAATTCATTTAAGCAGGTCCCCTTCTTTGTCAGAAAGAAATTCTTTAATGTTCTTCTGAAGTTTAGAATTTTCATGCTTTTCATTTAAACTGATGTTGTGAACTTTTATTGTATTGCAAAATCATACTTTTTAAAAATTCTAGGTAACTGTTCTCTGGGGTTAAAAGTTCCCCTTCTGTGGTCTATCAGTTTTGGTATTTCTTAGTTTATTAAGGACTCAGGACAATGTTTCATCTTGAAAACAGCTCCATTAGTTTTCCCTACCAATAAGAAACTATAAGTATGAGAACTTAAGCAGTTTTTTAACATGCTTCCTGAAGTTGGGGGGGGGGGTGCTAAAGGTATTTTTCTCTCATTTGAAGGTCTGATTTTCTTGAGCACGTTTTTATCTATTTTCCTCCTCCCTTTCTTTTAGGAATACAGTCATGGTCAACAGGGGAAAACTCCAGAAGGAGAACTGAAAATTAGTGCTGTTTTTTCAGTCAGTGGCAGTCCTCTTGGTAAGAAGCACAAGTTTGTGAAATTATCCACTTACCTATTCCAATCTGTATTAGGAGACATATCTTTTTGTATTAATGATGTAGGCAGTAATGTCTAATCTTTGATAGCACTCATTAATTACAGACTACATAATTTATGTTAGACTTCAAGACTGAGGAGATTAGAGCTGAAAGAAAAATAAAATATATGTACTTAATATTCATGATAAACACTAAAACCTTTTTCCCCCTTCCTGTTTTGTTTTTTATAGCTCCACAGTTGACAACAGGCTTTCAGCCTTCTCTGGCATCCTCTGGCATGAACAAAATGCTTCCTTCAGTTCCATCTACAGCTGTTCGGGTTTCCTGTTCTGGTTGTAAAAAAATCCTGCAGAAAGGGCAAACGGCCTATCAGAGAAAAGGGTCTACTCAGCTCTTCTGTTCCACACTGTGCCTCACTGGATACACCGTTCCATCTGCCCGCCCACCAGCCCCTACCAAGAAAACCTGTTCAAGCTGCTCAAAGTACAGCAGAGATCCCAATTCTGTTTCTTGTTTATTCATTTTCTCTTTCGGTACAGATTTCTTATCAGCATCTCAGGGTTCAATTTTCCAGTTTTCCATCTTTGGGAAGAAATATCCTGTCAGTCCAGTATAAGCATGTTGGCTGTGCCTTTCACTTTTCCCTGACAGAAATAGCCTCTTTGCTAAATTTAAGAATTTTACAGGGGTTTTTTTTTCTATGTTCTGAGGAGCTTAGTTTTCCCTCTTTAAATAGTGTAACTTTACAATAGCTGAAACCACTTGTATCCTTTTTATTTTATACACATACATGCATACGCACGCACACACACACTCACTCATATACTCTAAGGAAACATCCACTAATTAGGGGATTGTAGTGTTTTGACTTGAAAAGTAGATAGCATTGGGGCAGCCAGGTGGCGCAGTGAGTAAGAGCACTGGCCCTGGAGTCGGGAGACCCGGGATCGGTTCCAGCCTCAGATACTTAACATCCACACAAAATAACTGGCCGTGTAACCTTGAGCAAGTTACTTAACCCCAATTGCTTTAAAAAGAAAAAGTAGATAGTTCCTAATAATTAAATTTATTTTGATAATGATAGATCAAGTATTGGCAGGTAACAAAATAATAGAAAAGCCATAATGATAATTGAAGGTATATTAATACCTTCTGCAGAACTCATAATGGTCATAAATATATTTGTTTATCTTTACAATATTCCTGTGAAACTGAATTGAACTGGGTAGGAAATGTGATATAGTAGAAGGAGTACGGGATTCTCATTTAGGGCAAGGGCTTGAGACCTAACTCTGCTACTTCATACCTTTATGACCTTGGATGAGTTGTTTAACTTTTCTCAGCTTCATTTTCCTCATCTCCAAAATAGGGGAGACTGGATTAGTTGGCATAAGGATTGATCAACCTCTAAATCTGTACTCCTCTTTGACCTTTCTTGCATAAGTCAAGGAATTTATGCTTAGAGAGAAGTGATTTTGTCAAAGTCATTCAATGAATAGAGATAAAACTTAAGAATATTTTACTCCTATACCATAAAATGAGATTTGGAATATTGGGGCTAAGAAAAATTTTGTATTAAGGAAAATCTAGGACTACAGTGTGATCATATTCTAAACTAATAGAGAATTTCTTAAACTGAAAGTCAGAGAAGTATTTTAGAAAAAGATAATATGCAAATCCTTTCCATTTTGTTCTGCTTGTGCTGATTTGTTAAGACATTTAAAATCAGTCATATTCTTCTTAAGGTCTTCAGTTGATAAGGGCATTTGTACCTAAAATGGATGCTACTATCTTCTGTAATTGGTAAGGGGAAGGAAGTCTCCCTCTACTGGTGCATTTTGGAAAAAGCTCAACTATGTAAGAAAGTTGGATTTTTCCTGTCTTTGATAAATATTTTTACATGGTTTTGTTGTTTCAAACTCGGGAAACAATGTAATCATAAAACTATTTCTTGTTGTGTCTTTTTCATGGAACTAAACCAAAAAGGAAGCTTTTGGGTTAATCTCTTAGGGAACCTTCCATTGTTTTGATACATGAAATTTTTTAAAACATATATTAGAAATGGCTGTTTCCTCTTTCAAGAAAAATTTTAATCAGCTAAACATTGCTCCATACAATTTTTAAAACTGCTATTTAGAAATGTCCTTTAGAGCATGTACTGTGTTGCTTTGGATAGTTGTGATGGTAGCAATTTTTCTTCTGTGAGGGATAGAGTTTTGTTTTGTTTTAAGCAATCGGGGTTAAGTAACTTGCTCAAGGGTACACGGCCAGTTATTTCTGGGCGTGGTGCTGATATCTGAGCCCAGATTTGATCCAGGTCATCCCGACACTGGAGCGGGTGCTCTTACTCGCTGAGCCACCTGGCTGCCCCTAAGCAATTAGGGTTAAGTAACTTGCTCAAGGTTAAACGGCCAGGTGTTTCTGGGTGGGTGCTAAGTGTCTGAGCCTGGTATTCGATCTCCAGGTCATCCTGACACTGGAGCTGGTGCTCTTACTCACTGTGCTACCTGGCCGCCCCAAGGGATAGAGTTTTTTAAAAGTCAGAAATTATTTAGAGCTGGTTCTTATGAATTAAATAAGTGTTTGAACCATAAGCCTAGCAATACCACTTTTGGTCCAAAATTTGCTGTGACTGGAAAAATGGGATTGACTTCACTGTGATGGTTTAAAAATTGGTCCTGAAATAAGTTGAAAAATCTTTTGCATTGTTCCACTTGTTGCGGGCCCTCCCAGAGTGAATTCTTTTAAGGACAATGCCCATTGAATGGGTATAATCTTGTGTGTTTGTTTCAAATACCAGTTTTGTTGCTTCATGATCATAAAACACGAAAAAAATCCACACATTTATAGGATTTAGTGTTGGAAGGAATCTAATGGGTCATCTAGTTTGACATCTTCTTTATTCAGATGAATAAACTGAGGCTCAAGATAATTAAATGTCTTTTGCACAGGCACTCGGAATAAATTTTAGAGTGAGTAATTATTGTAGTGACATAGCTTGATTAGCCATGTCTGGTTCTGAAGTAATTTATCCTACAGCATTTTTGCATCTGTGACAGGGATTATATCCCATAGCTATTTCTCTTTAAGTGGCTAACTGCCTCTGATCTAGCAAATGAAAAAGTACCAAAATTGAATCATCAGGTCCAAAAGGTAAACGGAGCATGTGCTTTTTCTCATGTTCCTATTTGACTTCTTTATTAGTTTGTTTTTACCGAGTCATAGAATAGAATTTTAAAATTATAAGACCTTGGAAATAATCTACTTCAACTCTTTCTTCTTATAGATACAGAAACTGATTGAGATCCAAGGAAATAAAAATGACTTGCTCAAAGTTATATAGTTAGATAGTGGCCAGTTGGGAAGAAATAGGAGTATCTTGACTTCTGGTCCCATTCTCCAGACTTAGTTTACTAAATAATAATGAAGATCATTTTCAAAATTGACTTTGGGTTGTGTGTACACATCCACTTATCTAGTTTTTTAATCACAAGAAATTTACTTTCATTTTTTTTAAGCTTAAAAAGATTTATTTTTTTCCTTTCATAATTTGTCACCAAATCCCATTTAGTTTTTCTTTACATTTATGTTTTTATATTTTATCCTTCTGTTGGGGAAGCAACCTGTGTTGAAATATACAGTTTTGGTTGCCAGAAGTAGTATTCGACCATGTTTTGATTCTTAGCTCTGCAGCTTAGTTTTTTAGCCTTTGACAAGTAGCTACTGAGACTCAGTTTTCTAATCTTTGAAATGAGGATATTATTTGTATTATTTACCTAACAAGTTTGTTGGAGTCAAGATAATTTCCTAACCAAAGAATATTATATGTTTTATTATTTTTGTTTACCTAATCAGTCTTTGGATTATTAAAAAGAAATATGGTCCCTAAAAGAAAGTGATAGTCTCTTTTTCCTTTGTTAATAACAATTGATATAAAAGTGCAGTTTGTGTTACCTTTGTCATTTATTATATTTAAGAGATACTAAAGGATTTGTTTACTGCCCAGTTTGACAATACAAATTCTAGCAAAGATTTTTGTGGGCTAGCATAGTTTTGTCAGGTTAAATCTCTGGAGTATTACATATAGAACAGCATGTAGATCACATTTTAGAAAATTATATTTACAAATTGATATGGATTCTAAGGAAGAGTCTGATGAAAAGACTGGAATCACATTATGTGAAAGGAATTAAGAATGTTTATTCAGGAAAGAAGACCTGATTTCTATCTATAGTACATAAAAGTTTGTCACATGTAAGAGGAATTAGAATTTATTCTGCTTAGTCTCAGAGCATAGAACTATACTGTCTATTCATAGATGAAAACTAAGGGAGGACAAGTAACAATTCAAGATGTCTAAAAATGGAATAGGATAGTTGTTAAGGCCCCATTGCAGGAATTGTTCAGGCAAAGGCTGCGTGACTACTTAAGAATAGTAATAATACTAACACTTTTCAGAGATGTTATAAAGAAAGTTCCTGCTTCAGGTAAAATCCCAAACTAAGTGGTCTCAGAAGTCCCTTACAACTCTGAGATCTTATGGCTCTAATTAACTTTTTCTTAAATGTTCATTCATTGAAGACAAGTTTTAGTGTTAAATTTACTTTATGATATATGGTCCTTCGGGGAGGGGGGGATTATAGCTTTGACTTTTATAGAGATCCACAAAATGATTTGCTTTGAATTCTTTGACCACCTCTTGCTTGTTGTTTCTTTTGCTAATCTACTCTTCCTTTCCTGTATTTTGTCCACTTATCCTCTATACTCATCACCTCTGCTTACAACTAGCCCAGTTAAGCCTTTTTTTTTTTAACTTTCATTAGCAGTGTAGCATATCTTATGTCCCTCATGACCTGGTATGGTTCTTCTTTTCTCTCTGAAACTTTCCTTTCTTACTCTCTGTCATCTGTTTGTCTCCTCTCCTTGCAGTTTTTACCATATGCTTTCCACCCCCGCCCCCCAATCTCTGTGCATACCTGCCAAATGCCTGTCTCCTATTGCCTTTTGTTTTAATTACCAACCATATTATTAGCCTAGTGTTTATATTCTTAGGTCCCTTTCTTTTCTAGTCTAATTGTTCCGTGATCCTTTTCTCTTTCTACCTTTATTTCTTCTCCTCACCCTTTCCCTCACCTCCGTCACTATGTTCATTGCCATCTTGTTTTTGGTTTTACATCCTCTTTTGGCTCCTTCTTGTTCCACTTGACTTCTTTTGTTCTGATTTAATTCCAACTCAGTATTTCACTGCCATTTCTCCTAGTCTTTTCCCTCTACTGCCTTCTAGGATGACTGAAACCATTAGTGTAGGTGAGATGCCCTAGTATCCAACTTTAGAGTTGGAAAAGATTTAAGTCTGTCTTCTAGTACAATTTCCTTATTTTATAGTTGAGGAAATAGGCCTGGCAAAGTTGACGGGTTTGTTCAAGGTCATATGACTAATTGCAGGGCTTACACAGTAATGTTCTGTTCTGTACATCTCAGACTACAGGTTGGAGTTAATAAATCCTTCTCAAATATACAAAAACTTTAATTTGTGAATTATGAATAGGAGTGAGAAAAGAAATCCCTTTGCCTCTAATGTCAAATCGTCTTTGCCCCAAAATGAGTTATTTTTGTGGGCCATAGGAAAGACGGCATTATTGTTAGTGTTGGAAGAAGTTATTAGTTTGTCAGAGTTAACAGCTGTGTTTTTTTTACTTGAACTGCAGGATTTTTCTGCTCTACTTCTTTATTTATCTTTATTGATATTTGAGGTCTTAGAATTTGCAGCATTCATAAGATACTCTTTAAAAATATTAAATTCTATGAAAATATAGCCTTGTTATGACAAATAACCGCCAAAGTTTTTTACATGAAATTTTTAAAGATAAACTTTTAAGCCTTTTTATGAGTTGCTTTCGAGAATCAGGTATCTAAAAAGAAACTTCATCTCTGAATGTTGGTATAGACAGAGCAGTTATCATTTCACTCATTTTGAATAAAAGTTTTTGTTACTATTTTTTATGTTGGAACCACACAAAAACTAGGAAATATGCCCCCCAAAATTCTTTGAATGGTCAAAGGAAATATTCTAAATGTTCATGTATTTTCTTCGTAAAAGAGTTTCTGAGGTCCTAATTCAGAGTTGATACCTTTGTGTAATAGACAATTCTTATAAACTTTTTAATGTTTCCCGTTCCACTGTTGAATGGGAGTTAATGGGCATAAAAATAACAGTGTGACAGTCATTTACTCAGCAGGCATTTATTAAGTGCTTACTGTGTGCCAGGCATTGTTTCAGGCACTAGGATATAGAGATTGGAGACATAAAAACTATAAAGACTTAAGACCTCTAAAAGACATATCTGGGTCAGACATATAAGACATATCAGACATATAAGGGTTCTTAAGCTAGGTTCACTGACTCATGAATCACAGAAACTAAATTACCTTCAGCTTCCTTTAAAAAAGGAAGGAATAACATCTGTATGTGCCAGCACATAGTAGGTACTTAATAAATGTTTGTTGATTGATATTTGCTATTTTTTAAAAAATTTGACACTTGAAGGAATAATTTTTCAGGTATCTAGGGAAATTCTGTCCAGAATTATTCATTCCCTGAGAGTTCTGATAGCTGAGATTTTATTGTATTTTGAAGTTGTCATCTATAAGTAGTCAGTGTTTCTTTTAAATAAAAAGTAATGCAATTCTATCATTTTAGTAATGCATTTCATTAAATTGTCATTTCAACACATAAAAAGAAATAACGATTGTGATAAAGCAGCAATTCTTATTTTTCCTCATTATTTTTTAGAGATATTTTAAATCCAAAGGATGTGATCACTGCCCAGTTTGACAATACAAGCTCTAGCAAAGATTTTTGCAGCCAATCATGTCTGTCTACATATGAATTAAAAAGAAAACCTATTGTTACCATACATACTAATAGTATTTCAACCAAGTGCAGCATGTGCCAGAAGAATGCAGTTGTAAGTTACATTTTGAACTTGCTGAAATTCTGGTTAAAATTGTCAGACATTAGAATGACACTACTTACTGTGGTTTTTCATTCTAAGATTCGGCATGAAGTTAATTACCAAAACGTGGTCCATAAACTTTGTAGTGATGCCTGCTTCTCCAAGTTCCGCTCTGCAAACAACCTCACGATGAACTGCTGTGAGAACTGTGGGGGTTACTGTTACAGCGGCTCGGGCCAATGCCACCTGCTCCAGATCGAGGGGCAATCCAAGAAATTCTGCAGCTCAACATGTGTTACCGCATACAAGCAGGTATGTGATCTTGTTTAACTTAAGAACCTGAAGTGACTTACTAAATTAAGATGTGCTAGTATAAGAATGAAAGAATTTTTTGTTCATTTCAGGGGAGACTTAAACAGTATTTAAGAAAAAGTATAAAATGTTTAGGGTGGTAGGTTTTTTAATGTAGTCATATCATCTTTTAAAAATTTAGATTTACAAAAAAGAAATTAGGTGATTATTTGCTGTATAAAAGTATTCATCTTAAGATTTTTATAAGTAGCAAGCCTCTTTGAAATGCTTTTCAATTTACCAAGAAATAATTAGCATAAATTTTTTTTCAGAGATTTTTTTTTCCCTGTTGCTTAAAGTGAAACACAGCTTTGTATAATCCTTTAAAATTGCATGCTTAGGGGAGGCTAGGTGGGGCAGTGAGTAGAGCACCAGCCCTGGAATCAGGAGGACCTGAGTTCAAATCCAGCCTCAGACACTTAACACTTACTAGCTGTGTGACCTTGGCAAGTCATTTAACCCCAATTGCCCTGCCTTCCCCCCTCCATAAATAAATAAATAAAATAAAATTTTATGCTGATAGTTGAAATACACAAGAGAAACTTCTTTTGCATTCTCATGAAAGAAATCTCTTCCAGAAAGTAGGCCTTGATAATATTACACTTTAGGAACTTAAAGGAAATGATTATTGCCGTGATAAGATTGAGTTAAATAACTTCTGAAGCTTTTTTCCTTGCCTAAGAACTTATTGACAAATACTATTTCACATTTTGAAGAGGTATGGGGTTAAATTCTGGAAGAAAACTTATATTGATGACAGTAAATAATGACTGAGAAATACAAAGAGGGAGAACTTAGAACCTTGTGAAATAGCCTATTAGGAAATTTTCTCTACATCAAACCTGGTTTTGCCTCTTAGCAATTTGCACTCATTGCTTCTGGTTCTGTACTTTGTGACCAAGAAGACTAAGTCTGATCACTTTCCCATAGGACAGCCCATCAAATACTTAAAAGAAAGGAATCTTGTATGCTCCCTGTTCTTCTCTCTTACCCCTGCCAATTATTCTTATCTCCAGATAGAACATAACTTTTTTCAGCTGATCTTCATGTCATAAACCTGAAGATCCTTTACCATCCTAAATAACTTTTCTTGGATGTTCTCTAGCTTAACATGCTTTTTAAAATTTGATTTCCCCAGGTGTAATCTGATCTAGGATCAGTGCCTTTTTGTTTGTTTGTTTCTATATAATGCTATTAACTCATTGTTTTTATAGTCCACTAAAACTCATTTATCTTTTTTAGATAAACTGCTCTCCAGGGAACCCTTTCTTTTATCTTGATCTTGTGAAATTGGTTATACCACCCAAGTATAAAGTATTACTTTTTTCCCTAGTAAATTCAGCCTTGTGTATTTTTTTGGATCATGATCCTGTCATCTAATGTATTAGCCCTTCCTTCTGATTTGTGTCATTGCAAATTTGTTGTTTGCAAAGCAATGCAAAAAACGTGCTCTTTATGACTTCATTCGAGTTATTAAGAAAAACATTAAGCAGGACAGGGCTAAACACTAATGCCTAAGGAGAGTCTGCTGGAAACCTTTCAAATTAATATGCAATCATTAGTGAGTACTTCTCAGGTCTGTCTATTCAGCCAACTCCAAATCACCTATTATAATGTAGTCCCACATCTCTTTTATCTTCTCTACAAGAATAACATGAGAAACTTTGCTAGATTCTTGTAGCAATTTAGGTATACTCTAACTTTTTTTTAGCTTTTCCCTTAACAACAAGAGAACTGAGATTCATCAGTGAGAGTGGTAATTGGGATAAGGATGCTCAGAGCTTGTATATGGGCTCTTATATATCTCTTGAGGCCATTCTCTTCTATGTGACAACTCTTTGAATATTTCATAACAGATTGTCTACTTCTCTCTTAAGTCTTCCAGGCTTAACATGCCAAGGTCCTTCACTTCTTCTTTGTATGACAGTTTTTATATTTTATGTTTTACCATCCTGATATCTTCTGAATATGCTCTAGCTTATTCTTGTCCCCTTTAAATTAGAGTTCCAAAAACTGAGCAGAGATGATTTTTTTTAGGCTGTCATGCTTTTTTCAGTTGCTATTCTAAAACATTAAATTAAAAAACCTATTAGGTTCAGTTAGATTTGCTTTTGAACAATCAGTAGTACACCTTTGTTAGTAAAATGTATCCCTTTACAGTTAATTTCTTCCTTTGGAAACTCCCTGCTCTTGCCTTTGGGAGGAATACAATTTACATAAAGGTATTTTCTGTGCCTCAGAAAACAGTTCTATTCTAAAAGTTCTCTTAGATGTTGGATAGATTACCTAAATTGTATCATATCAGTGAGTGCCATTTCATTTTAGAAGTATTCCAGGGGCTCATTTATATGGTAAAATATGACCACATTTTCACTGCATTTGTGGTCTTCTGTACCCATGGCATCTCTAAGAAAGCTTATAATACTGTTTCTCCAAAAAGGCTTATGTTTACCAGCAAATGTACTTGTTCTTGTGAAACCAACTTTGAAGAATGGAAGGTTACCACAAGATTTTTGTGTGAATTAAAAGCGCTTAAAAAAAATAAAATTCTACCAATTAAGGAAGCTTATGATGTGTCAATAGTACTAAACTATTAATTTCCTGGGCACTAACAAGTTATAGTAACAATGAGAAGAGAGTCATATATTCTGATCGATTTCCACTTTGCTTAGTTGGTTGTTTAGGTTGAAGAAAATCTGTTGTGACCTGCCATATGTTTTTTACACTTTGCTTCATTATTGCTAATTTCTTTAAAAATATAACTTTAATATTAATTTATTTCCTTGAGTTTATGTGTTTACCAACATTTGTTTATACCACATAGCATCTGCCAGAAAAGTTAAAAAGCTGAGTTTTATTCTCATTAGGTTAGTTGAAGCACTTTGAAGTCTTTGATAATGTTATTTTTTGTATGTCATGCATATATGTAATGGAAATTTGAAGTTAATGAATATGATTTTGTTCTCTTAATAGAAATCAGCAAAAATTACTCTCTGTGCTCTTTGCAAATCATTGAGGTCCTCTGCTGAAATGATTGAAAACACCAATAACTTGGGGAAAACAGAGCTTTTCTGCTCTGTTAACTGCTTATCTGCTTACAGAGTTAAAATGGTTACTTCTGCAGGTAATGTTGGTACTGTAGGAAATTTACTTTGTAATTTTAACAAATGTTATAGTATTGTTTGTTTCCTTAATTTAGATGCATGTTCAAATTTAGCTATTCTTATGATCAAAGTTTAGTTTTTATCCTATTTTGTTCATGTGCATATTTTAAGGAATACCCTGCCCACTCCCTAAAGGATTTGAGTTGAGGACACTTCTTAAATGTAAAAGTGTTTATTTGTATTAATTTGGGATTACTCTTTTAGCTGTGTTTTGATAGTGAGGTGAAGGAAAACTTAAAGATTGTTTCATTTGCCGATAATTTACATGTGACTTGATAGATCTTGTTCAGATCCTGTGAGTAAATTTAGTCTGCAAATTTTATATTAATGTACAGTATTTTATTTACATATTTCAGTCCCTTTGTACACTTACCTACATTACTTATTGGTTTTATTATAACTTCCTAAGGAGTACAAGTCCAGTGTAACAGTTGTAAAACCTCAGCCATCCCTCAGTATCACCTGGCTATGTCTGATGGAAGTATACGCAACTTCTGCAGCTACAGTTGTGTTGTAGCTTTCCAGGTATAGTATGAGGACTTTTTACCTCACCTCCTTTCTGCACATTACTTGTAGCTCTGATTTTATTAGATGCCTTTTAGCGGAGTCATGACTGGGTAATAGCAGCTCCAGAATTCTAATCCCAACTCCATTCGTTTTTAATTTTAAAAAATTCTTTCTCTGCCTTTACACATGCCATTTGGAACCTTCCTGTTAACTGGCTTACAATAATTTATATATATAATTTTAGAGTCACAAATCTCTGCTCTAAAGAAACTTTCTACTTTTTTCTAATGTTGAACATCTTTTTTTTATCTATTCATTGATCATTATTATAGCAACTTAATGCTTTATATAATCTCTCTCAAGATATTCCATAACCCTCTTAGCTTAAGCAGGGAAAAGTATTCATTTCACATCTGTAAAACGGAAACTGAGAAAGTTTGTGACTTGCCCCAAGTCACATACCAAGTAAATGGCAGAGCCTGGATTGAAACCAAAGTTTTTTCTTAGTCTACTCTGGTTCTCTTCCCACTTCAACATGTTATAAATGAGAATTACATCATTTTTCTCTCTTTTTAGAATTTGTTCAACAAGCCAACAGGCATGAACTCTTCGGTAGTACCCCTGTCTCAGGGTCAAGTCATCGTCAGCATTCCTACAGGGACAACGGTCTCAGCAGGAGGAAGCACCTCTGCTGTTTCCCCCAGCTCCATCAGTAGCTCCGCTGCAGCTGGTCTTCAGCGGCTTGCTGCACAATCCCAGCAGGTCACTTTTGCCCGTACTGTTGTGAAACTCAAGTGCCAGCACTGTAATCGACTCTTTGCCACAAAACCAGAACTTCTTGATTACAAGGTAAAGCTGCAGTTCTAAAAAATAGATTGAATTGAATATAAATTACTTTGTACTTTTTGTCTTTTGCAACTATTCCATTTGCATTAATAAAAAAAGATATACAGGATATTTTTCAGATGGAGAAAAAGAGGATTGTTTTTCATTACAGGGTAAAATGTTTCAGTTTTGTGGCAAGACTTGCTGTGATGAATATAAGAAGATAAATAGTGTCATGGCCATGTGTGAATACTGTAAAATTGAGAAAATTATAAAGGAGACTGTGCGATTCTCAGGCATTGATAAGCCATTCTGCAGTGAAGGTAAAAAAAATTTTACATTCAGCCACAGGACATCATGAAAAAACATCTGAAGATATTGTGTTAAGGGTTATTAATTTCTTTGATAATTGTTTTTATTTTATTTTGTCAAGTCAGCAAGCATTTTATTAAGTACCTGTCATATGCTAGGCACTATGTTAAGTTCTGTTTTGTGGGGATGTTTCTATAGGTTCTCACCCAGTAAATTTGTGGCATTTTAATGCTTGCTTCCTCAGAGGGGAAGGGTAAGTAGGGAGGGAACCTGGAATTAAAATTTTTTTTAATGTGTTAAAAATTATTTTTTCATGTAATTGGAAACAAATTTTTTAAAGAAAAATAATTAGGAAATATTTAACAAAATAAAACATTTAAAAATTGTGACTTTTCCAATGCTTTGTATTATGCACTTGTCACTGAATAGCTTTTCAAATCTATCATTGCACATTGATTTAATTAATATACAGTAAAGTTAACATAGGTGTCTTTGGGGGATGCTGATTTCTTTCAGAATTCTGTACACAAAGTAGAATTTGTGTAATGTGAATTTACATAAAGCATATTTACATAAAGTGAGAACTGTCTGTATGGAGTCACCATCTGATCTGCCCATAGGATGTTTTGATCTTGAAATTAGGATCATCATTCTAGAATCAGAAAGGACCTTGGAATTCATCTAGTTTATCTCAAGCTCACCGATTCTAAAATGGAATTCAGTTTATCTTTCCCTCCAAACTCACTCTTCTTACAGATGTAACTGACCTACCACTTGCCCAGATTTACAACTTTGGTTTCATCCTTCTCACTCACCTCATTTATCCAGTCAATTGCCAAATCCTGGTCCTGTAATTGAAAAATCCTCAAAATGTAATATAGCTATTATAAAAGCAATGTTGCATAGTGAATAGGGAATTGACTTCGAAGCCACTAAGACCTGAGTTCAAGTCCTACCTCTGATTATGCTGACTGTGTGACACTGAGCAAGTCACTTAACCTCTAAATGATTCTCTTAGAAGTTCAGAGAAGGTACTGATTAACGTTGGTAAGAGGAAATTTCATCACTCTTAAGTTACCTATACCATTGAAATCACAGGTCTAATCACTATCCCTGTATCATCTTTTGCGGCTTTTAATTTCTTGTTTAAATGGACTCGCCATCTCTTGACAACATTTAAAATGCAAAATGCACTATAACATAGAGATGTATGATGTGGGTGGGGGGCAGGTTGCTGTTACCAACAAGCTAGGGTCCACCACCAGCTAAATTAAAGAAATAAACATTCAGTTTGCCTCTTTCCTGCTATAAATGCCTAAGTTTGACTTTTTTCTTACTGTCTTTTTGGTTTTTTAGGTTGCAAATTGCTCTATAAACATGACTTGGCAAAACGCTGGGGAAGCCACTGTAAAATGTGCAGTTACTGTTTACAAACATCTCCCAAACTGGTACAGAATCATTTTGGGGGGAAGATGGAAGAGTTCTGCTGTGAGGAATGCATGTCGAAGTTTACAGTTTTGTTTTATCAGGTAGAGAATATTTGTGTTCTTTCGTTTTGAGACTAGAACATAGCTTTTTTTTTCTCCTTTTTAATTCTTTAACAGGAAGAAGCATTTGGTAATTTTTTAAAAAATTCAATGAAATGAATTTTCATCTCCTATCAGAAACTGGGTTTTGTTCTTACGTATAAAATATTTGAAGTTATTTAATGATCCTAAGAGTAGAAAACTATTCTTCCTCCTTTTTCTTATCTTGCTATGAAATACATTCACTAATTGTTGCGTAGGAACTCTCAAGTTATAACTTGAGACTGGGGAGCCCATCACACCAAAAAAGCCTTTTCTCTAATCATTCATCTCCTACAGTTCCATTGCTCCCAGTGCTTTCCTTTCCCTAAACCTGTTCTTCAGTCCTACCAACCTTTAGTATTTTCCTAGGCTCTGCCCTCTGTTCCAGCTACCCTCTCCTTCTGCCTATTTTTGACCCTTGGTGATCCAGTTCCATTCTCTTCTGCTTTTGAAAGCCTCTTCTTATCATATCCCTGTAGGGCACCTGGGTGACGTGATAGGACATAGAGTGCTGGTCCTGGGGTAAAGAAGATTCATCTACCTGAGTTCAGATCTGGCCCAGAGACTCACTAGCTGTGTGGACCTGGGCGAGTCACTTAACCCTGTTTTCCTCAGTTTCCTGATTTATCAAATGAACTAGAAAAAGAAATGACAAATCACTTCATTGTCTTCACCAAGAAAACCCCAAATGGGATCAAGAAGAGTTAGACATGACTAAAGCAACTAAACATCAATCATGTCATATCTTCTTGTGAAGTGTGCTCTGCCAAGCCCTTCCCTGTGTTATTCTAATTATCTGCCTCCTTCGTTTCCACACATGTACTGTTGAACCTAGCCAAAGGAAGTCATATAGCCATACTGACTGGGTTCCCTACAAATTGAGGTTACCTAATCTCAGCTATGTTTTTACTTTGCTTTGATTGACCCTCTATTCAAACCCTTCTCTTTTCTCTTACCTTCAACAGCATCCCACCCTCTAAGCTGAGGACATTGTCTTATACTCTGCCCAAAAGATCAATGTCATTTGTCATAAAATCCTTTTCTCACCCAATTCCTCAAGATCATCCCTCAGGATCTCTAATGAAGAGATGACCCTTCTCCTTGCCAAGACCAAACCTTTTACATGTACTCTTTTCCATCCCTACAATCAAGCCCCAGATCTTCAGTCTTTCCCTTTTTATTCCTTGCTAGCTGCCACGCATGCCCCGATCTCATCCTTCACAATCACTGGGTCCTTCCTCAGTAGGTCACTAGTTATCATTAGGTATCTGGTGCCTTTGTCAGCCAGACTCCTTGAAAAAGCGGTCTATTCTCCTTATGGCCACTTGTCATTCTCTTCTAAACCTGCGGTCTGTCTTCTCTACACATCACATATAATGGCTTTTTCTCAGTCGCTCTCCTTCCCATCCCTCTGTTCTTCCCAGAATTTGACACCATCTCCAGGTTCTCACTCTTTTCTCAGGGTATTTGTCATAGTGTTCTTTCATGGTTCTCTCCTAACTGCTTATCCCAGTATTTTGCTACACCATTATCCCTGCTATTCACAGCTGTAGTGGGTGTACCACACACTTAAGATTCTATCCTGAGCCTTTTTTTCTTTATATTCTCTTACTTGGTCATTTTGTCATCACACCTGGGTTCAAATATGACTCCCAGATCAGTGTGTCCATTTCTAATCTCCTTTCTGATCTCCACTACAGACAGTTCTCTCTTTATGTAAGTGGACCATTCTGTAAACCTCTATGTAAAATGATTTTTATGTAGTGCGAATTTGCCTGAAGATGTGGAAAGGTAAGGAGGGAGGCTGGGAGAGGGCTGGCACATGGTTCAAGGACATAACGGGCTGGGGATAGAGAAGCAAGACAGGAGAGAACAGTTGATATGCAGGGTGGGGGACAGACATGTGTACCCAAGTGCAGATGGATGGAAGAAAGACATGTGGGAGGACTAGACATGTTGAATGAGTGGGTGGAGCCTGGGTAAAGGTCTCCTCAATGACAACAGAGGTCTCAAGCCAAGTCCCTGATGTGCTGGCATTGGTATTCTCTTAGCATGTCTCTTCTGCTTTCTCTTGGAGGTTTTTTTGTTTTGTTTTTAGGAATTCTTTTTAGTGGGGGATTGGGGATAGGGGGTGGTGAGAGACTGGAGTGCAGAGCTGAGAGGCAGGAGCTACTCCACACAGTGCTACACAGTAAAGTTAGTATAGGTTTCTTTGGGGAATGCCTGTTTGTTTTGTTTTGTTTTTCAGAATTCTGTACACAAAGTTAAATTTGTGTAATCTGAATTTACCTAAAGCAAATTTACATAAAGTGAGAACTGTCTGTACAGAGTCACCATCTGATCTGCCCATAGGATGTTTTGATCTTGAAATTAGGATCATCATTCCAGAATCAGAAAGGACCTTGGAATTCATCTATTCTATCTCAAGCTCACCGAGTCCAAAATGGAATTTATCTTTCCACCCAAACTCACTCTTCTTCCAGATATCACTGTCCTACCATTTGCCCAAATTTACAACTTTGGTGTCATGCTTCTCGCTCACCTCACATATGTCCACAGTGTTTATAGATTTCCTTCTCACCATATGCACAGCTATCACACTTGTTCAGACCCTCATAACTTCTTTTCTCAATTGTTGTAATAGTTCCCAACTTATCTCCTTCCCTCAGGTCTCTCCCTTTTCTAGGACATCTTCCCTTTAATTACCAAAGTGTTTTTTTCTGAAGCACAGACCTGACTCTGTCAGATCCCTTACACCTCTTCTGTTCCCCCTTCCCACCCTTAGTATCTACAATAGTTAACTATTACCTCAATAATTACAAATAAGTTCCTATAGTATTTAAAAGTTTTCACAGTGTGCCCACATCCAATCTTTCCAGTCTTTTTTTATATTACTCCCTTCCATGTCGTCTTTGGTCTGGCCATAATGATCTGGCTGTTCCTCATCTGAATCACTCTCCCACCTATACTTATGCTGTCTCCTGTGCTGGAAAGCTGTCCCTTCTCACCTTCACCTCTTGGAATCCCTGCCTTCCTGTCAGACTCTTCAAGCATCTCCAGCATGAAGCCCTTCCTGTCCTTTCAGCTGCCAGTACCTTCCCTCCCAAAGCCACCTTATATCAGCTTTGTATGTGTATTGTGTATCCTGATACATGTAAAGCATGTCTCCTTTTTAAAATGAAGCTCCTTCAGGCGTTTCACTTTTGTCTTTGTATCCCCGGCACTTAGTGAAGTTCCTGCCATAGAATAGGCAGTTAAGAAATAATTGATTTTGAAGATGAACTCTGTTCTCAGCATATAAATGTTCTTCTCTTCTGTATGGTATACAGGTAGTGAGTGGTAGAAGGGAGGCCACTAAAAAATAAGTGACACTAACTGCTCACTTTTCCTATGCTTTCTAACAACCAGTCAACGTGTTAAGTGTTTGCTTTGTGCCAGCATGGCGCTTTGATACATAAATACAAAAAACAAAACAATCCCTACTCACTCGTAAGTCAGTCAATGAATGTTTATTAAGGGCCTTCTGTGTGCCATGAACTGTGCTAAACGCTGGGGTTACAAAAAGAGGCCCTCTAGGAGCTCACAATCTAGTAGGGGAACTATTTAACATGTTAAAAAAAAAAAAAGCTGTGAGGGCTGGCTAGGTAGTGAAGTGAATTTAGAACACTGGCCCTGGAGTCAGGAGGATCTGAATTCAAATGTGGCCCAAGACACTTGATACTTACTATCTGTGTGACCTTGGGCAAGACACAGCCCCAGTTACCTTGCCTTCCTCCCTGCCCCCCAAAATGCTTAGAGAAATAAGGAATTTTTGTTCAAATGGAAGAGGCAACAAAGATAGATAGATAGATAGATAGATAGATAGATAGATAGATAGATAGATAGATAGATAGGTAGATAGGTAGATAGATATGCATAGTAGCCAAATATAAGTTGATTTGGAGGAGGAGGGGTCTACAAAGTCTTCCTGAAGAAGATGATGCTTGAACTATGTGTCTTAAAGGAAGAGGGGAGATTTTAAGGAGGAAGTTCAGTTCAGACATAGGGAGTGGCCCAAACAAAGGCATTAAAGACAACAGATAGAGTGTGACAAATGAAGCCTAGAGAGGATGTTGCATTGTAGTGTGTTGGAAGAGGGATAATGTCCTTTGAGGATGTAAAGCTAGGTTGTAAGGGGCTCTAAAAGGTAAACAGAAGAATTTCTATTTTTATGCTAGAGGCAATAAAAAGCCATTGGAGTTGATTGAATGAGTCACATGATCATATCTGTACTTAAGGGAAATTACTTTGACAGTAATGTATACAGTAGATTGGAGTAATGAGAGACTTGAGTCAGAGAGACCACCCTATAAGAAACTATTACAGTAATCTAGGTGAAAGGAGATGAGGCTTTGAACTAAGGTAGTAGTTGTGGGTGAATTTGTCTTTTATGCTGACTCTCTTTTCTGCTATAATACTGCTTTCTGTTTTTGTGATTATTTTTCTCCCACAAGCATTTTCCAGTCAGTTGGTAAACATTAACTTTGTGTCAGGCACTGTGCTATTCACTGAAGATCAAGAAACAAAAAATATGGTCCCTGCCCTCAAGGAGTTTACAATCCAGCAAGGAAGACAACATGCAAACAAACATACTTATAGCAAGCTACAGACAGAATAAATAGGAAATAATTAACAGAGGGAAGGCACTGGAATTAAGAGGGCAAGGTTTCCTTTAGGAGGTGGGATTTTAGTTGGGACCTAATGGAAGCCAGGGCAGTCAGTAATTAGAGTGGAAGAGGAAGAGCTTTCCAGCAGAGGGGACAGCCAGAGAAAATGCCCAGAGCCAAGGGTTGAAGTATCATGTTCCTGGAAAAAGAAGGAGGCCGTTGTCACTGGGTAGAAGAGAATGTGTCAGGGAGTAAGTTATAAGAAGACTTGAAGGTAGGAGGGGGCTAGGGGTTATAAAGGGCTTTGAATGCTAGAGGACTTTGTATTTGATGCTGGAAGGGATAGGGAGCCACTGGAGTTTATTGAGAAGGGAGAAAGGGAATGACATAGTTTGGCTTATGATGTAGGCATTTATAGAAATGGCTAGAAATATCTACTTATTAGAAATATCTACCTTGCAATGTAATTTTTCACTTCATCTCGGTCTCTTGTTTATTTCTTAGATGGCCAAGTGTGATGGTTGTAAGCGACAGGGTAAACTCAGTGAGTCCATGAAATGGCGAGGGGAAGTCAAACATTTTTGTAACCTGCTTTGTATATTGATGTTCTGTAATCAGCACAGTATATGTGACCCACCTACTCTTCAAAATAGTTCAGGTAATTGAACTTGGATATTAGTTCTATTTCTTATGAAATTTATTGAATTTACTTGACTTATTCAGTGAAATTAAAGAATTACAAGTCCTGTTAAGTGCTTACTTTCATGAGACAACATGAGATTTAGTATGTAATTATAAAGGTTTCCATCTTGAACTGACAGTTACATAAGCCAAATTTTTAAAACTTTTAGAGGATTAAATCATCATAAATGAATGTACTTACGTATATACTGAAAGGATTGGAAAAGGTATATATAAAACTATATTGACACATACATCAATGTATGTCTCCCACTGATCTTCTTGGTTGTCTTTGATAACCCTTGTTCTTGGCATTTGGAGTTTGTAATTTTAAATAACTAACTTTCAAACTCCAAAATAAGTTATTTTAAATAAGGCCCTACCTGCAAAACTTGTAAACTTCTTTGGGCCACAGATAGGTTAGACTAGAGACAGACAGGTTGCCATGGGTCACATGACAAACAAGACAGTGTACAGTGGCAACCCTAGTTTTTTCTCTGGCCTCCAGAAATCTTTTGGTGAGTCTCAGGTGGCCTATGGGCTGTGTTGGGTAGGCCTGACTTAAGGGGAAAAATTATCCTACCTAGAATTGAATATGGTTGGATATTTACAGCATTTCCAGAAGTAATGATTATTAAACTGTATCTTTGTGCCACTTAACATCAGGACTCCAATTTTGTTTTATTTTAAGTTTCCATGATGCCAAGTGCTTCAATTGCACCCCCTTCTCTAAGAAAAGATTCAACTCCAGTTATAGCCAATGTGGTATCTTTGGCAAGTACTCCTGCTGCCCAGCCCACGGTGAACTCTAACAATGTCTTGCAAGGTATGGACTGATTAAATCTTTTGAGGTTGAAAATTATAAATACAATTATTATAACATAGAATGATATATTTGTCCCTATTCAAAGATTTCCTTCTTATTCACTGACTTGAAAAGCATATTCATTGTTTTGTTTTATTCTAGTGTAAGAACTTAAATTTATATTCTTATTTCTAACAGGTGCTGTTCCTACTGTGACAGCAAAGATCATTGGAGATGTAAGTTCTATTTTTTAATGCTTTTACTATTATTGCTGCTCATATTTAAATATTATTTCTACTTAGCTACCATATATTTGAACATATTCCCAGTACACTTTTTTTCTCCTCTCTTCAAAATTGACAAAATTTATATTAAAATAGAAATAGACAAGCAACTAGTTAAACAGATCTCTCCTGGGTGGATTAGATTTGTCTTCCAAGTATGTTAGTCTTTTTTAATACTTCTAATTTTATGCATGTTAATTTTGTTTTCACATTTACTGCAAAAAAGTATTTCCTTCTTAAGTTTGAAAGAGTATACAGTATATGCTTCCCCCTAGTGGAATTCATACTGCAAATCACTGGTTCTTTCTGCTCTGGTTAATAGAAGTATTTTGAATCAACATGTTGAGCTTATTAGTTCACAGAAAATTAGGGCATCAGGCAATTCACTCATATATTGACCTATATTCTCTAAATTTTTAGTACTCTAATAATCTGTAGATTAAGCAGACCATATTCCTAATGTATTTATAATAGGAACAAAAATCTGCTTTAAGAATGCTTCCTTAAAAAAAAAAAAAACAATGCTTCTTTAGTTTCTCTCCAGTAACCTTCATGTTGCTTTCTTGTTATCTGGAAATGAAGCCAAATTCTTTTAAGATTCATAGTATAAGCAAACAACAATCCTGTAATCTTGTTAATCCCTTCATCTAACTTGTAGGAATGATGATTTTTCTCATTAAGTTAAACTGATTAGAATGGGAGTATAATGGAAGTTAAATGTACAACAACCTAGGATAACTTCTTTCCTATAACCACTCTTATTGGGCACTTGTATTAATGGCACTTGTGACATGATGTGCCTTTTCATTCTAGCAGACTTTCAGCCCCTGCACTACATGTTGAGGTATTATAATGATAAAGAAGATATTTTTCCTTCCTTCAAAGAGCTTAGTATCATATTGTTCAGATTTTTAAAATTAATTGTAATTGGTTTAAAATCATGGTTTCTTTAACAATCATGATTTCTTCATCTATTTTAACTAGGCAAGTACACAAACAGATGCCCTGAAACTTCCAACTACACAACCTCCTCGACTTTTAAAGAACAAAGCATTATTGTGCAAACCCATCACACAGACCAAGGCAACTTCCTGCAAACCACATACGCAAAACAAAGAATGCCAGACAGGTATGTATCCTTATCCTTCTCATATTTGGAGGATTTTTTTCCCTCTGTATTAATTTTAAAAGGAAATAAAGGTATTAAAAAGTGTTTTAATTTCAAGAATTACATTCATTATTTAATCCTCTTTGTCAGATACCTCATTTTACTTATTTTAACCGCCCTACTTGTGTTTGAGTTGTTTCATTTGCATAAACAGACTAAGACAGCTTTTGAATTTGTTCCAGTAATGTGTTTAATCATAAGATACACATATTTCAACTTTAGCATAGAAAGGTTAATAAAAACAAATTAGCAATTCAGTCATAAGAATTTTATATCAAGCCGCATTTTGGTTTGTGTAAGATTGTTTAATGGTTCAATAAAATCAGTCTTATTTGACAGGAATCTTTTTCTATATTTCCAGTTAATCTAATTGTGTTGGACAATCTCTTAAGTATATGTATGTGCATGAATATTTAGCATTCATTCAACTGGATTCATTGTTTTTATTTTTATATACATGCATACATATAAACTCAATAGGTCACTTTCAAATTTTAGTAAAATCATTAGCAACAAAATTTTGAAGCTGGAAAAGACCTCACATTATTAGTGCCTTATGTTTTTATATCATAATAATTTCCTGCTCACTATGTTAACAAAAACATTTGATCGAAACAGTGACAAAGCTCTTGCATTTGACAGTAATATACAACATTCTGCATTCACAGACACCTTTCCTCACCCTACCCCACTCCAAATTTCTGCTGAGAAAAGGGCTTTATCATCTTCAGGACCAAGATTGATTATTGAATTTGAACGGAATTTTTTGTATTTGTGTTGTTTTTCTATTGTAGTTATTGTGTATTTTGGTCTTCTGGCTCTACTATCTTTGTTTTGTGCTGGTTCATTCAAGTCTCCCCATATTTTTCTGACTGAATTCTTCGTTTTTGTCATTCCCTATGACATAATACTTTTCCATTACATTTATTTGTCACATTTTGTTCAGGCATTCCCCAGTCAGCAACTATTGACTTTTCCAATTTATTACTACCACAGGAAGTGCTGCTTCCAATATTTTGGCCATTGAAAGGACTGGGTTAAGTATATCGAGTGACATTTCTTACATAGATCTAAATTGTTTTTTTAAATGGTTTGACCAATTCATAGCTTAATCAATAGTGTATTATCATTAGTATTCCTTTCTTGACACAACCCCCTCTAACACTTAATTGTTCTCATCTTTGCCAATTTGATAGATGTGAGGTAAAGCCTCAGAGTTGTTTTAATTTCATGTCTATTATAATTAATGATTTGAAACATTTTTTTTGTATGGTTGTTGATAGTTCTCATTATTTTCAAGAACTGCTTCTTCATAATCTTTGTCCATTTGTCTCTTAAGAAATGACTCTTAAGTCTTGTATAATTGAGATTTCCTATCAATCTTGGACACTAGGCTTTTGTCAGAGATATTTAATATAAAACTTTGTTCCCAATCTTTTTTTTTGTTATTCTAGCTGCATTATTTTTAATAGATTTTAAGTGATATTTGTTTTTGTCACCTAAATGTCTCCTTCTGTTCCCTCCCATTTTCCTACATTGTATAAAAAAATAAGAGAGGAAAAAAGTCAGCAAAAAGAGATCAATATATCAAAAAGTCTAATGTCATATTCATTGTTGCCTACCTGTCAACTTCATCATGCCTCTACAAAGAAAGGGGCAAGAGAACTGACTTTGACATATCTTGTTTGGAGCCAAATTAATTGTTTCTTATAACACAGCCGTGTTTCATTATACTGATGAACCTTAATGTGTGTAGCCATTCTACAATCAGTGATCACCTTGTGACTCCTCAGTGGAATCTCTGAGCCAGAGGGTATTGGCATGTTAGCTTCTTTCTTTTTTTTTTTTTTTAAAGCAATCAGGATTAAGTAACTTGCTCAAGGTTACACGGCCAGTTATTTCTGGGTGTGGTGCTAAGTATCTGAGCCCTGATTTGATCCCCAGGTCATCCCAACACTGGGAGCCGGTGCTCTTACTGTGCTACCTAGCTGCCCCAGCTTCTTTCTTTACATAATTCCAAATTGCTCTCCAGAATGGTTACATTGATTCACTTTGCTACAGACAATGCTCTACAGTACATGTCTTTGTACAGTTTCTCCACCTTGACGATTCATGGTAGATAGACAAGATCCAGAAACAGTAATCCAAGATGGTGACCCAGTGTTGAATAAACCCAAGAATACAAACTGTCAACAAAGAGCCACTTGGAAAAACTTTAAGGCAGCTTGGCTAAAAATAGGTCTGGAGGAGTGTGTTGTACAATCTATCACTCTAATGTTCAATGAATATACATCCTAGAATAAAAGCATCACATTCTAATAGAATTAGCGAATAGGAGGAAATACTTTAGCTTATTGTTGGGATAGAATTCTTAGCAATACATGGAATAATGGGAATTCTAAAATGGGTATTTTTCTTTACACAAAAGACCTCACACTTTATAGTTGAAGAAGCTGAGAAAAGGAAAAGTTAAATGACTTTTAATCATACAGGTAGTTTTTAGACTATCCCATTGCCACTTCAGATTTAAGATGGTTTGAATCAAACAAATCTTTCTTTTTCTGAAAATAAAAACTTTGCCTCCCAACTTTTCTTTTTCTGTAAATGAAGCTATTACTCTCAGGCAAAACCCTTAAATTACCTTTGATTCATCTTAACCTTTTTATCCAGTCAGCCATCAAGTATCATTGTTTCTTTTTCAAAATATCTCATTCATTTCTTTCTTGTTCATTCTTCCTGTCATTGTCTACATCTAAGCAATGATCACCTTGTGCACAGATTATTATAATGGCTTACTAATACTGGTTTCCCTGCCTCTAGTCTCCACCTCCTATAGCCCATCTTTTATAGGGCTACCAAGTTAATTTGTTCATTAAATAAACTTTGTAGATCAGAAGTCTTCATTGTGTTATATTTTGTTTGGTTTCTTTCTTAGTATGTTTGTCCCTCCTGAAATACTTTTGCTGTCCTTTCCACTTTACTAAATCATTGTCATTCTTCAAAGACTAGTCTCTCTGTTCCGCAAAATTTTTCCCCAAATCTTTAAGGCCACATTTGTCTCTACCTTTTTATAACTTGTATAACATTTGACATACCTTCTTTTGTTAGTGGGTGGGAAGGAATTTCATTTATTTTGTTGTTTAATTAATATTTTTTATTTTGATAACAAGACATTTCCTTTTGATAACAACACTTCCTAAAAAAAACAAAAGCAATGTATATCTCCTTAAAAATTGGTGGGTTATTTTATTGTTTACAAAAAGGATGATGGACTCATAAATCTAGAACTAGTCTAATCCAAGTCTCTTATTTTAGAGCTGAGGAAACTAAGGTTAGGTGATATTCCATAGGTCACACAAGTAGTAGGTAACAAAAAGATAGTCCTTTAACTTGACAATATAATACTAACATTTATAATTATATTTGTCTGCAGTTTTATTGCATTACCATGTTGACATCTTTACTTTTTTGAAGTCATTGGGTATGCAGTTCTTTTGTCTCTATTTTAAAGCACTTTTTTGTTTCACTTCATATGAGTTAGCTCACATTTCTGAATTCTTCATATTCTTATTTGTTTTATTGTTTTACATTCATATACCAAATGTAATAATCCTTTTTATTTTATACACTACATAAATTCATCTATTCCTCAATTTTTAAACATTTTGTTTCTAGCTTTTTTCTCCCACAATGCTTTTTATGAATATTTTTATAAGCAAGGATATCTTTTGCTATCAGTTACCTTTATTTAGATATAGTCTCAGTAGTACAATCTATACATCAACGAGTTTGAATAATTTAAGAACTTTTCTTGCATTCATTTATTTTTCAGAAGAGTTGAACCAGTTGCTATCTCTGCCAGCAGTGAATTTAGTGCTCCTGTTTTCTTATAGCCCTTCCAACAATGAGTTTCCCATTTTTATTTTTACGCATCCTATACAGTATTTGGATGGGTGAGGGTGGATAATGTAAGACAACTGCTACTGGTCTTTACCTCCACAAATTCATGCTAATCTCCTAACTACAGAGAGGATCATTACTCATAGACTCTTCACTTGTTGATAAATGCTTATGCGATGGTAGGTACTGACTGTGGAGCTTAATCAGTAGGTGCTAAGAATCACAATTTATAAGTTGTAGCATTGTCCAGTGATTGGTGATGAGTGGACATACTACTGTAGGAACTGAATCAAATCAGTGCTGTCATTTCTTCATAAAGGAGAGTAGTAGGCAAAGGTACATTGCAGAAGTTGTCTCATAAGTTGTTTTTGGAGAGATAAGTAAAAGAGTTGGCTGAATTTGGTCTATTGTTCAGTGAGAAGCCATAAGAAGCGTCATTTCATGTGACAACTAGACATCTCAAATGGCAGTGTTTGTAATAATTATTTGCAACAAAATCCACCATGAAATAATTCCTTACCATACTAACTTTTGCTAAATAGGCACAGAAATTCTCTATAGTGTTCAATATGATCCTTCAGGTTAAATCAAGATATATTTTATGCAGTGACTTCATAGCAGATAGAGGGCCTTAAATGAGGACAGTGGAAAATATGTTGGAAAATGTGCTTGTGGAGTAATGTATGAGGTAGCCCAAAGACTTGTAGGCACAGATCTTATAATGATTTTTTTTTAGATAAAAGGCATTTAACATGACAAACACCGAATATCACCCAAAAATGAAATTATTTCAGTTATTAAAGCAAAGTTTGACATTAATATAAAGCTAGAAGAAAAAGAGAAATGAGGAGAAAAAAATGGGATATCTTTATACAAATTATTGATGCTTAAAAATGAGAAATGTATGGAATAAAAGATACTGCTATGAATTATAACAATTTCATAAGAAATTTAACTGATATATATCAGTTGCTATGAGTCAAGTCAGCAGGTGTTTATTAAGCATATACTATGTCTTGGGCACTGTTCTAAATGCAAGGGATACAAAGAAAGGCCAAAAACGGGTTTTGCCTCAAGGAACTCACAGTCTCATGAGGGAAACAACCAGCATGTGATAAAATACACATAAGATCTACACACGATCACTGAAGATAGCTAGAGAAGACACTCAGATTGAGAAAGTTAGGGAGATGAGGCCAAGTTACAAAGGGCTTTAAAAGCTAAATAGAGGATTTCATGTTTGATTCTGGATGTGATAGGGAACTACTAGACTTTTTGATTGTGACCAGACCCACACTTTTAGGAAGAATGATTTGGTAGCTTAGTGGGAGATAGACTTGAGGCAAAGAAACCAGCCAGCAAGTCACTGAAAATAGGCTAGGTGTCAGAGTGGTAGCAGTATCAGAGGAGAGAAGAAAGTATATATATTTTTTTAGGAATATTAATTCAGGAAGTTAGAATCAATAGAACTTGTCAACGGATTAGTTTTGGGGGGAAAGGAGTGAGCAATAGCAGAGATGGCACATCTGTTGACAGCATGGACGTCTAGGAGGGTGGTGGCATCCTCAAAAGCAATAGAAAAATTAAAAAAGAAGGGAAGGGGGAGGAAATAATGGGTTCAGTTTCAGCACGTTATATCAGACAATTATTAAGCACCTACTATGTCAGGAAATAACAAAGAGGCAAAAGATAGTCCCTGTCCTCGAGGAACTTACAGTCTAATGTGCAAGACAACATACAGACGAATATATGCAAAGCAAACTGTATACAGGATAAATAAGAAAACAGAAAAGGCACAAGAGGGACAGCTAGGTGGCTCAGTGAATAGAGCACTGGCCCTGGAGTCAGGAGGACCTGAGTTCAAATGCGGCCTCAGACACTTGACATACTTACTAGCTGTGTGACTTTGGGCAAGTCACTTAATTCCAAATGCCCTCCAAAAAGGCAAAACAAAAAAAAAAATGGATGCTAAAAAAAAATAATAAATTTAAAAGCACTAGAATTAGGGATTGGGAAAAACTTTCTGTAGAAGGTGGGCCTTAAAGGAAGCCAGAATAGTTAGGTAAAATTGAGAATCATTAGCATAGAGATAATATTTAAATCCATGAGAGCTGATGAGATCACCAAGTGAAGTAGTATGGATGCCCAGGACAGAATCCTGAGGGACCCCTACAGATAGAGGATATTAGCTGGAAGAGGACCCAGAGAAAGCAGTCAGGAGAGAATGATGTCCAGAAAACATGGAGAAAAGAGTGTTAAGGAAGAGGAATAGTATTAGAGGCTGTAGAGGGGTCAAAGAGAATGAGAATTGAGAAAAGGCCATTGAATTTGGCAACTAAGAGGTCATTAGTAACTTTAGAGAGAGGAGTTTGGGTGGGATGATTTATCTCTTAGAGGAAATGGGATGGAATGGAATAGCTTGAACAAGTACTAAGAACCTCAAAAAAACATACCTTAGGTTACCAATTCCTAGAATTCCTGGGAGGCCTGAAGTAGGCGTTTTTAGAAGGTAAAAACGGAATGAGAATGCTAGAGGAAAAAAGTAGGAAAGTAGTCAGAACTACGGAAGAAAGAACTGGGTAGGGAATTAACGGCTTGCCACAAGAGGTATTGCGACAAACAACAAACTCCCAGAAAATTAGAATGGGCCAAATATAAGCCAGTGATTTCATGAGGCAATAACAGATATTAAAGTCAAAGACTAGGGGGGGAAATAGAAGAACATCTAACCAAAAATAACTGATTTGGAAAATGGATTAAGGAGAAAAAAATTTAAGAATTATCAGACCACCTGAAATCTATGACCAAAGAAAAAGAAAGGCCAGAAACGGGTTTTCAACATCATATTTGAAGAAATCTTAAAAGAAAACTACTTGGATCTTTTAGAACCAGAGGGCAAAGAGGAAATAGAATCCTTTAGTCACCATCTCAAAGAAACCCTAAGTGAATACTCCCAGGAACATTAGAGCCAAAATCCAGATCTCCTATGTCATAGGAAAAAAATACTGTCATCATCCATGGAGGAGTGTTCAGGTTCACACCACATGATTTTAGCAGCTACCACAGTGAAGGAAGGAATAGGAAGTTTGGAATACACTATTCCAAAGGCAAAGGATATACCCTTATAACCAAGAATAATTTACTCAGCAAAACTGAATGTAATCCTACATTATAGTACTTCTGTGAACTATAGGATTTCCAAATCTTCCTTATGAAAAGATCAGAGCTGTATAGAAACTTTGAAGTTCAAACACAAGAGTTAAGAGAAACATAAAAATAAACTAGAAACTGAACAAGGAGAACAAATACAAAATTCTTATTCTCAGTATGGAAAGATGAGATGATAAATGTGGCCCCTCCAAATTCTGTTATCCCCAGAGGTCATAGATTGAGTTTCATTAGACAAAGCCTGGGAATGGTTTTATTATATCTTGGAGATTTTAAGAGAAGAATGGGGAGAGAGGGAAGAGGAATTATGTTAGAGGAAAAGAAAGGTTAGGGAAGATTATCTCACATAATCAAGGTGTACATCTATATTAATAAGGGGGATGAGGAAGAGTAACTGACGCTTGAACTTTACTTTCCTCTAAACTAGTCAAAGGAAAGAAGAAAAAACAAAGAGTTGGGTATAGAAATTTATTTTGTTCAGCAGGAAAACAAGGAGGGAAAGAAGTGAAAGAAGGAAGTTTTGAAGGGAGGAAAATTAAAGGAAGAATTAATCCTAAGCAAAACAAACTAAAAATGTAGCTCTAGGGGCAGCTAGGTGGCGCAGTGAGTAAAGTGCCGGCCCTGGAGTCAGGAAGACCTGAGTTCAGTTCCACCTTCAAACACTTAATACCCACACACACACAAAAAACTAGCCATGTAACCTTGGGCAAGTTACTTAACCCCAATTATCCTCTAAAAAGCAAAAAATAAATAAATAATGCAGCTCTTTTTGAGGTGCCAAAGAATGGGAATCTGATGGGCACTCATAAATTGGAAAATGGTTGGAAAAGTTATAAAAAATATAATAGAATATATATTGTGTTGTTCAGACATGACAGGAATAATTTCAGAGAACCTGAGAACATATGTATGAACTAATGCACAGCGTAGTGAATGGAATCGGAAGAACAGTTTATACAATGACAGCAATATAATAATGACAAACAACTTTGAAAGAGTTAGGGACTCTGATCAGTGTAATGACCAGCCATGGTTCCAGAGGACTACTGATAAAAACATGCTAGCCACCTCTTGATAAGAGAGGTGAAGGACTCAGAGTACTATAATTTAAAACATAATAAAGCTATCAAAGAAAACATTAACTGCTGACCCATCTGTCTACTTTCCTGTCTATTCAGTATTTTAGTGAGAATGTGTTGTGTGTGTATGTGCACACACACAAATCTATATAACGTTTTTGTGGAAGATATTTAGAGGTAGGAGGGAGTCATTCAAATACTACCACATTTTTAGAATCACACAATTGACTGAAAAGTATAAAAAAGGATCAGGTCCTGCTGTGCTTTTTTTTTTTTTTTTAAGTTTTTCATTTAGAAGACCAAAATAACACCTTTGAGTTGTATTTAAGATGTCTTCCACTACCCATCAAAATTATACAAGATTAATTGAAAAATATAAAATACAATTTTATTTTACTCTCATCATTTATACTAAGCAGTTTATAAAACTAGGAGATGTAAGTTCATTTAAGATCTTTATCACTGTTATGAAAATCTACTTCAAGTCCAACTGGAGGGGCAGTTCCCTATAATTTGTGAGCTACTTCATATGCGGCTCTTTTTGATAGATGACAATCTTGTGATTTTATCAAGCCCCAGTGATAGCCTCCTAAATAAAATCCCTAATCATTCAGAAGAGTTTAACATAACCCTCCACCTATGAAAAAACAAGTGGTAGAAGGATATCAGTTGTCCATACTAGGACTTGCATGGGCAACCAGTGGTTCCCATTCATCAATTTATGTGTTTTAGATGGATAGTACAGATAGTTGATGAATTGACCTAGAATTTTACTAGAGAAGGGGAGTTATGTGGGCTGGATTGCCTTTCAGAGCTCTTTTATCCCAAGTTTTTACCTGTAAAGCCAAAGCTTGTCTGATGTGTAACTCAGGTCATGGGATGATATATACTATGCTCTTCAAAAAATTCAGTTAAGAAACACTTCTGCAGTAATGGAGAGGCACACTTCAGGTGTCACTTACTGCAGCATATTGCCAACAAGGAATTATGAAGAATTCAGATAGCCAGTTATTGGGCAAGATAAAATACCTTGTGATCCTTACTTCTCAATCTGAAGACAAATTCACCTCCATTCTGTGAGACACCCTATTTTTTTGTCACCAAAGTCATTCCACCCACCAGTGCTACCATGAGTCAGCTTTACCAGTAACTTATGAAGACTTCTTTCTACCGTATACATTGCTTACAGCAACAGAAGTATGGTCTATGAAACTGACTGTTGCTCCCAGGGGGTTAGGAGGAGGGGGTGAAGAGGAGTACTTTCTCTCAAAAGAGTGTGAGGGTCTCACGCGCAAAAGAGTGAGATGGTGGCTCTTCCCTTCTCATCCCAACCTATCCCAGCCTTTTCAATTCCTTCCCCTTGTTGATAGACAAACACTGCCACCATCCTTACTATGACTTGCAGTTAGCAGTATTTTAAGTCTCTTTATTCTAGCGCATTCTGACTGGGGTTGGGGAGGCGAGGTGGAAGAGACAACGCTACCCTGCCCCCTTATCTGTTTTCTTTTTTACTTCCTCAAACCTAAACCTTTTTCTCCCGTTTATCACCCTCCTGCCCCAGTATCTTTTATTTTGTAATGGGGGGGGGGGGTGTTTTTGTTGTCGTTTTTTGCAAAGCAGTCAGTGTTAGGAGACTTGCCCAGGCTTGAATAACTAATAGGTGTCAAGTATCTGAGGCTGGATTTGAACTTGGATTCTCCTGACTCCAGGACCAGTGCTCTATTGTGCCACCTAGCTGTCCTTCCTTTCTTAGTTGTCAATTCCCTTTATCTTTTTGTCTCACTTGGTGGTTGTTTTAGTTTCTAATTTCCTTCCCAGACTCTCCAAGGGACTTGGGTTCTTATAATTTTTCCCTTCTCCTCTGCCTTGGTCATCTTTCCTCCCACAGATTGGGGGAGAGGGGGTGTTTGCAGAGTTGGCTGGGGGTAGATATCAGTAAAGAAACCACCAACTTAAAAAGGGGGAGGTAGTAAATGTATTCAACAATGTTCAATTGAAAAACTGGGCTAGATTTTTTGCAAGTTATGCCCAAGTGCTCCATTAGTAACTTCCTAGTATAAGAACTCAAGGCAGATCTTCAGAATGTTGGGCAGATCCCCTTTGATTTCACTTTTGGAATTTAGTGATATTGAACCTTTTATTTTGGGTGATAATAGTTTGTATTTCTTATTTTGAAAAATGTTCATATTTCTCCACTTGTCAAGAAATGGCTCTTAATTTATATAATTGTTATCATATTCATTGTGCTATATAATTATATAACTACGGACCACTTTGGAAATCTAACTGAAGGCTGAGAGATTTTTTTAGAGTAAAAATGCACCTTAATGGTCATCTAGTCTAACCTCACCCAGATGCTAATCCCTGAACAACTTTTTTTTTTCCTTTTTCCTATCTTCATTTTTTTTCTTCATTAGAAGATATCCCAAGTCCACCCCCAGTCATCATGGTGCCAGTTCCTGTACCAGTGTTTGTGCCCATACCTCTGCATCTTTATACACAATATGCACCAGTCCCATTTGGGCTTCCAATACCAGTGAGTGATTATTTATTCTAATTTAACTTAAGATCTAATTTATAGTTTCCCTATACTATATAATTTTTCATATCAAATACTAGACTTATTGATAAAAGTGGGAAAACACCCTTTTTTATAATATACCAGATGATGAATCCTAATAATAATGATATCTGATATTTAGTATGTTAAGTGGTTTACAAAGTGCTATATATACATGATCTCATTTGATCCTTACAATCCTGTGAGATAGCTATTTGTATTCACATTGTTTAGTAATGTATACTTATTTGTCCTCTGCTTGTGTGATCATGAAGATAAATATTAAAGATTGTACGAGAATATTAGCATTCATGTTTAGAAAACAATACTGGAGAATACAAACAGAAATATTCACCTTTTACTTAGGTGATCCCAGAACTTAATGAAATAAACTGGTGGTAGTCTTTACTTTTTAATAACAATTTTAAAGCACCTTGCATTTGCCCGCTATTCTATGTTTCTTTCAAAGCATTTTAACATTTTTTTATCTTCTCAAAATATCACTGTGAAGTGGGTTGTTATCTTGTCATCACAAAGGAGATCCATTTATAAAAACATACTTTCAACAGGAATATCATTATCTAAACAGCTGTCTAATTTTATAACAAAATTAGAGTTCCATTCTGTAACTTTTAAGTATTTTCTTAGATGCCGGTCCCAATGCTTATTCCTACAACAGTGGACAGTGCAAATAAGGTCAATGAGACCATTGAAGACATTAAGGAAAATATGTCTCCTCATCCATTTGAGGCTGACCTTCTTCAGATGGCAGAAATAATTGCAGAAGATGAAGAGAAGGAAAAAACACTGTCCCATGGAGGTTGGTATTGTCTTAAGTTTAAAAAAAAACTGTTCAAACTTAATAATAATAGACAATGGTGATAATTTATTAATTCCTTAAATAGTATGGTTTTGTTTTGGATTTCTGATGACTTTTAAGCCTTAAGCCTCTCTGAAAACTTTTTTTTAATTATCTTTTTTTTTCTCTTGATGATATATGTATTTCTGTAGTCAGGTTATTTGAAAATCCATAGAATTGTAGACACTGAAAGTAAGAAGAGACCTCAGAATTTATCTGAAACAACCTCTGCTTTAGTAGGAATTCTTTTCCCTCCATCATACCTCGCACAGCCTACCACCATATCAATCAGTGGTCATTAAATACTCCATCAGTTATTAATTAACAAGCATTTACCAGGCACTTAGCATGTACAGGCATTGTGCCAGGCATTGTGGAGTACAAAAACAGAAATCTTTGCCATCAAAGAGCTCTTATTCCATCAAGGAAAACTGCATATATGCATGGATATATATTGATAAACACACACATATGTTTGTATATGCATGTATATAAACACAGGTATGCCTATACATACACAGAGTAAATGCAAAATTATTTGGGGGGTTGGAACTAACAGCTGGAGGGGGTGTGGCTTAGATCAAAAAAGGTTTCATATCATTAGTGGCCCAGAAGTTGATCTTCAAAGAGAACTGAGCTCTGCTGTGTGTTATGTTCTTTTCACGTAGCCTGTATGTCTTCTGAGTCAACTGATTCTCTAGTATATGATGAAGTTTGGGGTGTACATGTATATGCCTTCATGGAATAGCTAATTCTTAACTTCAGTGACTTCAAACAAATAATGAATATCTCTTTTATATAAAGATATGCTGAAATTCTTTGTAAACTGCTTCATGAACCTGCCATAGCATATCATTTGGGATGATAAAAAGAAGTGTGTGTTCATGTGTGAGTGAGCCTAATTTCCTGATCATTATAAATTGTTTCTTTTTTCTTGAGGGTCTCAAACATCTGAGCATGAGCTCTTTCTTGACACCAAGATATTTGAGAAAGGTTTGTACTTTTAAATACATTCTGATTTCTCCCAGTCCTATTTTTCTAGTCAATAGCAAGATACTGTACTATATATCTCACTTGTTTTGGTTTTGTTTTGGAAATTTTCTTTTGTCTGTGTTAAAATTTCAGACCAAGGAAGCACATACAGCGGTGATCTTGAATCAGAAGCAGTATCTACTCCACATAGTTGGGAGGAAGAGCTTAATCATTATGCCTTAAGGTCAAATACCACACAGGAATTGGATCTAGAACCAAAGCAGTCACCAAAATTGGATACAGAACAAGATCTAGAGGCAGATTATCCATCAGGTTTGTGCAGAGCTATAAAATTTACCTTTCTTAGATTAGAACAATTCTCAACTGATATTTATCAGGCAATCAAAAGGCAGTAAGAATAATTACTTAGGTCATAATGTTGAAAATATGTGACTGATGCCTTTGTAGAACTATTCCTGTTTTAATAGTCCATTTCATTTTTGTCATCTTCTGTTTACATATTTCACTAGTTTCAGTGAAGGATTTTTAAAATTCACATTCTAAAACTACCAGTTGTCTGAGGAAGTTTTTCCTTTATAAACTTAACAAATAAAGCAATTTATAGGAATCTTCCTGGTACTTTGATATTTTTTTGTCCATTTAATTTACTTTGGAATTTTCTTTTGGTTATAGAAACCTTTGACCCCTTCAGTAAGGGAATGGGAATTCAGTCTCGCTCACGACCAAGACGACGACACAGAGATGGCTTTCCACAACCCAAACGAAGAGTAAGCAGAAACTGTGTCATTGGGGTCCTGATAAGTTTCTCTGATTCTTTTTCTTCATTTACTCAACAGACATTTATTGAAATCCTCTATGTTTCAGGCAGTTTTCTAGTTTCGGTGTAGATCAGTGGTGTCAAACAAATAGAAATGGTGGCCACTTATCCATACATAAGAATTCCCGTGGACCACATAGTGACTTAGTTTCAAAATATAAAGCTATCTGTATTTTATTGTATTTTCATTTTGAAATATTTCCACATTACATTTTAATCTAGTTCAGACCTTTGGGAGTGTTGTGGATCAAACACGCATGTTTGATACTTCTGGTGTAGATTATTTTAAATTGTCTTATGGTTTTTTGGTAGCATCATTTTCTGAATGCATTTTTACTTCCAATAAAAACAGTCTTGGATCAAAGGCAAATTTTCTGTGAAAAACATTTAGAGGGAACAATCATTTCTCCTACTTGCAAGTTTTCTTTACTCCTAAAAACCATAGTCTCAAATATACCTCTTGTTTCCTTAGTGAAAAATACATAAGTAATTTGCCTTTCCAACCAAAAGAAAATAGATGTGTTGGAATTTGAAAACTTCAGACATATATAAAGAGTAGACATTTAACTGTTCCAGTGAGCTGTTCAGTTCAGTAAATCTTTACTAGATTTTGCATTATCCTATGTATGAATGTAAGAATCATTGTGTGCTACTTTACTGAGGGGACAAAGGTGAAGAATTAGGGTTCAAGAGACATATCTAAATAAATGAATGCAATGTAGAAATGCCATAAAGGAAAAGGATAAAGTGCTGTAAAAAATAGCAGTAGGGAAAACTCATTTGGCAAAGGTGGGTTGGGTAGGTGAGATGGTAGGAAACTCCATTCATGAGATGATGCCTGAATTGGATTTTGAAGGAAGTTAAAAGATTTCAGCAGGCAGCACTGAGGTGGGTATGGTATGTTCTTAGCATAGGAAACTACATGGCCCATAGGTTGTGTATGCCCAGTAGAGCCTAAGATTCTTGAAAATAGAGACCTTTTCATTTTTATCTTTGCATCCCAAGTCTCAAACACAGTGTGAAGCTCATAGTAGGTACTTAAATTAATGCTTATTGATTAAATGGAGTTGGAAGAAGACAGGACAAGATTGAGGATCAAGTAGTAGTCTTTTGTGCCTGGAACATAGAATGTGTGATGAGAAATAAGAGTGAAACAGAGTTGGAAACATAGTTTGGAGTCAATTTGTGGGGAAACTTAAATGCCAAGGAGTTTGTGTTTTATCCTATAGACAATTAAAACAGTGAAAGTTTTTGAGTAGGAAATGCCACAGGTTATACCTGTTCATTAGGAAGATTAATTGGCAGCTACATGAAGGATGAATTAAAGAGTATTACTACTAAAATCATCTAGAAGTAATGATGTCTTAAAATAGGAGAGAAGAGATTCTCCAGAAATGGTATCAAAAAATTTGACAACTGAGTGAATGTAGGATGTGAGGGAAAGGCAAAAGTCAAAGATAGTACTAAAGTTTGAGCCAAAGTTACTGGGAGCGTGATGATAGAGCAACAGACAATAGATATGTATGCATCAATAGAGGTCATATGAAGTTTGTTGCCCTTACATTGAAACCTTTTTAGTATTACAGATATTGGTATAAATATCCTAAGATTTATTTGCTGTTTTGTCTGGATGACCTTAATATAAGATCTAACAACTCCAGCTCTATGCTTCTTACACTCACTTGTGACTATATCATACTGATACTCCACAAATTTTATCAACACTATGTTTGAAAACCTGACTAATTTATAGAGCCAGCCATTAAGGTACTACAGAAGGGTTCTATTGAGAAGTAAGAAAGATGGTAACCTTTCTCTAAGCAAAGTTGGTTGAAAACAGCCTTGTTTATCAAGTTTCACTCTTACTTCATTAGGAGGTAAAAATAGAGTATGTCTTGTATCATCAGTTCATCGCTAATCTTAACTATTTATATCTTAATATATTAAGTCATTTCTTTCTAAGAAGTGGGCCCAAAGCTAAAAATTATATCCTGTATATTTGTAGGGAAGGAAGAAGTCTATAGTAGCTGCAGAGTCCAAGAATTTTGTTCAAGGAGCCATTCAAGGTGGTTCAGTACCCCCAATGACACTGAAATACATGTATGGAGTAAATGCCTGGAAGAATTGGGTTAAGTGGAAAAATGCCAAGGAAGAACAGGGGGAGCAGAAATTTGGAGGTAAACATACGTAGGCTTCCCTTGATAAAGGTGAGCAGCCTGGGGGTGGAGGTAGTCAAAAAGGGTCACAGTCTATGCAGTTAAAATAACTTTTATCGGTACAGTAAACTAGGTATAAAGATTTCTAGGTCTCTAATCTGGTCTGAAGTTTTTTACCCTTTCATTTAAGGTTTTCATCTTTCCTTGTCAGGTGTTGAGCCTGTTCCATGCTCTGATTCTTTAGGAAGTGCCCAAGATCATTCACTCTCTCAAGAAACCTCTGAGCCCAGCTGCAGAGGTATAACTATTTTACAAAACCTATTCTCTTTTCATCTTCTCACTGTACTTAGAAATATAAATGTTGCTGTACATTTGTTTAAGTTAATAGTTGTGTTGTGAAAAAGGAACATTTTATTGAAGGAGCCCTTTATTGAAAGGGCACTGGTTTTTTAGTCAAGACCGAGGTTTTGTCAACCTTACTTCTTAATTGTGTGATATTGGGCAAATAATTTTACATCTCTGACTTTTCTGTTTTCTTGTTTGTAAAAATGAAAGGTGGTACTTGTTTATGAAAACCAAAGGAGATAATGATAGGAACATATGTTGCAACTATAAATCATTGTGTCAATCTAAACTATTAGAATTATCAAATACACAAATGAATTTCTGATCTCATCAATTCAAGAATTCTCACCAACCATACAGATTACAATCCCTCCATGCCCATCTATCCTATGCAACTGTTGTTCATGTCTTTCTAAAATTTTGCTTCAGGAGGTCCAGCTAACATACTGGAAGTCTTCTTCATTTCCTCCACACATCACAAGGGTACCTTACAGTGTAACATTCTGACCATTCACCTGTCATTCCTTTCTCTCATCACAGCCCATATTCTCTTTCTGTTACACAATTCCTTGAAGATTTCTTTTGTTCCTGTTCCTTGAAGTATCCCATTGATCACATATTGCAGTCTGCTTATACCCACCATATGCCTCTCCATTGACCTCTGAGTGATATTCATTCTTAGTTCTTCAAAGGCAATAGTGTTCTATGTCTTACTGTCATTTAACAATGTTAGCATGTTATTATAATATTAGTTATTATTAAGTTAGTATTGAAAAAGATGTGTCAACACCTGGCCGTGTAACCTTGAGCAAGTTACTTAACCCCGATTGCTTTAAAAAAAAAAAAAAGATGTGTCTTTGCTTTTGTGGAGAACTTGGGATTCAGGAAGTGTGCTTTTGTCATTTCCTGAAAGAAATTAAGTATGCTCTCTTCCTTCAACTCTGGGTCCAAGTTGCTATTCTGTGCTTTCTATGCCATACAGAATACAAGATCCCAGTATGTTGTTGATTATGAAAAAGTGTTGAATTTGATAGAACAAAATCCCAGCTTAGAGTCATTTTTACAATGTATACCCCATCCGTGCATCAAGATGATTCCAGATTCTTTGGATGATGTGACAAGAGAAATAACCTTGTTCCAAAGAATCAGGCTAGGCATACAATGAAGAAAGACATACTTGCCAAAGATATTCAAGGGTTTTGTGACAGAAAAGATATAGTGCAAAATCTATGGTCAAAGATGGATGCTCTATGATTGGTAAGATCTTCTAGATACTCTTCCATCAAGTCCTATATCATTTCAAAATCCCCTGGAAGAAATCTGTAATCACTCTAAGGGGCTTGCGATACCCTTCCACATAGGAAGCACCAAATAGATGAAGAATATCTATTTCCCCAAATTCAGCTTTGAGATTATTGTTATGTTAAATTACTGAACAAATTGCCTCAAACATTGCTATTGGGCAGGTAAATCAGTATCTCACATGCAGATTTTTGAATGAATGGTTTTATGATGTGATTCTGTTTTGATTAGTCTCAAGTGAGGGCAAAGAATGTGGGGTCATTTTCTAACTGTGCATAACAAATAACCAGAAACTATAATGTGGTCTCATACTTATTAGAAGTTGATATTTAGTGTTCTTTCCCACCCTCCCACAGTCCGCCCTATAAAGCTAAAGGAAGAAATTTTGTCCTGTACTTTTGCTGAATTGAGTTTGGGCTTATGCCAGTTTATCCAAGAGGTGCGGAGACCAAATGGTGAAAAATATGATCCAGACAGCATCTTATACTTGTGCCTTGGAATTCAACAGGTACCAAATTAAATTACTTTTCTTTATTTCTTACTGGTACTGGCAGTTGTTACTTCTTAGTACTACTGGCAAAGCCCATGAATCAGTTTGAAAAAATAGTGTGTAATAATTTGTGCTTATTTAAACACTTTTTCCCCCCATAAACTAGAAATTAATTCTTGTTGTTGGTGTAGTATTATTGTTTTGGGGGCTCTCTTAGGGATGAAGTTCAAATGACTTTGGAACTAGAGGCTATCTTATTTTTAAGGTTTTAGATTGGCCAAACCTAGTTTTCAGAAAAATAAGACAACTGCATTGATTTCTTTCAAGTGCTTGTCCTTACTAATATTTCAAATTGATGGGTATACTCTATTTGACAGAAACCTACCATAGCCATTTGGAAAAAAAAAATTCAATCAGTGGTCAAATCAATCAACTATCTATTGTGTACCTGCTGTTTTTCTAGACTGGGCCATAGGCCTTGTTGAGACATATAAATAAGGGACTTCATCCTCACTCTTAAAGAGCTGACAGTCTAACTATGTAAAGGTAAATTAATATTCATTACCAGTTGAATCTTATAGAGATATTGTTTGTGTGGAAAGAAAAATCTTCTCCATTAAAAAATGCCCATTTATTAAGCAGTCACATTAATGGTGATTAATAACCCTCAACTCGGTTACTAAATAGACATTAAATAAATTCTCAAAGTAAGTAATGCTTTTGGAATGACCACTAAAAGTTTAAACAATTTAAAGGAATCAATTAATAGATTCAGTATACAGAATTTCATACCTGAAAGTACCTCAGAGAACATCTAATCTAACCCTTTCCATTGTAGGAATTTCTTCTGCAATAATCGCAAATTGGGGTAGAGATTTCCTTCCAAAGCTCATTCTGCTTTTTAAGAGCTTTAATTGTTTGGAGGCTTTTCCTTACATTGAGCCAAAACTGGCTTCCACTGTTTCTATTTTTGCCCTGTGGGACTAAGCAGAATAAGTCTAGCCCCTTTTCAAAATGGCAGTTTTTTAAATACTTGGAGAGAGTATTGATGCTACCCCTTTGCTTGTATTCCCTAATCTCTGATCCGTTGAGCATCTTGTTTGCCTTTCTTTAGATTCATCTCTCTAACCTCCCCAAGCCCCCATCTTTTCCATTTCCTTCCTTAAAAATAACTAGAAACTAACCTTAGTATTGTAGATCTAGTCTGACTAAGGCTGAATACAGCAAGGCTGTCATACACAAGTCTTTTCCCACTGCCATGCCACAGTGCTAACTTAAATTGAATTTGCAGTCCACTTAAACCTCCTTTTATTTTTCATGTGATCTATTGTCTAGAGCTAGGCAGTCCTCATCATTCTATACTTGTTCAATAGATTATTTTGAATCCAGTTGTAAGATGTTTATATTTGCCCATACCAAGTTTCATTACGGAGTAAGTCACTCTTTTCCTCTGTCCTTTGGAGATATTGTTGGACCCTGACTCTTGTCTAGGATTTTAGCTGCTTCACCCACTTTATTTCATTTGCAATTTGGTAAGGAGACTGCTGTCTGCTACATTATCCAAATTATGGTTAAAAACCTCGAACAACTAATGGCCAAGGACATGCCACTGAAACCTTCCACTAGTGATACCTCCCTTCATGTTTACATCATTCCATAATGACAACTGATACTCCTTTTTAAAATTTTCTAATCCCTTTGCATAAATTATCTCATTTTAGTCTTGCAACAACCCTCTTGTGAAAGTCCAGTCATCCAACTATATCTGAAGCCACCTAATTGTATTGTCATCTAACGTTTGTTTTACCTTGGGTTAGAGATGTTATATAAAGTAAATTTTGAGAACCAGATAACACATAAGGCCCACTTATTTTGTGAATATAGTTCTAAGAGAAGTTCCTGGTTTTATGATTTAGATTCAGAACAGTATTTATATTTTGTGGTTGATTTCTAAGTTATAGGTAGATGTGAGTTAGTTAAGTTATTAATGTTATCAATTACAAGTGAATTTCCCAGTTAACCAACGATTATTTACTTGCACACTAAACTTGGCTGCAGTATGATGATGTAGGATAAAGAGACAAGAACTGCTAGAACTTTCTTCCCACAGTGCACAATTTTTGTACTGATTTAAGGCCTCTTTGCTCCAATAATCCTCTGATCAATTCAGTTATGTCTTTTTAAAAGTAGAGTCTTGGGGTGTCTAGGTGGCACAGTGAATAGAGCACCAGCCCTGGAGTCAGGAGGATCTGAGTCCAAATCCAACCTCAGACACTGAATACTTTTACTAGCCATGTGACCTTGGGCAAATCCCTTAACCCCAATTGCCCAGGCTTCTCCTTTACAAAAAGCAAAAAAAAAAGTAGAGCCCTTTACCAGAAATTAATTTAACTAGTAAAGTAAATCAAGAAAGAAAAATCTTCCCAACTTACCTGCAGGAAAAAAATGGGTAACTTTTGAAGTCCATGATAAAATGACATTTTAAAAATAAAGTTTGATTAGAAATCAACACCCCCAGCCATGTGACCTTGGGCAAGTCACTTTACCCTAGTTGCCCTCCAAAAAGCCAAAAAAGAAAATATCAAACCCTCTCTAATATTTGGGTTCTCTGTTGTACTCTTTAGCATTTAATTGTGTGTTCTATTTTATTTTCTTATTCTCTTGTGTCTACTTCTTGTTTCCCTGGATAAACTGAGTTAACACTTAACCTAATCTGTTCTCAAAAATTACAAAGACTTTATCTCCATGTCCAGTGCTGTAGGACTGGGTTTCTCTGCCTCTTAATAACTGTAATTAACAGGTAAAGTCTTTTATTTTTATTTGTTTGTTTGGTTTTTTTTGAGAGCATTTGCGGTTAAGTGACTTGCTCAAAGTCACACGGCTAGTAAGTGTGTCAAGTGTCTGAGGTCGGATTTGAACTCAGCTCCTCCTGACTTCAGGGCCTGTGCTCTATTCACTGCGCCACCTAGCCGCTCCAGTCTTTTATTTTTATGACATAAACTTTTTTGGTGATGGGACTAAGGTCTCCAGAGATTACTTAATATTGACTAGCTATAGCTCTTAATTTTTTTCCAAAAAAAAATTTTGTTTTAAATATTTAACTAATTGCCTTACTACATTTTTAAATGGGATATTTTTTTAACGTGCATACTTAAATCAGTTAAAAAATGTTTTGGGGGCGGCTAGGTGGTGCAGTGAATAGAGTACCAGCCCTGGAGTCAGGAGGACCTGAGTTCAAATGCAGCCTCAGACACTTGACACACTTACTAGCCATGTGACTTTGGGCAAGTCACTTAACCCCATTTACCTTCCAAAAAGCAAAAAAAAAAAAAAAGTTTTGGTATACATTAAATTCCTTTAAAAATCTCTATCTGAGGATCACATCTATTCAATAAATTTGAAGTATACTTATATTTTATTATTCGTTATCAAGACTATATGTCATTGGGTGGCCAGGTGGCTCAGCGAGTAAGAGCACCAGTTCCAGTGTCAGGATGACCTGAATCAAATCTGGGCTCAGATACTCAGCACCACACCCAGAAATAACTGGCCGTGTAACCTTGAGCAAGTTACTTAACCCCAATTGCTTTAAAAAAGACTATATGTCATATAAGTACAGACAATTCTGGCTTTATATAAATTTGCATTATGCAAATTCAACTTTATGTAAAGAATTCTGAAAGAAATCTACATTTCCCCAAAAAACCTATGTTAACTTTACTGTATGTGATCTATCTCTGTCTCTCTCTCTTTCTCTTTCTGTCTTTCTCTATCCCTTCTCCCCTTCCTCCTGCTCCTCCAGCTCAACACTCTGTGGGCTCCCACCCCCACAAACAAAAAGTTTTTTTAAAACCTTTCAAGAGGGGCAGCTAGGTGGTACAATTAGTAGAGCACTGGCCCTGGAGTCAGGAAGGGCCTGAGTTTAAATCCAGCCTCAGACACTTAACTTACTAGCCATGTGACCTTGGGCAGGTCACTTAACCCTAATTTCCCTTCCCTTCTCCCTCCAAAAAGCAAAAAACTTAAAAAAAAAAACAACCTTCAAATCAAAATAGATACCACTACCCATTTTAGGGCTTGGCTGGAGACCGCCAGTGCCGAGCAAGGAGACCTTTGCCCTGCTCTGACCATGAATGTGAGGGATAATAATATATTATGAGGCTAGAAAGATAAGGCCAAGTTGTGAAGTATTTTATAAGCCAAACCAAAAAATTTATATTTTATTCTTTAGGTGATAAGGAACCACAGGAATTTCTTGAGTAGAGAAGTGGTGTGCCCGGAGCTGCACTTAAGGAAAATTACTTTTGCAGCCATGTGGAGGATAATTTAGAGCAGAGATGGACTTGAAGCAGGGAGACCAAGTAGGTGAAGAGGCCCTGGACACTAAACTATGCTCAGAGAAGGGTGAGATGGAAGAGATGTTGCGGGGAGGTAGAAATAGCCAGATCAGACAACAGCTTGAATATAAATAAAATTCAGAGGGATAGTGAATAGTTGAGGATAATGCTGAGGTTATGAACCCAGGAGGCTGAAAGAATAGTGGTACATTTAATCAAAATAGAGAAGTTTGGAAGAGTGGATTTAGGAATAAAAACAGTAAATTTTCTTCTGGCCATGTTGAATTTGAGATAGTGACATTCAGTTTGAAACATCCAATAGAAAATTGATGGTGTAGGACTACTATTTAAAGAAGAAACTAGACCTGCCTATAAAGATCTATGTGTCATCTGCATAGAGATGATAATTAAAACCTGTATAGCTAATGAGGTGACAGAGAGTAGAAGAGAGAAGAGAGGAACCAGGACACAGATTTGTGGAACAACTGATGTTGAGGAGGGGCATGATATACGCAGTGGGCCAACAGAAAACCAGGTAAGAGTAGTTTCCCAGAAACCCAGAGTTGAGAGAGTATCCAGAAGGGAAATAGGTAGTCACCAGTGTCAAATGAGGGAGGCTAAGAAAAATGGCAGGTAACTGAAGAAAGGCCATCAGAAAGGCAATTAAGGGATCACTGGTAATTTTGGAAGGAGTGGTTTTAAGTTGAGCGATGAGGTTAGAAGCCCGATTACGAAGATGTAATGAAAGGAAAGGGAAAAAAAGTTGTGTGGACAACTTTTTCTAGGGGTTTAGCTGAGAAAAGGACAAGACTTAGGAGGAAAACTTGAAAAGAGATGAAGATTTTTTAAAGATGAGAGGGAGAGACTTGGACGTGTTTGAGGGAAATGGGGAAGGAACTAGAATAGAGAGAGAGACTGAAGATCACAGAGGGAGTAAGATGACCAAGGGGACAGGCAATCTTCTGGAAAAGACGGGAAGGAATAGATTTAAGGGCACATGTCATTGGCCTTAGTGAGGAAGACTACTTCTTTGTCAGAGATTGGCGAAAAATCTAAGAGAAATAGAAAATAAAGAGCTCACATTGAATATGACCTCAGTTCTATCAGAAAATAAGAATTGAAATGCTCAACTGAGACTGGGAGTATAGGGAAGTTTGGGAGGCTTGATAACACAAGAGGAATAGCTTTGGTGGGAAATGAGATGGGGAATCAGGAAGGTATAAAAAGTTTTGTTTTGCTACAATGAAGGCCCAGTTGAAGTTTGATAATATATTTGTAGTCTATCAAAGCTGTACAGTTGTATTGCTTCCTCTTGTGCCATTCAGCAGCACAAGACTGATCCAGGACTGTCTTTTGTCAAGGGGTGATTGTCAGACCAGATGGTGAGTTGAGAGTAGAAAACAATGTGGAGTTGAAAGCTAATTATCAGGGCAAGGCTAGAGAGAGGGAAGTGAAGTTAGAGTAGAGGTAATGTCCTGGAAACGTAACAAGGGGTGGAGGGGTTGGAGGTCACGAAGAGGGAGAAATAGAGGTTTGGAGAGAGTGATGGAGATGTGGAAGGAACAACAGAAAGTTATAGTAAGTTTTTGATCAAGAAAAGTGGAATATTTTAATGCTGAGGTTCAGCTGTGACTCTGTGTGTGTCTGAGAAGGAATAGATCATGAAATATTTTTAAAGAGAGATTTGAGGTTCTCAGAAGTTGGGTTGTTTGGGGGAGTATTGGCATTGAAATGGAAATCCCCTAGTATAACAGGAAGAGTTGGAGAGCAAAGACAGTGAGCAAGATACTGAATTCTTTGTAAATGAAGGAATAGTGATTTGTAGACAGCTGTGACCATGAATTGTCTGTATTGCATAGGAAATTAGGATAGTAGTATTCAGAGGTGAAATTGCTGGGTTATGGTTACAGAGGGTTACAGAATTCCAGCTCCTCCTGTAGAACCAGAGAGCATCAGGAGTTGTGAGTAAAAATACAACCAGTGCTGGAAAAGATAGCCAGCCATGCAGGAACATTTGGGGGGAGCCAGATCTCTGTGAGAGCAAGTAGACAGAAAAAATGGGAGAGAGAAAGGTGTGCAATGAGAAGAAGTTTGTTCCCTGTAGAACTAAAATACCAGGGGGAATGCTAGGAGGGATGTGACCAGATATGGGGGGGGGGGGGGAATAGAGATGAGAGAGGAAGATAGACTTGCCTCTTGATAGATCCCACCTGAAAACCCACCTGGGTTTTCATATTCCTTCCAGCTTTACTCAGATTTTGTTGACTTGCACACCCCAGGATTGGCAAAAAGGAGTCCTCTTTTCTCTTCATTCAGGCTTCCTATTCTTAGTTCCCCTATTAGGGTCATCATTCCTCTTGCTGAAGCATCTCTCTGTGTTTCAATAAGCAATCAACAATTCAGAAAACATGTATTTCAGAGCCCAAGGTACATTTAGATTTTTCATCTTGAAATTGATATTTTTATCTGTTTCATTGATGTTTTTCTTCAGTAACTGGTGATAGAACACTTCATATTGCAGCAGGGTTGGAAATTAAAAGGAAAGCTTTACTTTTTCTTTTTAATTAAAATGGGGGGAAAAAACTTTTATCTTTTTTCTGTGTACTAACAAATATGTGTCTCTTTTTTATTGCAGTACCTGTTTGAGAATGGGAGAATAGATAACATTTTTACTGAACCCTATTCCAGATTTATGATTGAACTTACAAAACTTTTGAAAATATGGGAACCTACAATACTTCCTAATGGTAGGACAGTGATATGTTGGTGGTTTTTATGGGTTTTTTTATTTTATTTGCTTTTTGGAGGGGGAAGGGCAGGGTGGGGTTAAATGGCTTGCCCAAGGTCACACGGCTAGTAAGTGTTAAGTGTTTGAGTCTGGATTTGAACTCAGGTCCTCCTAACTCCAGGGTCAGTGCTGTATTCACTGTGCTACCTAGCCACCCCTTTTTACGTATTTTAAATGTGTAGTCTTACGTATATGAAAATTTTTGGTTTCCTGAGCCTTCTGCCAACATGTCACAATTATTCTTTCCATAAGTATCACCACTCGGTCACCAAATGTTATGTTAGGTAAAATATTCTCTTAACACCTTAAGAGGCCTTTGGAGAAAAGAGTGACTATGACTTGATTGGTCTTTGGGAATTGTATGCATCTTATCCAAGAAAAATTACATATTTTCCTCTATCTTATTACCAAGTAGAAAAAAAAGAGGCAGAAAAAGTAGAAAAGAATAGGCAGAATTTGGCAAGAATTTGAGATGTGTGACATGTTTTCTTCGGTAAAACCTAATACTTAAAGAAATTTCTCATATGATTTTAATGCTTTTAAAACCCTTAAAGCCAAGGACCTTTAAAAGATCTTAAGAAAACCATTCAATAACAGTAACCTTAATGATTTATCAGGGAATATTATAGGAACTCCCCATCTTCTCTTGTACTCCGTGTTTATTTGAATACAGATGAGGAAAATACATATGGATGCCCTTTCCCTAGGGCTTAGTTGCCCCTGAATTAAGATCTTTTTAGCTTTCCGCTTTGCATGGCTTGGATGAGTCAGTGCTGTTTCTGTCTTCTCCACACCCCTCTTCAGGGTACATGTTCTCTAGAATTGAAGAAGAGCATTTATGGGAGTGCAAACAGCTGGGTGCTTACTCACCAATAGTTCTCTTGAATACACTTCTTTTCTTCAATACCAAATATTTTCAACTAAAGAATGTCTCAGAGCACCTGAAGCTTTCCTTTGCCCATGTGATGAGGCGGACCAGGACTTTGAAATCCAATGCCAAGATAACATATTTGAAAGTTTTCCCTCCTTTTCAGAAGCAGGAGGTAGAATCAGGTGTGTAGTGCTATTTTTTAATATCTTTATAAAGCATATGTGTGTTCACTTATGATGTTTAGATAGATCACTTAATTATTGTCTGGGCAGGCTGGTGGCCTGAAATTTTTGAACATAGAAAATAGCTGCTTTGTTTTTAACATTGAAATAACTCCCTGCAGTTTCACTATTAACCAGGACTATTTGTTACATCTGTTTACATAATCAGTCTGAAGTTTTTCAGCATGAAGGTTCAGTCTCCTTTTGAGGAGTTACCAGTTTATAAACTGATGCGCCATTCTCACATTACCTTGTGGTCACCAGATATGACTATGCTTTTATATTTATTATCTAATTTGATCCTCATAGCCACCCTGTGAGTGAGATAACACAGAGCAGGTATTTTCCCCATTTTACAGATAAGGAAGTTAAGGCTTAAGTTATATGTCCAGAGTCCTAAGTGGTACAGCTGAAATTAAACATCATGTCTTTTTTACTTCCAAGCCTCTAGTACACTTTCCACTATTTCATTTGCCTTTAAGTTAGTATTGCTTTAGAGTTAGAGAGGACTTCTCATTTCTTTTTTTGTTTTTATCAAAATATCTAATACAAACATTCCTTTTGTCCAGTCAGCCAGTAGAGGTCATTGCTGAGTGCTGAGTTTAGCACCATACTATTCAAGGTTTAGCATATGTCAAAGATGAAAAATTCTAGCAGCTTTAAATCTTTTTTTTCCTTACAGTTCGAAATTATCGATGTAAATTATTTTTTAAACAGTACTTAATATTTTTAAAAGGCTTGAATGTCTTTTTTTTTTTTTACATCACTTTCATTTCCAAATATATTCCTCCTACTCCATTACCCTGGGAGCCATCCCTTTTTTTTTCCAATGTATTTATTTATTTTTAGTTTTCAACATTCATTTCCACAAGATCTTGAGTTACAAATTTTCTCCCTCTATTTCCCCTACCCCCCACTCCAAGATATCGAGCTTACTGAATACCCCTTCCCCAAGTCTGCTCTCTCCCATATCCTCCCCTAACCCCCCCTAACTTTCTAGTAGGGCAAGATGGATTTCCTTACCCCATTGCCTGTATATCCTACTTCCTAGCAAGACATCCCTTTAACAAAAAACTTTAAAGAGAAAGTTGGTGTATGGGGGCTGGTAGAGGGAGGAGCAATTCAGCAGAACTATCCAGCAGTTCAGCAAACACATCAACTGTGTTGGACAGCTTAGATGGTATTTCATACCTGTAATCCCTCACCTCTACACAGAAGGAAGGTTAATACATTTTGTCAACTCTCTTAAATCAAGGTTTTTATTACAAAGTATTCAAGTTTTTTTTTTGGGGGGGGGGGTTACATTGTTGTAGTCATTGTGTATATTATTTCTTGGTTCTATTTAGTTCAATTTACATCAATTTGTATAAATCTCATACATTCCAAATTCTTTATATTCATCATAGTACCTTATAGCTCTCGCCGGCAAGCAAGAAGTAGTTTGGTGGGGTAGAAATGTTGGTAAATGTTGACCACTTCCATTTTTTAAAGTCTGTAAGAGAAGTGAAGGAAAGGGAGGTTGGTCATTATCTAACATGCCCTCTTGTTTTTAGGAGGTATCTATGGGATACAGAAAAAGGATTGATAAGTTCCCTGGTTTAACATTCTATAGGAAATTCTATCAATATTGAAATTCTGTAAACATAAAGACAGGTAGTTCCAGTGGGAAGAAAAAGAAACTGTATGAAGAGACCACGGTGGATGCCCAAGGATGTAATGTACATAAGCTAAAAGCAAAGAAGACTATAGACTAGAGATAGGTGAATTGGGAACTAGTTGAAAGGTTGGATACAAAGAATAGTCATGGGTAATTGTATTAGGAAGAAGAGTCTAATAGAGTGCTTTAGGGATCTGTACTTAACCCTGTATTCCTTAACATTATTATCAATTATGTGGATGAAGACATAATTTAATACATAATTTGGAGGAAACACAAAACTGGAAAAGGTAGCCAACATATTGAATGACAGAATCAGATCCAGAATATTACAAATTTAGCATGTCAACACTGTGATATGGTGGTCAAAAATTAATGTTATCTTAGGATACATGAAAAGGGGGTTGGCATTTAGGGCTGATGAGGTTATAATTACATTCTACTCTGGTCATTCCACACCTCAAATATTGTGTTCAGGTCTGGATGCCTCAGTTTTGGAAAGACTGTAGTGTATCCAAAAGAGGCCAGGCAGCCAAGAGAGTGAAGGAACTTTGGAAGTTTTTTCTTGGGAGAAAAGCCACATAGAATTTCTTTGCTTGTCTTAATGATGGATAAATTAGCAAGAGCTTCCACTGTTTAGGATTTCATTCTCGTCAATGTAACAGAGCTAGATGCTGGAGGAGAAATGAAGAGAAACTTGGGGGAAGGTGACTACTCCCATTTCTGAATTTGATGGAGGAGAAGAAAACCTAGAATGGCCCGACATGCAGCCTAGATTTTGAAAGAGTAGGATTCAAAGAGCTAGTAGAAAGGAGATGAAGAAGCTTGTGATTTAGAATCCTATAGGAAACATCTGCTTAGGAGGGGTGGAAACCTCTGAAGACACACAAAATTAAAATTCTACATATACTGCCAGACTAGAGAGCATCAGGGTGGATTCAGCCAGCCAGATGAAAGGCCTTGAATTCTGGGGAAAAAATCTCAAGTTGTGAGATTTTTGCTGTCTTGAAGTACTTACAAAATTGTCATGTGGAAGAGGGATTGTTTATTCTGCCTAGGCCCAGAGGATAGAACTAGGACCTTTGGAGGAAAATCTTTGTAACGATTATAACAAAATGAGGTTTCCCATCCCTGGAGATCTTTAAAGGAAGAGCTCCATGTCTACTTTTTGGATATATTGTAGGAGGAATTCTGGGTTAGCTGTTAGTTAGAATAGATGGCTTCTGAGGGTACTTCCATCTCATGGATTCTTTGATTATGATATTTACATATTTCTTATATTTTATGCAGTCAACAATTATGTTTATTCTCTGGTTGATATAAATACATTTTCTTCTCTTAACTTCCCCTGGCTTCTTTGTGATAACCCTGGACCTCTGTAGAATTTTTATTTTATTTTATTTGCTTTTTAGAGGGGGAAGGCATGGCAATCAGGGTTAAGTGACTTGCCCAAAGTCACATGGCTAGTAAGTGTGATCAAGTGTCTGAGGCCGGATTTGAACTCAGGTCCTCCTGACTCCAGGGCAGGTGCTCTATTCGCTGTGCCACCTAACCACCCCCTTTGTAGAATATTTTAACTGAAAAATTATTTTTCTATTATATGTGAGGTGACTTTCACCTGACACTTCCATTCAGCAGTAATTCTACTTCTGATAATACTCTAGGAGGAAAAAAGTTTGAACAAATAACCCATTGTATATGATGACCCATTGTATGCCAGCAGGAATGCTTAGAAGCAGAAGGCTAGTTCTTTTCTTGGTTTGCCTACTGTAGCAGGAGAGCAGCTGATCTTGGAATCTGTTTGGCTAGAGCTCACATCTGTTTTCTGTTGCTGTGGATGCCAGCAACCTAGTTAGAACCAGGGAAGGTTGTTGTTTTTTTTCTCATGTGAATGTCAGATTCTCCAGGAATAAACTTTTCCCAACCATCTTCTTTTTCTTTCATAAGAAATTTTCATTGGCAGGTAGAATTTCTGGTTTTGCAGTTAAATCCAGCAAGTATCTTTGATGTTTAAAGTGAAGACACTTCTTTATTCCCCTAACAATCTTCTTTCCTCACACTATTTCTAGATAAACTAACTGTGGGAAAGAGAAAACGTAATGAGGATGAAGAGATTTCAGCTGCTGTGGAAATGGTTGAAAATGCAGACAACCCACTAAGATGCCCAGTCCGTCTTTATGAATTTTACCTATCAAAATGGTAAGTAGTGTGCGGATCCCTAGTGCACAAAGCAGATCGTGATGACTCTGGATTTCAGTACATTGGAACCCAGGGTTGTAGCACAGACAGGCCTGTGGCTGGCTAGTGTGACGGGCAACGATAAAGTTATAGAATAAAGTCAGTTTGACGGATCAGATTGCTCACAGTCTTTGCTGGCCATCTGGTTGGTTGGGAGACAAAACTATCTCAGTGGTTCTTAGCATTGCAGACTCTTTTTATGCACTAGTCAAAAAGGGAAGGCAGCATTATATACAACACCAGGATGTCTAAGGGTCAGGATTTCCTGAGTACAGAAACTGGAACATCTTACAACTTTCAAGGCATGGAGGTCTAGAAATAGGAACAAGTATATGTTCTCAGTAGATACATAGGGCTGATGGTAGGCAGTTTCTTTTTTTTTTTTTTTTTGCTTTTTTTTTTGGAGGGCAGTTGGGGTTAAGTGACTTACCCAAGGTCACACAGCTGGTTTTTTGTGTTAAGTGTCTGAGGCCAGATTTGAACTCAGGTCCTCCTGACTCCCAGGCCAGCACTCTATTCCCGGCGACACCTAGCCACCCCTAGTGGGCAGTTTCTAATGTGGCATCACTTATGCTGAGTCTGGTTCTGTAACATCTGGGTATAAATATTATTTTTCTCTTCATTCTTAGTTCTCCTTAAATTATTAAATAAAAAAAAGAAATCCCCCTCACCACCATTCAGTTTTTCTAAAAACCTCATTGCAAATAAACCTAGCCAGTCAGAGTGGCTTTTTGATAAAAGTAGCTTTTTCATAGAAGCTATTTTTCTTTACTAAATGACCATCATCCATAAATAAGGGTCATTATACCTATCCTGGCTTCTGAGCAACAATAATTAATTGATTAGTGAAAGAAAGTAGAGAAGATGTTTTATTCTGCAAAATATTTAGGAAGGCTAGATCTGTTTTTAATAACTTTTATATTTGTCCTCTTACAGAAGGAGATAATATAGATTTGTTATTGTTAAGTACTCTTTTAAGTGAAATGGTAACACATGGCAGTATTGCTCACAAGGTTTATCTCAGTGTCATAGGCGATAGGATCTATCTTTTAGATAGATTTAGACAGGTGGTTTTTATCCCATCTCTTTAGTGATTAATCCCATATATAAGTATGCAAAGATACAGTATTATGAGGTTACAACAATCAAGAAAAGTACATAGTGAGTTACCAACTAACACATTTGGAAAAACTCTAGCTACTATATATCTATATAGGAACTATAGCTTATAAAATAGGAGTTTCCAGGGATAGAATACAAGACTTCTACTGTTTTTAAATGACCTCTATCAGGTCCTAGGCCTGCAAAATTTCAAACTCTAGTTAATCAATAATACGTCATGAGAGCATTGAGTTACATGAGTTTCCCTTCCCCAGAAAATATTTAGCTGAATGTTGTTATGATATTGGCCCGTCATTCAGGGAATGGTGGTATTATTCTCCTCTGACTTAAATTTTCTTTTCTTTCTGTGGATAGTTCTGAAAGCGTGAAGCAGAGAAGTGATGTATTTTATCTCCAGCCTGAACGCTCCTGTGTACCCAATAGCCCCATGTGGTATTCCACATTCCCCATAGACCCTGGGACCTTGGACACCATGTTAACACGTATTCTCATGGTGAGGGAAGTACACGAAGAACTTGCCAAAGTAAAATCTGAAGAATCTGATGTTGAATTATCAGATTAAAACTGAAGTGGGATTTTATTTTCATACACATTTGTAAGCACCAAACTATGAATGCGTCCAGCCTTCAGAAAATGGTGTGTATCAGATAAGCCAAGTCCTCTTGACTTAATTATAAAATAAAGGAAAAAAGGCATCTTGTGAACCACAGTGGATGTACAAACTGGAATCGAAGGAAGCAAATAAGCTGAAAGAGATGACATCCTTTGGCATTGATAGAGTTCTTAAACAACTAAAGAATGAACTAACCTACTTCTGAGTGGTGCATTATCTTATTTTGTTTGGGAATAACAAATTGTGAGATATTTTTAAGGAAACTGTTGTATAAAACTCTACCATAGTAAACATATACCTTAGAGAAGTAGGTCACATTACTGTGACTTTGGAGTGAAACTTTGGCTGCTGTTGACTACTATAGGGCAAGCCCTGCATTTGTCAGGGAAGAAACCCGTAGAAATTTCATGAGAGATACTAAATGAGGTATGTGGGGCCCAGATTCAAGGACCTTAAATAAACATCTAGCTTCTTTTTTTCCAAGGAGTAGAGAATAAAAGTGGTCTTGTTTTTGTTTGCCATGATCATTTAAGTTGGTGAAGGATGACAGCCTTCAGTGCTTCTGCCGTGGTCCCTCATGTGGGCAGGAAATGCTTTCATTACTATTGTTGTAACAATGTCCCTCTTTACTTCCCAAATCTGTCACAGCTCTGGGTATGGCTATGGCTACAGTAAGGGAGCTCTGGTTGTAGACAGTGGGTCTTGGGATGTTTAGAAAAATCCACTAAATACCCTTCTGAGGGTTCCGCTACTTTAGAATCTGATACCACTATCTTCTAAGTACTGTGGTACACAGAAAATAGGGGTCCCCCCCATTTTGTTTTAATTACCTTTTTCAAATGGCAGCTTCACTTTCCATTTCTTTCCCTTCCCAACTCCCAGTTCTTCCTTTTGGCTTGTCTTCTGTGCCAGGTTCCAGAGACCCTTGTCATTTCAAAACAAATGGTCCCTTTTTCTCCTTTTGGCAAACCCATATGTGATTAAATAAAGACACAGTATTACTCAGGCTATGAGAACCAAGGTAGAAAAGTACCTAGTATATTTCCAACTAAAGCATTTAGAAGAACTTGTAGCTACTATATTCCTAAAAGTGAGACTTTCTAGGGTAAAAAACATTCTCTTTTAGGTGTCTGCATCCAGGTCCTAGCCCAGCAATGTTTCAAATGCTAGCTACTCAATAATCTTAGGGTTATAAGTCATGAGAGCTTTCGATATATGAATTTCTCTCTCTTAGAAAAGATTTAGCTGAAGGTTGTTATGATGGCCACTCACCTTCTTTAAGGTTGAATTGGGCCCTATGATGGAAATGTCAGAGCCTCTCAGAAAGTTTTAACAGCCTTGAAAAAAATTTTCCAAGATTACCCCTTTTTGAAAGGTGGGAGGGGGTGGGCGGGAACAGAAGGTCCGTGCTTTTTTTTGTTTGTTTGTTTTTTAAAAACAGTAACTAAAGGTCATTTAACTACAATAAAAATCAGAAAGTAGCCTTTTGACATTGTGTACCTAGTCGTTTTGTCCCTCTTGCCTGTAACAGATTTCACGGATGTATTTTTAATACCAAGAACTGTGTGAAAGAAGTAAATCTGCCCCGATTCTGTATGATCACATCCATCTGTGTTTGTCATTTCTGACTATAAAACTTGCCTATTTCAAGTCCTTGTTTAAAGTGGAGGGATAAAAATCTGGCTATCAGATATTACCTAATAAAGCATCCAAATCTTTCCTGGCATAGTGGTTCCCATGCTAAGAACATGACACAGTTCCCCTTCTACCTGTAGTGGTGTAAGAAATACACATAGTGAATGTAGTGGATGAATTGTTATAAAGTAACCAGAAACAAACAAAATCTATATCTTTTAACTTGAAAACTACCATTACCCAGATAATATATGATTGATTGTATAAGATCCCAGGATTTCAGGTGCATGTAAGTCTGCAAAGTGGCCCAGAACCCTAATCTAATGCCTAGGAAAAAATATTGATAATTCTTTGATCATTACTCATAAGTGTAGCTGTTAATGTTTGTGTGTCTAGTTGTTTGGGTTTTTGTTTTTATTTTGTTAGAATTATGTGAAATGGGCTTTTTTTCCCTCAGGGAGAAAAACAAGAGAAACACCCTAGTCACTCTTTTAAAAAGCAAAACAAAAAACTTCTGGGTTTTCCCTTGACAAAAGCCACAGAAATATTCCCCTAGAATAAAATAGTATATTTGTATATGATGGGTGAGTTCTTTTTTTCCGTCTTGGAAAAACTTTGGCTTTTTTCCCCTTAGGTCCTGTTGATATGTCTCAGCATATTTTAAAATTACAGGGAAAAAACTCGACCTGATTTGCTTGCTTCCAGAAAACATTGTTTTTATTCAGTCAGGTAAGCATCCAGTATCTCATTGAAAAGTCTTTTACTTGTTTTTCCACCAGCAGTTTTAGTGGAGAGGTTAACCTCAAAATCATAAATACCTGTTTTAAAAAGACTTTTTAATCACGAACAAGACATTTTTTTAGTGTCTCAGGTCAAGAAAGAGAGGAATTGTGCATCTGTATTAGAGAAGGACGTTTTCATAGCAAAAGTGCTGTCTGCCAGCAAAATCACAGGTCTGGATTTTAAAGTGTGACTTATAGATTCTAGACTTGCTTGAAGTTAAGCATGAAAACTTCCCGAAGTCAAGAGTGTAGACAACATTAGGTGATTGTTCCTCTGTTCTTTGGAAGACCAACTGGCATTTTCCTGATGTGATGACAGTCTTCATAGTCTGCATGCAACTTTAGTTCATAAATAATTTATTTACCCTAAATAGATTTTGCCTTATATATTTTCAGAAAATTTCAAAGCAGAATTAATTTCTGTTAAGGAAATCATGATTTCCTTGACTTTCATTACAAATTCAGAGATAAACCCATGGCAGGGAAACAGTAGCACAGTGGATTTAACTGAAAATTTGGAAGTGGAAAGTTAGGATAGTGACCAGTCATGTTCCACACAGCTATGCATGCTGGGATTTGCATTCTCCACCTGGCAGTACCAGTTCACCAGTTTTTTTAAATGATACTCTAGAAATCCCCCTTTAGGTATCTGTTCAACCCATCCCTTTGATTCTCTTTTCTTCTTTAAAATAATGTACATCAGAAGTGTCAAACTCAAAGGCCATATATGATCCACCACCCTCCCAAGTATGGCCCAAACCAGACTAAAATATATCTAATTTTAATGTGTTAATACATTAATTGTGTGTGTGCGTATGTGGTTTTCTAGGTCAACATACTGCCGCAAAGTTCCTTAAGTATGATTTAGTGACCCCCATTATAGTTTGACACCACTAATGTATATTATGTCATAGAAATTTCCTCAGTTCATTGTTTCAGTTTCTCAAATATTGGGTTCCTACTTTAAAAGTTGTACTGGTTTGTGGTATCAGATATTTAGAATGAGTTACCTGTATGCAGTACTACAGTAAACTACAAGTTAGCAGATAATTTATCTGCATGGATGATAGCAGGGTGGTATAGTACAAAGAACAGTAGATTTGGGGTCAAGAGACCTGAGTTTGCATCCTGGTTCTTGATAACTGTGTGACCCTGAGCAAGCAGTCATTTAACTTTTCTTAGTTTCCATTTCTTCAGCTGTAAAATGAGGAGGATTGTTGTAAAGAAAGCCTCTGGTGCTCCTACCCTTCAACCCAATTCAGAAGACCAAAAACTGTATATTTGTTCATTTCAACTAGCAACTTTAGGAAAAGCCATTGAGAACACTGATTTAACTCTCTGCAGTACCATTTTCTGTGATTTGGCTGATTAGTATGTGTTAGGTGCAAAAAAAGAGACATGTAGGACCCGCCCCTGTAGCCAAACCAAGCCATCTAAACTATAGCTGCACTGCTCTTAAAGTGGTCTGATTCTGAATAAATCTTTAATATTTATGAATATATTTATTTGTAGAATAGTTTTACTGTTGCCTTAAAAAACAAAAGCTGACATTGTAACAGCCTGTATGCCACCAAAAAAAAATGCATGCCTTTCACTTCCTCTTGCCACTTCCCCAACCACCAAAAAATAGTAACATTAATAATGATGATGATAATTATGGATTGAGAAATTACCCCAGATGAGGTGGTGGAGAGGTGGACATCAATAAAATATAAATGAATGGTCCAAAATGCCTTAAATTTGAGAAGGGCAGGATGGCATACTGGAAAGAATACAATATAGAGAATGAAGCAGTAGTGGGCCTTTCTAAGTCATAGGAGTAGACACTGTGTAGTGTTACATCATCTTAGAAGAAGGAAGCCCAGTGGAAGTCATGATAGGAAGGAAGAATAGCGTTCGGAGTAGCATGCAGAGGAGGAGATAGAATGACGGTAGATTAGGATCAGACCTTTCAGGGCTCATGTAGAACCCCTGTGCTTGATGGCAGCATCAAGGACATGACTTATCTCTAGCTGTAGTGCAGTGGAAGAGCAGATTATAGGAAATGCTTCAATTGAAGCTCTCTGAGGTTTGGACATTTGCCAAAGGATGTTGAAGCTCCTCTACTACAATGACAAGAATTGAGGTAGAAAGATAGTAAGCCAGTTACTGAACTCTTGGAGAAAGAAAGGAGAGTGATGGGGGGAGGGGGGTGACGCACTGTAGGCAGCAGCTACCAGGATTTTGATTGGGTGGAAAGTACAGGTTGTATGGCCTTCAAAGGAGGAAAGCTTACTGAGTGACGGAATCTGAAAAAGGCAGTGGGGAGTGAGGGATATTCCATACTCCCCACCTTGACTAGTGAGTCAGGGGCCATGAGTGAAAATGCAACCAGTGCTGAAAACAAAGAGCCGGGTGTCAATGCAGAAGATGGAGAGAAAGGATAAAAAAAGAAGAGAGCTGCTTCTTTACCTATGGAACGAGCATTCTAGAGAACACTGTTGGAAGGTTGGGTAACTTTAAGCTGGAAGTTGGTGGGGGGTGGGAGGTTAAGGGGGATGTGATAACGGAGTGATGGGGGGCGGGTAGAGAAGTCAGTAGGAGCCCAGAATCGATGTGGTGATGAACATATGTTAATCATCAAGGAATGAGTTCAGGTGGCTTATCATTGTCCATTACCTCAGGTGGAATTATCTCAGGGGTCATGCAATGTATGTTTCTGGAAAAATGGTGATGGAGAGATTATGGAAGATTGCCCAGGTGGATGCAAATCAAGTCCTGTGCAACTGTAGGTGGTTAGAGAGGATGCCTGGAGGGCATCCTTATTGGCCATTCATGGTCCTGTTTTATAAGCCATACTGGCAGTCTGTCATCTAGTACCCTTGCTCTCTGTCCCACCAAGAAGCCTCTCCTTCCATAATTAAGCTTGTTAGTACATCCCCCTGTCCTGAACTGAACAGCTCTGTGCTTTGTCTCAGAAAGCTCACGTGCAGGTTCTAACATGGTGAATCATTGTGGGCGTCCCTTCCAACTTTAGGCAGTGAATGATGCTGTGTTCCCAGGAGGCTTGGTTTTCTCTCTTGTGGATGGACTGAAGATTGCCAGTGCCAGTCTCTCGTGCCATGTGGTACTCTAAGCAAACCACTGTATTTGAGATGGACTCTGGCCAGGAAGGAAGCTAAGAAGACTGGCATCTCCCTTGATCTAGAAGTGGTTTATGTTGGTGCAGCCCAGGATCTTGTAAGCTTTTCTGGATAACAGTGTCCGAGCTCTGCAGTACACCAGCACATTGTTTAGCTGTTGGCCAACTATAGTTCTCCCATCCTGTATTTTGTACTTTAAAAAAAAAAAAAAACTTAAGTACAAGACTTTGCATTTATTCCTGTTCAGTTTCATCTTGCTAGGTTTGATCTGTGTTTTCATCCAATCTGAATATCTCACTAGAACTTTAGGCTTAGCAGAGCAAGATCCACCCATACGCCTTTCCCCAGCAGGGCTACTAGGACCGTAGTCTACCAGGCCTAGCACCCACTTCCCCAAATCAGAGCCTTGAGACACCAAGATCTGACCCAGAATTGAGTTCAGTCTGGCTTCTGGGGACCCAATGTCTACCTACCAAGGTGTTCAGATCATCTGACTTCCCAGAGCCCAAACCTCAGCCACTTAGTTTTGGATCAATCAATAAGCATTTAAGTGTCTGCTGTGTACCAGCCTATGTACTCGGTTCTGGGGCTACAGACATCAAAGGTGAAACAGCCCCTGTCCTCAGGGAACTTCTATGCAGTTGGATATTTGCATAAGTAAATATAGGCTATATAAAAACTAAATACAGAGATATTGGGGGGAGGGTGAGAGGAAGAGAGCAATAGGGGGAGTCAAGAAAAGCCTCTTGAAGGTGATTCTCGAGCTGAGTTTTGAAGGGTGCTGCAATTCCAAAAAAGGAGATGAAGGCAAATATTCTGGCTATGGGAGACATACTGCAAGGGGTGGGTGGGGGGTGGAGCATCAAGTATGCGGACCTGCAGTAGTCCAGTGTGACTGGACACTGAGCTGCAGCCAGTTCGGGAAGGCCTGTAAAAGTGGAGCATTGTCTGTATTTTATTCTAGAGGCAGTAGTAGCCACTGACGCTTCCTGAGCAGGTTGGGACATGATCAATCTTTAGAAATATTAATTTGGCAGCTACGTGGAGAGTGGGTTGAGAAAGAAAGAGACTGGAAGGAGGTGTCCAGGAAAGAAGAGATAAGGACCTGAACTAGGGTAGTGGTGGTGTAAAAGGAGACAAGGAGACGGGGTGAGCGTGAGAGGAGCTGTTGGGGCAGAATCCGTGAGGCATGACAGCTGGTTTGGTATGGGAGCTGTGAGCTATGGGAAAGGCGAGGATGACTCCCAGATCACAAACGGGTGACTGAGCATGGTGTCTGCCCTCAGAGATTGCTTTTCAGATGTCTCGTGGGGGAGGGGGGGCGGGGAGGGGGAGGAGGGGGATAGTTGTTTGTATGTTGTCTCCACCATTAGAATATGAATTCCTTTGGACAAAAGGCCTATGTTTTGCCTTTTTGGGCGGGGGAGGGGGGGATTTCCAGTTGTGTGAGATCGGAGACCAGACTTCCTCAAGGTGCCTGCTCCTCCACATGTTAGCTTCTTCCTAGAGTCTTTGCCCCTCTTCAGGGACCTCTCCTAGAAGAGAATCTGTGACTGTGTGTGTTTTTCTCTTGAGTCTGGAAGCCAGAAGATCGAGGTTCCTTGTCTTCCTAACTCCAGCCAGTTTTGCCCTGACAAAGGTGAAGAAGTGAGCCATCATCGACCACCAATGAGGAGAGTCTTATGCAAATGAGATGTGTAATTCATGAGCCAGGAGTCACACACACACACACACACACACAGGCACACACACTGTGAGCAGATTATTTACTCTGCAAGACCTTAGACACCCAAAACACAAGGAATAAAGCTACCAAGGGGGGAAAAAAATTTGCCCCCATCTCTAGAGACTTTTAAAGGGGTTTGTGGAGGTAATAGAAACACCTATGTATTTTAATCACAGCAACAAAATAAAAAGAAAGCAGAAATTAAATAGAAGAAACAGGCCTGAAACATGGACTAAACGCCACAGTCCATCCATCTGTTCCCCATCCTATGGCAGGTGAATCAGTGTTTTTAATTAGACTCATCTGCAGGATGGGAGCACTATTCATAAAGGAGGAGATGGGACCTACAATATAGTGGAGAATGTATCGTGTCCTAATGGAATCAATGGTAAACAAAGACAGGAAAATAAATTCCTGTGGTCTCAGGACAAGGAGAAGCTGAGGAGATAGAGGGAGATCTCAATGCAGTGGTGGGAGGGGGTGGTCTCACTGAAGAGCACTCCCATGGTGAAGATACTCCATGCTAGGAGATGGGGGCCTCAAAATGCTTATAATCTATCAGAATTTGGTCTTCAGAGAGTCCACTGTCTGAGTGTTGTGCCCTGGAGAAAGAGCTCCTGGGGACAACCAGCATCCAGAAGGGTGGGAGGGCATGAGATTCCAAACTAGATATTTCATTACTAATGAGAAAGAAAATATTCACAGAAGGGAGCCAGAAAGGAACCACATGATCTGATCCACAGGGAAATTTCTGCTATGGAGTGATGTTTATCCTTCCTATCACCTGCAGAAATTGACCCTCCTAAGTCTGGTTTCTGCCCTTATTCAAATAATGATCTCTTAATTGCCAAGCCTAACAGCCTTTTCTCAATCCTCAGCCTTGACCTCTCTGCAGCCTTTGTTGCTGTCAGTAACCCTCTCTGCTAATTCTCCTCCTAACTATCAGACCATCCCTGGTCTCCTTTGGTAGGTCTTCATCCAGCTAAAGCCTGCTCCCCGTGGGTGCCTGCCTCCACAGGGCCCTATCCTAGGCCCTATTTTACCTTTCTGCTATTTCACTTGGTGATCTCAACAGCTCCCATGGATCTAATTATCATCTGTGTGTGATGATTCTCAAATCTATTTTACCAACTTCAACCTCTCTGCTAATCTTGTCTCAATTTTCCAACTCCCTATCAGGCATCTCATGGGATCTCCCATAGACATCTTAAAGTCAACATGTTCAAATTTGACCTCATTGTGTCCCTTCCCCTATCCCTACCTCCCACCCAAACTCTCCTCTCTTCCTAACTTCCCCATTATTGTTGGGGATACCACCAATCCTCCCACTCACCAAGACTGGCAACCTAAGAATCCCCAGCTCCTTACTCTCTCACCCCTTACCCACTCTCTTGCCCAGTGCCTATTGATTGTATCTTCCTCACATCTCTCAGATATACCCCTTTCTCTCTTGGGACATTGCCACCTCTCTGGAATGGTCACACCTCACACCTGGACTACTGCAGTACCCTGCAGCTCCCTATCACCACCAGGATCAAATATAAAGCTCTTCTTGTCATTCAGAACCCTTCATTGCCTACCTTCCCTCACCTTTCCAGTCTTTTACACCTTACACCAACCACCTACCACCACCATTACCATGGATTCTGTGATCTGGTGACACTGGTCTCCTTGCTCTTCCTCAAACAAGAAAACTCCATCTCCCAACTCTGGGCATTTTCTCTGGCTGTCCCCTGTCCTAGAAGTCTCTCCCTCATCTCTACTTCCAAGGTGCCCTAAGTACCTGGCACCTGGTAGGCCCCTAATAAATGTTTATTGACTAAAAGTGAGGCACAATGGAAAAGGGGGGGAAGGGATAAGTTGTACAAAGTTATAATGTGGAAATTGTTGAGAAGAGAGAATTCAGATAGACACCTTAGAAGCTTTAATTTCAAGAGAAACACAGAGACTGAAGAAGGAATAAATAAGTATAAAAACTGAATCAAGGAAAATAAGTTTAGGATAGACAGGGAAGAGAATTGATAGAGCCTGATTTAAAGAAATCCTTTTTTAAATAATTTTTTATAGCCCTTTAAGGTTTGCAAAGCACTTTACAAACACTATTTGATCTTCACAACAATCCTGGGATGTAGGTGCTATTATTATCCCCATTTTGCAGATGAGGAAGCTGAAACAAACAGAAGTTAAGTTCCTTGCCCCAGGGTCACACAGCTGAGGAAATGAACCCGGGGAAATGAGTCTTCCTCATTTCAGAAGCACTATCTACTGCACCATTGAGCCACCTCTGACTAACATGAATGTGTAGGGAGCCCAGTTAGTGCCACGACATCTCTGACTGATGTTCAGAACAGAAAAGGCAGACGGTGTTCTCAGCAGATGACCTCACCTTAACTGAGAAAATCAAGGCCATTTCTCACAAACTCCCTTGGGTCCCTGAATCTGCACCTCAAAAGCCCTCTACTTTTGGGTGTGACTAGGCGTCATTTCCTTTAGTCCAATCTCTGAGGAAGTGGCAAAGTCCTCTTTGCCAACTCCCCCACCTCAACTTGTGCCCTGGATTTCACCCCTTCTTTTCTCCTTAGTACTAACCCCATTAATCATTAACACCCTTCCATCCTTAATTTCTCCCAGTCAGCTGTCTCATTATCCAAATTCCTGTGAACTGCTCCATTCTTACCCCATTCTTCAAAAATTCTTCACTTGTGTAACAGGCCAGGCTTGTAGCTCAGGTTTGAAATTTCAATGAAATAAGGCACTTGCAAGTTGTTCAATAGTTAGCAAAAGTAAGTTTATTTAGTTATAACATGGAGAGGACACTCAATGAAGATACAACATTTAGCTTGTATAAATATGGTTCCTGTCATTGCCTTATAGAAATGCATCTGACCAGCAGAGCAAGATGTAATGACTCACTCAGCTGCAGGATATTTTCATTGGTATGAGGATCCCTAGTAAGCAAAATGGTCCTTTACCCAGCAAAATATGGCGTCACAACCCCCGTGGCCAACCTGGAAATAGACCCATCTTCCGCTCTTCTCCTGACAGCTTCAGTCTGATTGATTACAGGGCATATATGGAGGGCTGACATGCCCCCAAACTAACTATACATGTCAGGAGGCATCAGCAAGATTTCTCCATTGATCTTGAGCCCAGATCCTCCTAGGTAGGGGTCCTTTGGGCCAAGAAGGAAGGTGAAAGTTTGGGCTAGGATTAGAGGCCTCAGCCTCTGATGGAATCCCAAACTGTTTGTGAAGGGCACTAACAGCTGAGGGATGTGTGTGAGCATGATTTTGAATGGACCATATTAAAATTTTCACAATACAAGTCTCCTATATTCTATCCATCTTGTGAGAGGAGCCATTTTATGAGAGGGGCCAACCCACACCAGGCAACTGGATAAAAATTATGTATGACCTTGTATCCTCAGTTCAGTAGCAAGTAGATAGATTCCAGTAAAAAGCAAGTACCTGTTTTTTTTTTATTATTCTTACTTCTTTTTTATTTATTTAATTATATATACAAGTATTTATTATCTCTCCCACACATTGCCTCTCCTCACCCACCCCTGCCAAAATTATATTTTTTTTAAAAGGAAAGTCTTTTTAACAAGTATGTATACTCCATCAAAACAAATTCCCTCACTGATCATGTCAAAAATATATGTCTCCTGTATTTTAAGTCCTTCTGTTAGGCAATAGATGGCATATTTTATCTTTAGCACTCTGAATCATTGATTGAGCATGATCATTACATTTATCAGAGTTCTAAATACTTCCAAAGTTGTTTTTCTCTATAATGTTACCACTGTATAAATTGTTCCTCTACTTCTGCCTGTTTCATTCTGCATAAGTTCATAGGGGTCTTCCTAGATTACTCTGAATCCGTCTGTTTGATCATTTCTTATGGCACAAACAATATTTCATTTGCTGCTTTCGTCATCCAAATATGATGGATGAGAGGTAGAAGCAACTACTTTTTAAATTAATGTAGTCAAGCCCATAAGCATTTTTGCCTACTATGTGTGGAAACCTGTGGTACTGTAAGTACAGGGATACAAAACAAAAACAAAAACTCAAAGTAAAACAGCCCCTGCTCTCAAGAAACTCATGTGCTAATGGAGGAAGCAACATGCAAAAAACTACTTACAAATAAGGTATAAATAAGATTCATTGGAGATAATCTCAGATGGGAGCCATAAAGATTGAGGATGGGAAAGGCTTTTTGTAGAAGGTGGGATTTTAGCTGGAACTTGAAGAAGTCAGGAGGTGGTGACGAGTTCCCAGCATGAGGAATAACCAGTGAAAATGCCCAAATTTGGGAGGTGACATGCTGGGTGCAAACTCCCCGATGGGAGCAGGGAACCATAAGGGCCGAGGGTCATGGAAGCTGAGACGTGGTGGCAAAGTCAGGAGAATGAATGATGGCTGGTTCATCCTCCTCAAAATGGAGGCTCTGGGAAGAATTCACTAATGGGACAAGGGGACCACAAGAGTGGGACAAGAAAAAGTTAGGGGACTTGGAGCCCGTGTTGTTTGGCAAACCAAGAAATAAGATATTTAAGAAAGGTGGACTCAAAGGTATCTGAACAGTAGTTCATTCAAAAAAAGATTGGGGAAGAGTTTATGTGACCAGCAATATGGAGGACTAGACACTTTCTCCAAAGTATCACAATCAATCAATAAACATTTATTGAGGACCTACTATGTGTCTGGCACTGTGCCAAGCACTAAGGATACAAAAAGAGACAAAAGATAGTCCCTGTCCTCAACAATCTTATCATTCAATAGGAGAGACAACATGTAAACAAATATTTACAAAGCAAGCTTTATGCAGGATAAATAGGAAATCATTAACAGAGAAGACACTAGAATTAAGAGGAATTAGAGAAGGCTTTCTATAAAAGGTGAGATCTTAATGTGGCACTTGAAGGCAGGGAGGTCCGTAAGCAGAGGAGAAAGGAGAGGATTCCAGGCACGAGGGACAATGGGTGAAAGGACCCAGAGCCAAGAAATGGAATATCTTGTTCTTGGAACAGCCAGGAGGCCAGTGACAACCTTTCGCATCTCTCCAAAACTGGAATTATGTGCAAGAAATAAAGCAATTTTATCTGGTTCCCTGGGCTAAGACATCAAGGACACTAAGGAGGCAGCATGTTGAAGTAACAGCATAGAAGGTAACTCAGTACCCTCTGATGGACCAGCCACCACACTCCAGAAGGGCTATGTGAGATGACCCACTGCCTTGCAACAGAACTCTTCCCCCTGTCTGTGCTGGGATAAGCCAAAAGGCATTAATTTGCTCTGCCTAGGACTATAATATGGCAGTGCCCTGTGCCAAAAGAGAGTTCAGCCAGAGAGCTAAGGAACAAAGGGAGCTGGGACAGGATGCCAGCCCATGCATGTGTGGCACTCCACTAAGCCAGTGGTATTAGCTGGACATCTATCAGGATGTACCTGAATGACAGGGAAGAAAAATAAGAATTGTATAAGCAGAATTTATGACCTGCATAGCAGAAATAATCAGCATAATAGGAAAACTTGAATCTATGGTGGCCTTTCTCAGGGGGAGGTTGAGGAGAGGCAGCCAAACAGAGAAAGGGAGGGAGGGAAACAGACAGACAAATAGAGAACAACTAATTGGTGATGCAAATACACAGAAGTGAGGGACAAAATCTAGGAGAGAAGCAAAAAGAAATGACATCAGAATAAAACATGATCTCTATTCAAGCAAAACACATTTATTATTCAGACAGGATGTGTAAAGATAACCCAAGGATTATAGGTCTTCCAGAAGAACACAAAAAAGTAAAAAAAAAAAAAATCTGAACCCTAATGCAAAAAGTAACACAAGAAAACTGCCCAGAACTTCTGAACACAGAAAACAAAGTGCCAATTGAGAGAATCCACAGATTGCCTCCAGGTAACAGCAAAAAAAAAAAAAAAAGCCCTATACTTCAAACTCCAAGACATATAGTGGTTAAATTTAACATATCCAATGACAAACAACAGATTGTGCAAGCTACCAAGAGAAAGACCTTCAAATATAAAGAAAAAAAAATCTGAAGAACACAAAAATATTCTGCACCCACCAGAAACTGCAGGTGGGAATTGAATAATGTGTTTCAAAGAGCAAAGAAGTTTTAGAAGCAACCCAAAGTGACAGCCTACAAACTTAAGCCTAATCATCAATGAAAAAAAAAGATGTACATTCAGTAAAAAAGGAGATGCTTTTGAAGCATTTCTACAAAGAAAACCAGACATGAACAAATTGTTGTCCTTTGCAAATACCCTGGAGAGCAGGAATATAGGAAAAGAAAATCAATATATTGACTGAGGTCCACAAGTGTTAAACATTGCACATGTTTTTGGAATTTCTCAATATATTATTAATCAGTCGGGCTGAATTTATTTTTTCTTCTCTAAAACAAAACAAGAACAAAAATAAACCACACTTTGTCATCTGGGATGGCTCTCAGAGAGAGGGTGGGGGAAGGACATATGGAGATACTATGGTGATGTAAGAAACAGAAAACATCAATTAAAATTATTTTTAAAAATACAGCAAGCGGTAATGTCACAGATAACAAAATAAATTACTCTAGAGCAAAAATTCCCAAAAAACTAAAAAGAGAAAGACAACTATGTTATTAAGAGGAAGGTATGGGGTGAGGTGAAGAGAGCCAGAGGAAATAGAGTTGCTTAAAGAAGATTAAAACTAAAATAACTGAAGGGGCAAAGTATTATCTTTACAGAGGAAGATAGGGAACAGGTAATAGTAGAGATAAATGGAAGAAAATATAAATCTAACTTCTCATAACTTTTATTTTTTCTTTTCTTTTTAAAAAATATTATTTGTTACTTTGACATCTTCTTTTGAAATGTTGAGTTCTGAATTATCTCCCTCCCTCCAACCCCCTTCTTCCACCCACTGAGAAAACAAGCAATATGATTTCAATTATACTTGTGAAGTCATGCAAAATATATTTCAGTGTTAGCCATATTTCAAAAAAAGCAAGAAAAATAAAGAGAGAGAAAATTATACTTCAGTCTGCATTCAGAGTTTTATCAGTTCTCTCTCTGGAGGTGGATAGCATTTTTTCATCATGAGTCTATTGGAACTGTCTTGGATCATTGTTTTGAACAGAGTAGTCAAGTTCTTCACAGTTGATCATCATTACAACATTGCTGTTACTGGAGGCACAATGTCCTCCTCGTTCTTCTCACATTACTCTGCATCCACTCATATCGGTCTTGCCATGTTTTTCTGAAACTACCTGTGATAGTAATCAGGGGAATCTTTAATTGCTATTACTATCACACTACCCCCTTATCATTTTTTTTTTTAAGCAATCGGGGTTAAGTAACTTACTCAAGGTTACACAGCCAGTTATTTCTGGGTGTGGTGCTAAGAATCTGAGTCCAGATTTGATCCCCAGGTCATCCTGACACTGGGGCCAGTGCTCTTACTCACTGAGCCACCTGGCCGCCCCTCCCCTTATCATTTCTTAAAGCACAATAGTATGCTATCATAACCATATGCCACAACTTGTTTAGCCATTCCCAGTTGATGGACATCTCCATAATTTCCGATTCTTTGCCACCACAAAAAGATCGCTATAAACATTTTTTGTACAAATAGGTCCTTTTCCTTTTTTTTTTTTTTTGATCTCTTTGGGATACAGAACTAGTAGTGATATATCTGGGTCAAAGAGTATAGCCCTTTGGGCAGTAGTTTCAAATTGTTTTCTAGAATTCTTGGACCAGTTCTCTACTCCACCAGCAGTTCATTAGTGTACCTATTTTCCCCTCATCCCCTCTAGCATTTGTCATTTCTGATAGGTGTGAAGTGGTACCTCAGAGTTGTTTTCATTTGCATTTCTCTAATAAATAGTCATTTAGAGCATTTTTATATGACTATAGATAGCTTTGATTTCATCTTCTGAAAATTGACTGTTCATATCCTTCAACCATTTATTAATTGGGGAATGGCTTTTTTTTTTTTTTGGTATATTTGACTCAGTTCTATACTCATATATTTGAGAAATGAGGTCTTTATCAGAGCAGCTTGCTGTAAAAAAAATCTTTTATGTTCATTGTCTATGGTAACTTTTAGCAAAATGTAGTTTCCCTGATTATTTCTTTTAATTAGGTCTGGTTTTGCTTTTGCTTTGTCTGAGATTACTACCTTGCCTCTTTTATTTCAGCTGAAGCATATTAGATTCTTCTCCAGCCCCTTATTTTAACTCTGTCTGTATCTTTCTGTTTCAAGTGTGTCTCTTGTAAACAACATTGTTAGATTCTGGTTTCCAATCCATTCTTCTATATGCTTCCATTTTATGAATGAGCTCATCTCGTTCACATTCATAGTTATGATTACTATATATTTCCCTCCATCCCATTATCTTCTGTTTCTTCCTCTCCTTCTCTCTCTTTTTATCCTGTCCCTCCTCAAAAAAAAGTCTGTTTTTTGCTTCTAACCACTGCCTTCCTTAATCCACCCTCCCCTTTATCATCTGCTCTCCCCACCCCATTTTTCTTATGCCCTTCTCCTCCTGTTTCCTATTGGGTAAGTTACATTTCTGTACACAGCTACGTGTGTGTGTGTGTGTGTGTGTGTGTGTATTCTTACCTCTTTGAACCACATCCAGTGAGAGTGGGGTTCAACCATGACCTGCCACTACCACCCCCCATTTCCTCCTCCATTATAAAGGCTCTTCCTTGCACACCTCTTTAATGTGAGAAAATTTCCCCCATTCTACATATCCCTTACCCCTTATCCCCATGCATCCCTCTTTTTCATCCCTTCATTTTTTTGGAGAACATGCCAACATAATTGACTCATGCCCATGACCTCTATGTAGACTCCTTCTAACTACCCTAATAATGACAAAGTTCTTAGGAGTTACATGTATCAGCTTTCCATATAGGAATATAAGCAGTTAGTTTTATTGAGTCCCTTATGATTACTCTTTCATGTTTACCTTTTTGTGCTTTTCTTGAGTCTTGTGTTTGAATGTCAAATGCCTGGAAGTCCTCTATTTCATTAAATGTCAATTTTTCCCCCTGATGGATTATACTCAGTTTTGCTGGGTATGTTATTCTTGGTTATAATCGTAGTTCCTTTGCCCTCTGGAAAATCATATTTAAAGCCCTCTTTAAGGTGGAATCTGCTAAATCTTGTGTTATTCTTACTGTGTCTCTACAATATTTGAACTGTTTCTGTCTGGCTACTTAAAATATTTTCTCTTTAACTTTGGAGCTCTGGAATTTGACTGTAATATTCCTGGAAGTTTTCATTTTGGGATCTTTTTCAGGAAGTGACCAGTAGATACTTCCAATTTCTATTTTACCCTCTGAATCTAAGATATCAAGGTAGTCTTCCTTGATAATTTCTTGAAATACAATGTATAGGCTCTTTCTTTGAGCATGGTTCTCAGGTAGTCCAGTAATTTTTAAATTATCTCTCCTGCGTCTATTTTCCAGGTCATTTATTTTTCCAGTGAGGTATTTCACATTGTCTGTTTTTCCATTCTTTTGAATTTGTTTTGTTTTATCTTGATGTCTCATGAAGTCATTAGCTTCTAGCTGCCCAATTCTAATTTTTAAGGAATTGTTTTCTTCATTGATATTTTGTACCTCTTCTACCATTAAGCTAATTCTTTTTTCTCTTTTTCCCTATAAGTATTTTATTTTCCCCTAATTACATGTAAAAACAATTCTCAACATTCACTTTAAAAACTGTTTCAAATTCTCTCCATCCCTCCCTACCCCCCTCATTGAGAAGGCAAAAAATGTGATATAGGTTTTACATATGTAGTCATGCAGAACATATTTCCATAATAGTCATGTTGTAAAAGAAAACAAAAACCAAAATAAAAACCCAAGAAAAGTAAAGCAAAAAAATGTGTGCTTTGATCTATATTCAAATTCCATCAGTTCTTTTTGTGGGGATGGATAGCATTTTTCATCATAAGTCCTTCAAAATTGTCTTGGCTCATTGTATTACTGGGAATAGCTGTCATTCACTCTTCTCAAACGTTCCCTTCTTTCTAATGTCCCTATTTTTTTTTGCTTTTTTTTTTTTGGAGGGCAGTTGGGGTTAAGTGACTTGCCCGAGGTCACATGACTAGTTTTTGTGTTAAGTGTCTGAGGTCGGATTTGAACTCAGGTCCTCCTGACTCCAGGACCAGTGCTCTATTCACTGGGCCACCTAGCCAACCCTTGTCATTCATTCTTGATCATCTTACAATATTTTTGTTACTGTGTACAATGTTCTCACTTTGTATCAGTTCATGTAAGTCTCTTCAGGTTTTTCTGAGAGCATCTAGCTCATCATTTCTTATAGCATAATAGCATTCCATCACAATCATATACTACAACCTGTTGGACCATTCCCCAATTGATGGATATCCCCTCAATTTTCAATTCTTTGCCACCAGAAAAAAAACAAAACTGCTATAATTTTTTTTTTTACATATAGGTTCTTTTCCTTTTGGTTTTCTATTTCTTTTGAGATACAGACCTAGTAGTGGCATTGCTAGGTCAAAGGGTATGCATGGTTTTATAGGCCTTTGGGCATAGCTCCAAATTGCTCTACATAATAATTGAATCAGTTCACAACCCCACAAACATTGGTGTCTCAATTCTCCCACATTTTCCTCCAACATTTGTCATTTTCCTTTTCTGTCCTATTAGCCAAACTAATAGGTGGGAAGTAGTACTTCAGAATTGTTTCAAGTTGCATTTGTACAATAAGTAGCAATTTAGAACATTTTTTTCATATGGCTATAGTTTTTGATCACTTCATCTGAAAACTGACAGTTCATATTTTTATCATTTATCAATTGGGGAAAGACCTCTTTTTATAAATTTGACTCATCTCTCTATATATTTGAGAGATGTGGACTTCATCAGAGAAACTTGTTTCAAAATTTTTTTGATTGCTAACTGTATTTCCCTCCATCCTGTTCCACCCCTGGTTATTCTGTTCTCTGTCTCCTTTCAACCTTTCCCTCTTCAAAAGTGTTTTGCTTCTGACTACTGCTTCCCCCAATTTCCCCCTACAATCTGCCTTCCTTTCTACAAAAGCCTACTTTCCTGTAGGGTAAGATAGATTTCTATAACAAATTGAGTGTGAATGTTATTTTTTCTTTGAACCAATTTCAATGAGAATAAGATTAAAGTGTTCCCCACCACCTCCCCCATCTTACCTTCCACTATGAAAGCTCTTTCCTGTCTCTTTTATGTGAAATATTTTATCCCATTCTACCTCTCTCTTTTCCTTTCTCCCAGTGCATTCCTCTTTCTCACCTTTAGTTTTATTTTTTGTATATCATCCCATCATATTCATCTCATATCTGTGCCCTCTTATCTATATATACTCTTTCTAACTGCCCTAATAATGAGAAAGTTATTATGAGTTACAAGTATCATCTTCCCATGTTGGAATGTAGACAGTTTAACCTTATTAAGTCCCTTATGATTTTCCTTTCCTGCTTACCTTTTTATGCTTCTCTTAAGTCTTGTATCTGAAGGTCAAATTTTCCATTCAGCTGTGATCTTTTCAACTATTTTAGGAATACTTGAAAGTCTTCCATTTCATTGAATGTCCATTTTTTTCCTCTGAAGGATTATACTCAGTTTGTCTGGGTAGATGATTCTTGGTTGTAATTCTAGCTCCGTTGACCTCTGGAATATCATATTCTAAGCCCTACAATTCTCTATGTAGAAGTTTCAAAATTTTGTGTGATCCTGACTGTGGCTCCATGATGCTTGAATTATTTCTTTCTGGCTGCATTTTATCCCTGACCTGAGAGCTTTGGCATTTGGCTACAATGTTCATGGGAGTTTTCATTTTGGGATCTCTTTCAGGAGATAATGGGTGAATTCTTTCCATTTCTATTTTACTCTCTGGTTCTAGAATATCAGGGAAATTTTCTTTGATAATTTCTTGAAATATTATATCTAGGCCCTCCCGCTTTTTTTGAGCATGGCTATCAGGAAGTTCAGTAATTTTAAAATTCTCTCTCCTACATCTATTTTCCAGGTCATTTGTTTTTCCAATGAGATGTTTCACATTGTCTTCTATTTTTTTCATTCTTTTGATTTTTATTGTTTCTTGATGTCTCATAGTCATTAGCTTCTACTTGCTCAATTATAATTTTTAAGGAATTATTTTCCTCAGTGCGCTTTTTCCATTTGACCAATTCTTCTTTTTGTGGAATTCTTTTCTTCAATTAATTTTCATGCCTCTTTTTCCATTTGACCAATTCTGCTTTTCAAGGCATTCTTCTCCTCATTGGATTTTTGCACGTCTTTTTACCATTTGGCCAATTCTGTTTCCAAAGTGTTATTTTCTACAGTATTTTTTATGTCTCCTTTACCAAGCTGTTCACTCCTTTTTCATGATTTTCTTGCATCATTTTCTTTTTCCTCTACCTCTCTAACTTGATTTTTAAGATCCTTTTTGAGCTCTTCCATGGCCTGAGCAATTCATATTTTTCTTGGAGGCTTTAGATGTAGGAGTTTTGGCTTTGTCTTCTTCTTAGTGTGTGTTTTGATCTTCCTTGTCACCATAATAACTTCCTATAGTCAAATTTTTTTCTGCTGTTTGCTCATTTTTCCAGCTAATTTCTTGACTTTTAATTCTAAGTTAAATTCCAGCCTAATTCTTGACTCTTAATTCTAAAGTGGGACGCTGCTTCCAGAGTATAGGGAGCACTGTCCCAAGTTTCAGGGATTTTGTACAACTATTTTCAGAGATACTTCTAGGGACCTGTAAGTTTTCAGTTCTTCCAAGGTGGTATGCTCTAAGGAGAGATGTGTTTACTGCTCTCCTGACCAGTGCTCTGGTCTGTGAGCAATCACAATCACCTTTTTCTGCCCCAGAACTATGACAAGGGCACCTGCTCCACTATGGCTGCAAGCTCTGGTGTTCCTCCTAGCCTTGAGATTGCTACTGCAACCTGTATCTGAGTACAGGCAAAGTAACAGATTCCTGCCCCCTGTGCCAGCAAAGAGAACCTTGTAATCTCCTGACCAGGTGTTCAACTCCTTATCACTTTTGGGCTGAGAGCCCTGGAAGCAGCCATTGCCACCGCTGAGGTCTGCTCCTGGTTTTCCAGGACCCTGTCTGCATTGGACTGTCCTCTATTCTCACCCCATTGCATCAAACATTTCCTGCCAACCTTCCAAGTTGTCTTTGGCTGAAAAATTGTTTCACTTCATCCTTTCATGCATTCTGCTGCTCCAGAATTTGTTTTAGGACATAATTTAAAGGTGTTCAGAGAGATTTGTGGAAGATCTCAGGAGAGTCCCTGCCTTTTCTCCACCATCTTGGCTCTATTCCCCAATTCTGTTTTTTAAGGTGTTATTTTTTCAGTATTTTTTGTGCCTCCTTTACCAAGCTGTTAACTCTCTTTTCATAATTTTATTATATCACTCTCATTTCTTTTCCCAATTTTTCTTCTACTACTCTTATCACATTCTTTAACACTTCTAGGAATTCTTGTAGGACTTGGGTCCAATTAGTATTTTTCTTTGAGGCTTTTTTTGTAGCTGTTTTCACATTGTTGTCTTCTTCTGAGTTTATGCCTTGGTCTTCTGTAATGGGAACGTAAATTTTTAAGATCTTCCCTATCCCTAGGCTAAAGTGCACCTGGAGCCTGGGGTGGGAGGCTTGTTTTTCAGTAGATACTTCTTGATTGGCCAGTGAGTCAATAAGGTTGTTACATTCACTGAGCCAGGAGAAGGCTATATAAGCCCTGATGTGTAGCTTTGTTTTGGGGCTCACTTTGAGAAGTGTTCTGTGATTTGATATGAATTCTGGGAAGCCGTTGTCCAGAGCCCCCCGGCTTTGAAAAACCCAGATGTTGAAACCCAGATGTTGATTTGGTATGGATGTAATGGTTGGACAATTTGGAAAGCTGTCTACTTGATCTGTTTTTGTCTTGATACTTCTGCCTGTATACTTTGAAGTTCGGGGTGCTGACCTTTTTCCCCTGAACGAGGTAAACGATATATGTTTGACTGATTAAAGTAAGCTTGTTAACCCATTTTGAGTTGCTTTCCTTTAACAAAGCAGATCCAAGAACCTGTATGGGCAGCCACCCTGAGGACGCTTGGGGTGCTTGCTGCTACATCTTCCCTAACACCATGGTAGCTTTTTATGGTCAAATTCTTTTGTTGTTGTTGTTTGCTCATTTTCCCAGCCTGTTTCCTGACTTTAAGTGTTATGTTAAAGTTGGACTTTGCTTACCTGGGAGTGCAGGTACACTGTCCCAAGCTTCAGACTTTTTCATGTTGCTGTTTGCAGAACTAGTTCTAATGGTCTGTAAGTTTTCGGTGCTTTCTCCTGGGAGAGGTATGGTCACTGTTTTCCTGGTCTGCTGTCTGGTCTTTACCAAGGAAGGGTCCCTGGTCACCTGCAGCTGCACTAGCTGGTGCTCCTTTGTGCCTTGTTACTATGACTAGGGCCCCAGGTCCCTTGTGACCATTGTTACTCTCTGCCTTGAAACAGAGATCCAGAATTGCATACAGGCAATAGAGCTGACAGTCAGCATCCACTGTACCCAGTACCAGCAGAGGGTCCCCTGTAATCTCTTTCTGACCAGTTGTCCAACACCCTTACCATCTCTGAACTGAGAGTTCCTGAAGCAACTGCAGCAGCTACTGATAAAGCTGATGATATGAGTGCTGCAGGCACTGTTGCCACCATTGCCACCCACGCGCCGCATGTGTGTGTGTGTGTCTGTGTGTGTGTGAAGGACAGACTTCTACCAGACTTCCACCATAGCATTACAGGCTTCTGCCTAGCTCTACTGCTCCAAAATTTGATTTGGGGTACTATTTTAAAATTGTTTGGAGCTATTGGGAGAATTCAGCTGGGTGGCTGTCCCTCTCATAACTTTGAATGTGAAAGGATTAAACAGGCCAATAAAATGAAAACAATAACAGATTGTATAAGAAAACAAAATCCCACCACCTGTTGTTACTTACAAGAAACACATCTAAGAAGCAAAGATATACACAGAATTAAAATGAGAGGCTAGAACAAAATTGACAATGCACGAGGTAAATCCAAAAAAGCTAGAGTTGCAATCATGCCATTAGATGAAGAAAAAAACAAAAAGCATTTCAAACAAAATAAAAGATAAATAAGAAACTACATTAGACTAAAGGAACCATAGACAAACAAGTCAATATCAAGATTAAACTCATATGTTCAAAATACTTTCACATCTAAATTTGTAAAGGAAAAATTAATTGAATTGCTGGTGAATCATGTCTGACTCTCTGTGACCTCATTTGGGTTTTTCTTGGGCAGCAATATGGGAGTGGTTTGCCATTTCCTTCTCCAGCTCACTTTATAGATGAGGAAACTGAGGCAAACAGGATTAAAGGATTTGCCCAGAGTCACATAGCTAATAAGTGACTGAGGCCATATTTGAACTCAGATCTTCCAGACCAGACACTATATCCACTGCACACAAGAAGACATAGACAGTGAAACAACAGTGATAAGAGATTTTAATGTTCCTTTCTCAGTTTTGAACAAATAGAACAGAAAGATAAAAGGGAAAATATAGAGCTAAATTATTGGAGAAACAAAAGCTAAAAGACTTCTGGCATTTCTCTTTTTTTTTTTAAAGCAATCGGGGTTCTTGCTCAAGGTTACATGGCCAGTTGACTTCTGGCATTTCTTAAATGATACTGCTAAATTTTGTGTGTGATGTATATTTATGTATGTGTATATGTGTGATATATATTTATGTATGTGTATGTGACACACACAAATATACAGCAGCACTACATAGAACTTTTACAAAACCTTGGGATGTATTAGGGCACACATATTGCAAACAAATTTTAAAAAGTAGAAATTGTAAAGACATCCTTTATAGATCATAATGCAATAAAAATGGAAAAAAAAGATTGTAGCAATGACCAACTGTGAAAGACTTAGCCTCTCTGATCAATACTGTTATCCACATACATTACAAAGGGCTCATGATGAAAAATGATATCCACCTCCAGAGAAAGAACTGATGAATTCTGAGTGTGAATGGAAGCACATTTTTAAAAACTTTCTTTATTTTTCTTGCTTCCCCCCCTGCCACAAAATGGATAATATGGAAATATGCTTTCCATAATTTCATATGTATAATATTTGTTATATTATATTTCTTGCTTTCTCAATGGGTGTAGGGGAGAGAGTGTATGGAGGGAGAGAATTTAGAACTTAAAATAAAAAATTTTCAATTAAATAAAAAAAAAGTAAGAAAAAAGATGAGGACAAGAGAGTTCCTAGTACACTTGCAAGCTCTGTGTGAGTCAGTGTGTTGGTGCATATAACAAAAGTTATATCCCAACCTAAGTGATGTTAAGATGTATAAAAAGTGGGGTGGCTAGCTGGCACAGTGAATAGAGCACCGGCCCTGGAGTCAGGAGGACCTGAGTTCAGCTGCGACCTCAGACACTTGACATACTTACTAGCCATGTGACCTTGGGCAACTCACTTAACCCCAACTGCCCTGCCTTCCCCCCTCCAAAAAAAAGCAAAAAAAAAAAACCCCAATATATAAAAAGTATATGCCCCAATGAGGTCGTTGATAAGAAAAGGCCCCTATATATACACCAAAGCTTTAGATCACCATTTTTTGTGGGAGCAAAGTATGAGCCTGTCAACTGGAGAATGACTAGACACGTTATAAAGTGTGAATGGAATGGAATATTACTACGCTGTCCAAAGCAAAATACAGAGACACAGGGGAAGACTTCTGTGATCTGATGTGAAGTAAGCAGAGTCAAGAAAACAACATATACAATGACTACAACAATGAAAAGAGCAGAATTATGAGAAAGCACCTTTACCCCACTCTTCTGCAGAGGCAGAGGGTTTCCTGAGTGTGGAACATTGCAAGTATCTGCAGAGTTTTTTAAATGATTGAATTTGGTAATTTTTTCCTCTTCCTCTTTTTCTTTTCCTCTAAAAAAATTTTTGTTATTTCTGTTGGCTCCCTGGGAGGGAGAGTGATACTGGGAGAAATCTTGGTAATGTAAGAAATGAAAGATATAAATTAAAATATATTTTTGAGGGAGGAAGGCAAGACAATGGGAGTTAAGTGACTTGCCCAAGGTCACATAGCTAGTGTGTCAAGTGTCTGAGGCCGAATTTGAACTCAGGTCCTCCTGACTCCAGAGCTGGTGCTCTATTCACTGTGCCACCTAGCTGCCCCTCAGTTCTTCTTCTTTAAAAGGAGGGGATGCTCTCATTTGGAGAGCATGTGGAACACAGTACATGTGACAGATTTTGGAAGTGCTAGTCACTATAATTGAACAATTTTTAATTCTTTCTTATTATTTATTATAAGGAATGACTCCTATGAGAAAAGGAAGGAGGAATATATTGAAAAAAGTGAGTAATAAAAAATGCAAGAAATTCAATAATTTTTTTTGCTGTGTTTTTTTTTTGGAGGGCAATTGGGGTTAAGTGACTTGCCCAAGGTCACACAGCTAGTAAGTGTGTCAAGTATCTGAGGCTGGATTTGAACTCAGGTCCTCCTGACTCCAGGGCCAGTGCTCTATTCACTGGGCCACCTAGTCACCCCTCAATAATTTTTTTTAAATGAGAGGGCAGGACTAGGTGGGATGTATGGAATCCCAGACCTCAGTCGGTGTGCTTGGGAACCCATCAAGGGTGGTCATAGAGAAAGAAGAGGGTTACACTGAATCTGCTTGCCCCGTTTATTGTATTTATATTATATACATACATAATATATATGAATGTGTGTATATATGTATGTATATTTGCATGGATTTCTTCATATGTAATTTCCTCTGATAGACTGTGAGCCCTTTGAGAGTAAGGACTGTCTTTTGCCTTTGGTTGTGTCCCCAACAGTGACCAGGACATTATAGGTACTTAAGAAATGCAAGTCTACTTGAGTGATGCTCAAGACGGAAGGAAGGGGCTGGGAGTTCCAAAGAGGATGATTTCCCCTCCATAGGAGGAATGCTTCCCCGGGATGAAAGCTGTCCAAAAGCTCCTGGGCTGCCTGGGGAGAGACAGAAAGGTTAGAAGGATCCAAAAGCTGGATGAGGGAACACTCTTCAGGTAGCTTGTGGAGGTGTGGGTTGGACTAGGTGGGAACTGCCTGGTCTGAGTCCTTGTAAGTCTGCCCAAGACCAGGCTCTCCAGACATGAGAAGGGGGAGGGAAGGACGTGACTGGGCTCTCAGGGCCCTTCTCACCTTTCTGATTGGTCACCTCTTCTGCTGGGGGAGGTTGGACCAACCCATAGGGGGGACTGGTTGCTTCGCTGAGACTCCAGTTCCTCCATTCTTTGGCCTGGACAAAGCTTCTCAGGATCGCTGGACCACCTCCCAACTCTCTACTACCAGGCAAGAGGATGAGGTGGGATTATGAGTCAGTTAATTCATTGACAAGGATTATCCAAAAGGTTTCAGAATTGTGATGATGATTGTGATCATCTGGACCAGACCTGGATCATCAGGGTTGGGAGCTAGTGGTGAGGAAACTTCCTCTACCAAAACAGTGGGAGAAGGGAATGACATTGAATTTAGGAATTAAGCCAGGAACTCAGAGAGGTTAAGTGACCTGCCCAGTTATGGACACTCCCCCTCCCCCAGCTAGAAAGTGTCAAATGCAGAACAGGATCCCAAGTCAAGTATTCTGGACGTCTAGGTTTAGCCCTCTGCATGCCCTGGGGAGTCCTACTGGGCCTTCAGGCCAGGCCTCTGCCGGCCCCCCAGGAACTGGGAAGGCTCTGGGGGAGAATGAGGCAGCAGCCTTCCATGGTAGCTTCCTCTTGTAAGAAGAAGCGGGTGCCAATGCTTCCCCAGTGATCTCTGGGGGGTTCTTTCAGCTGATGTAGGGGTCTAAGCTCTTGGGATTCTTTTTCCTCAAAAGTCCCCTTCCGTGGGCATTTCCTACTCAGGTGTGGCTTCTCTGGGGAAGAAGGCAAAGCTTGGCAGCAAGTCCATGGAGTTTGGGGGTGTTTCAGCAGGACCCAAGGACACATGTTTTTCCCTACCTCTCCCAGGCTCTTCCCTGTATGTTTCTCTCCCCAGAAGTGGTGTGTTCTACTATGGTTAATCTGGGAGCTCTTTTTTTTTGCCTTTTTTTGGAGGGCAACTGGGGTTAAGTAACTTGCCCAAGGTTACACAGCTAGTTTTATTTTTGTGTGGGTGTTAAGTGTCTGAGGCCAGAACCGAACTCTGGTTCTCCTGACTTCGGGCCGGCACTTTACTCACTGCACCACCTAGCCGCCCCTAATCTGGGAGCTCTTATTGGTGGAGGTCAGTAATTGTTGTGGAGCCTATCTACTTGTCCCCCTTTCTCACATGAATATCCTGTCCATAAGAGTCCTCTCCCCTCTCAGACCCAGGAAAGGCCCAAGCCTTTAGCAAGACTGGCTCACCCTTATTTGGAATCTCTCATCCCTTCAGGCATAGCCATCGCCTCAGTCCTTGTGGTCCTGTGAGCTGTGGACTTCCCCAAGGTTGGCACTGACTCCCTGGCAGCAAAGATGATGTCAGCAGCATCTGGTGGCAGCGGTGGAGGGGTGACTTCAGATAGCCTGCAGGCTGTGCTACAGTCTCTGGTGAGTGAAGACTGAGTCTGTGCACATAAGCATAGGCATGGCTCCCTCTCTCTTAGTCATGTCATTAGGCAGAGCAGATTGTCAGAAACCTAACCTCAGCAGAGGGGAAAGGGAAGGATAGAAGCAGGCGAGAGAGCTTCCCAAAGGGTTGATATTTATCTCTCCACCCCCCTCAAGAGCTCTGCAGTCCCCCTTGCCTCTTACCACCTCCTCCTTTGTGGACTTCCCTGTGTCAGTATCTGGCTATTAATTTTGGATGTCAACAAACTTGAGAGCCGGAAGATTCCTTACAGACTATCTCTTTCCTGATACTAGTGGGAAACCTGGAGCCCACTCAGGGGACATGGCCAGCGTGTGGTCCCAAAGTCTAGTCCCTCTCCCATCTCATCTTGTTTCTCTTCTTCCATCTTCCAGATGTACCTGGACTCTTGACTGGGGTGAATATCACTTTGAGAGGAGTAGGTCCAGCAATTGGAGTCATTTCTGGGTTTTTCCTTCAAATGAGACAGAATAGATTAAATAACAAAAGAACAAAGTAAAATTTAACTTTGTCCTCTGGGGATGAACATTCACTTGTTTGTTCATTTGTGTCAATCTCCTTTGAGTTCACATCCCCCACATTTCAGGCATTTTCAGAAGCATGACTACTGCAAGTCTCAGTAGGTACTTTTTGGGTGGCTAGGCTGATAGGTCATTGCACTGTTGGCCATCTGTAGTTGGACTGAGCATGGATACTCTGCCCTTGGGTTGCTGCCAACAAACTTGGCTAGGTAGACTGCTTGGCCACTGGACCTTTCTTTTCTGGATGGATTGGTCCTCTGAACTCTCTGGCTTCACTCTAAACTGTCATTTTTTACCACTTTTGTTCATTGACTGGGCTGCATGAAATTGTGAACTCTTTCAGCTAGAGTATTATAATGCTCTTTCAACTATTGCAATAGTCCTTAAACCCAGGATTGTAAGAAGGTTCTCCGCAATGTTCTCTTCCCTCTTTGATATCTATAGGGTTCTTGCAGGGCTAGTGGTCTTGAGGTACTGCTATCCCTAAGACTCCTGAGTTCAGAGTCCTGGGCTGTCTTTATCTGGGTATGAGTGGAGGTGATGGCTGAAGTGGTAGTGGTTTGATTTGACTAGACCAGCTCTCTCCCTGAAGGGCACCTTGCTGCTTCACCTATGCTGGCTTGCCTGCCCTGCAGATGGCAGTTGGTCATCATTTGGTGAAGTCTGTCCCTTTCTGCGCATGAACAGATTTCCTGAGGTGGTAGATACAAAGGCCAGGCTTCTGGAAGCAGGATTGGTTCTCAGGTTGGAGATTGGGGGAGTAGAGTTCTTGAGTTCAAGAGTTGGCTATCTTCTTTGAAGTTTGAGGGAGGTGGTGGTTGAGGCAGTAGTCGTCATGGTTTGAGTTGCCTGGCACAAACTGTTTCTGTCTCACCCTCAGACTGCCTTGTTGCTTCTGCACCTCATCCTCACACTCACAGGTTGGGTCCCCAGAAGTTGTCTGCTACTTGTAGCTCTAGGGAATACCCTGTGGATGGCTACTTGTAAGCTCATGAACCCCCACTAGTTTTTTTTTTCCATTAACACCTGGCCAGTAGACACATACAGCTATCAGCAAAGGCATTCACTTAGAAGGTGTAGTAAAAACAGTTACTACAAAACATTCTCATTGGACTATATGACCCATAAGGTCCCTTCCATTTCTAAATCTATGATTCTGTGAACAACTCCTTCTGTCCTCCCAGTGTCATGGCAAATGAGACAAGAAACAACACAAACTAGAAAGGGTGGCCAGCAGTGGGGTACGTTCTGGAGACGGCTAGGTTTCCCTGAAGGACAAAAAGAAATAGCTGAAGTTGAAGAGATCTGGGAAGAACCTGAACTTGTTAACAATAGAGCAGGGATTCTAGGGATTCTGGGGCAAAGAACGCCCTGAGTGGGTAGGATTCTTCAGTCAGTCTTACCTTAGGTAACTGATTAATTAATGGTCAGGGAGTATGTCCCTCTTCACTCCCTTCCTCCACCAAAGCCAAGAGCCATTGTGACACTGGAGAAGCAAATAGGATTTCTCTGTCCAAGGTGCACAAACACCAGTTCCATATTATAAAAAGTGCATTGAGTTAGTTGTTGGGAATAAGTGGGGCACAGATCACTAATTATATCTTTAAGTCTTGCCCTCACTGTGATTTTAATGAACTCAGAAGTAGGCTAAGAGTTGCAAGCTGCAAGGCAGCTCTTTCTGGCACTTTTACCCAGCTTCTTTACAATTTTGCTAAGTAGAGCTCCTGGATGATTTGCAGGGACCCAAGCTAGCAGTCTGGGGTGGGGGTGGGGTGACATTATATGTACCTTGAAAGTTTAGATTAAGATGTGGGAAAATTGTTACACTAATGCATTGTTGGTGGAGTTGTGAACTGATCCAGCCATTCTGGAGAGCAAACTATGCATACCCTTTGATCCAGTAATACCACTGTATTAGATCTGTATCCCAAAGAGATCATAAAAAGAGGGAAAAGGATCCACATGTACAAAAATATTTATAACAGCTCTTTTTTGTGGTGGCAAAGAATTGAAAATTAAGGTGATGCCAATCAATTGAAGAAAGGCTGAAGAAGTTGTGGTATATGAAATACTATGTATGTATATGGAATACTATTATACTATAAGAAATGATGAGCGGGTGGATTTCAGAAAAACCTGGAAAGACTTACATGAACTGATGCTGAGTGAAGTGAGCAGAACCAGGAGAACATTGTGATACAGTAACAGGAACATTGCACGATATTAACTCTGATAGACTTAGCTCTTCTCAGCAATGCAATGATCCAAGACAATTCCAAAGGACTCATAATGCAAGATGCTATCCGCATCTAGAAAAAAACTATGGTGTTGGAATACAGATCAAAGCATACTATTTTCACTTTTTTTGTTGTTTTTTCTTTCTTGTGGCTTTTCCCTTTTGTTCTGATTCTTCTTTCACAACATGACTATGTGGAAATATGTTTAACATAATCATACATGTATAACCTATATCAGATTACTTGCTCTCTTGAGGAGGGGGGGAAGTAAGAGAGGGATAAAGGAACATTTGGAACTCAAAATCTTACAAAAATGAATATTAAAAACTATCTTTACATGTAATTGGAAAAAATACTATTGGGTTAAAAAAAAGAAAGTTTAGACTGAGGAACTCTGAGTGGTAGCACAGGAAAAGAATTTCAGAAAAGATAGATTTAATCGAAGATTGAGTGTTTCTGCTGTCTGGCTGCAGAAGTTTGGATTTAAATTACAAAAATGCTAGCTATCCCCCAAGGCTATGCACTAAAAAAAGAGTTTGAAAACTCTCCCTAAAGGGAATAGGAAAAAGCCACAAAATAGCAGCAGTTCCACACTCACATCTATACATGCCTATACACATGTACATACATGTGTATACATATATGTATATCTGTGTGTAAATATATACACACGTATTGCATATACTACATCTGTAGTTTTGAGGGGAAGCAAGCAGCAATGTCAAAGCTGAAGAAGCATTCTAGCTATAATACCACCCACCCCAGAAGCATGAGTTGCCCTGGCAACATATATCCCTTGTGTGTATGTCCTCTTTTCCACTGGTGGTATGGTAACCTGTGGGAGAGTGTATCTCTGTGTTTATGGGGGAAGGGGAGGTCTTTTTTATCATTGACTTTTAGGTCTTTCTTATCATTTACTTTTCTGTGTTGGTGAATCAAATGTCTTTTGCTTTAAAATAAGATGTCCTCTGGTCAGCCTGGTAAAAGAAACACATTAATGGGGGCTAATGAGCTATGGTTTTAGAGTGAATACTAAACAGAAATATGCCTCAAACCTGGAGTAGTTGGCTTATACTTTTTTCTACTCCTGTAGATACAAGATGCATTCCTTCCTTCCTTCATTCACACAGATAATTAGCACCTACTCTTTCCAGAGCTCTGAGATCAACCAGAGTAAACACCAAAGAGGTACAATCCTTGTAATAAGGTCCTTTTTCACAGTCAAGTGGAAGATAAAAAAACACATTACAAGGTAAAAGAGGCTGCAGGAGTGATACAAACAAAGCTCTATGGACAGTGAGAGGTGAGGATGAAATCATGTTACAGAGTGAGGAAGGTGTTTGAAAAGGTGGATTCCATTTTCACAAGTGGAAAAGAGGGTGGGAAGGATTCCTTCTTGGCAGGAGGGAAGGCTCGAGTACAGACCCGGAAGTCATAGAGCTCAGATGGTTTTCAGGGAAGGGGAAGCAGAGTAGTTGGCTGCAACCATAGAAGAGCTAAGAGATATCTGCTGTCTTAGGCCCTGCAGAACCCTGACCTGAAGATCCATTAGTCAGACCCCCTGGGGTCGAATCCTTTTTGTTCAGTCCACAGAGAATTTGACTTGGAGAGTTCTGGGGCAAAGTGAAACTTATTTTAACAGCCTTATCCAACGGTTTCCAGGAAAGATGGCCAGTCATTTGTTCTGTCAGTCAAGAATCTTTCCCTGTTTACTGGCTCTTTCCCCATTGCTTACAAACATACCCAAGTCTCACCCATTCTCAAAACTGCTCTCTCCAAAGTTACTAACGATCTCTTAGTTGCAAATCCAATGGCCTTTTCTCAATCCTCATTCACCATGACTTCTCTGCAGCCTTTGACACTGTCAATTACCCTCCTCTCTAGGTTTTCAGGATACTGCCCTCTCCTGATTCTCCTCCTACCTCTCAGACTGTGCCTTCTCAGTCTCCTTTTCTGGATCCTTATCCAGGTCATACCCTCTAACCATAGGCATCCTTCAAGATTTTGTCCTGGGCCCTCTCTCCTCTCTTCTCTCGATATATTACTTCCCTTGACGAGTTCATCAGCTCCCAAAAATTGTTACTATCTTTATGCTGATGATTCTCAGATTGACTTATGCAGCTCTAAACTCTCTGCTGACCTCCAATCTCACATCTCCAAATGCTTTTCAGACATCTTAAACTGGATGTCCATGAGACATCAACTCAACATGAACTTGTTATCTGAACTCATTATCCTTTCCTCCAAACTCTTCCCTCCTGCAAACTTCCCTATACTGTTGAGGAAACCATTATATACACTATATACATTATATACACCATTCTCGTAGTCACCCAGGCTCACAACCTAATAATGGGTTCCTCACTATCTGCCACCCCTTGCCCTCATGTCCAAGCTGTTGCCAAAGCCCAATGATTTCACCTTTGCCACATCTCCCCAAAACACCCCCTCTTCTTTCTTCTCACTGCCTCCACTCTGGTGCAGGCCCTTATCACCTCACACCTCAGTTACTGCAATAAGCTGCCAGTGGGTCTGCCTGCCTCTAGTCTCTCCACTCCAGTCCATCCTCAATTTAGCCACCAAAGTGATTTTCCTAAAGTCACTCTCCTACTTAACAAACTCCAGTTGCTCCTTATTTCCTCCAGGATCAAATACAAAACGCTCCATTTGGCTTTCAAATCCATTCATAACCTAGCCCCATCCCATCTTCCCGTCTTCTAACATCTTACTCCGGGGCTTCCATTCTTGTCTCCAGGCATATCCTCTGACTGTTCCAAGCCTGGAATGCTTTCCCAAAATTGACTTGTGCTGAAAAGGAGATGTCCATTAGGTGATGATTCCTGAAATTGAGACCTCTCAGCTTCCATGATTGTTTTGTTTTGTTTTTTCTTTTTGGAAGTGGAAGGCAGGGCAATTGGGGTTAAGTGACTTGCCCAAGGTCACATGGCTAGTAAGTGTTAAGTGTCTGAGGCCAGATTTGAACTCAGGTCCTCCTGACTCCAGAGCCAGTGCTCTGTTCACTGCACCACCTAGCCACCCCATGATTTTTTTTTAAAGTCATTGAGCTCTACACGCTCTGGGATCCAGCTACACAGGCCTCCTTGCTGTTCATCAGGCAGGACGCTCCATCTCTAGTCTCCTGTCTCTGTGCATTTGCAATGCCTATCCCTCATGCCTGGAATGCTCTGCCCTCTCATTTCTGCCTCTTGGTTTCCCTGGTTTCTCTTCAAGATTCAACTCAAATCCCACCTTCTGGAAGACCAGTCATTAGCACCTTCCCTTCTCCAGTTACCTTCCATCCACCATGTAAATATCTTATATGTACCTACATACTGTCTACCTATTAGAATGTGAACTCCTTGAAGGCATTGACTTTTTTTAAGTCCTATATCCCCAGCACTTAGCAGAGGGCCCAGTTGTGTAGTAAGTACTTAACAAATGCTTGGTCATTGACTGAGTGGCTCATGCTTGGTGGGGTAGGGGGTGGGGGCATTAAATAAGTAATATTTGTGCATCACTCTGTAGACAGATTTGTCTCCAAACAGAAAATCAAAAGCTATTTTTTGGTGAGATTTGTTTACATTTTAAAAATTAATTAGAGCTGGGTATAGTGGCAGTAATCCCTGCTACTGGGAAATCTGTGGCAAGTGGATCATGAGCTCTGGCTTCTGCAGAGGGCCAAAACCATTGGATTATCTGCACTAAATCTGGCACCAATGTAGTGAGCCCTGGGAGGAAAGGGACACCAGCCTGCCTAAAATGGGACCAACAGACCTAGTTTGAAAATTGAATGGGTCAAAGTTTCCATGATGATCAGTAGTGCCTATGAATGGTTGCTGTGCTTCCAACCTGGGTAAGGTAAGGAGGACTCAATCTATAATAATGACTATTTAGAACTCGTGATTTATTATTCTATTAAATATTAATTTGTTGAGTTACAAATTATAACAAGATAGAAATTGGTCTTTGATTTGATTCCAGTTGGACCTGTGTAATGCCATACACAGAAGCCTTCCTTTCAGAAGAATGCTACTGTGAATAGCTTTTAAGATTCTAATTACACAGTATAGTGAACACTCTATTTATTCCATAACAAATCAAAGCAAAATCAAGGTACAGCATTCACAATATTACAACTTATATTCACAAACAGTTTATTATATAAAATAAAAATTATTTTACCCATTAAAATGGCCACAGAGTTTTCACCAAAGTGGTCACAATATTTAGAACAAAGAACAATCATCTCAAAGTAGTCAAAATAGTCAAAAGTCTTCCACTCATGGGACAAAGTCTTGATTAACTCAATCAGTGACTTATTCAGCAATCAATTACTAAGTATCATACACAAACCCTCCACCCCTTAGGTCACTAGTAAACTATAATTCCATAATTACTCAGTACCCAAGAAGAGGTCTTTTCATCTTGACTTGGGGCCTGTTCTCAGATTCCCTGGATCCCCTTCCATGGTCCCAGATTCTACCTGGATTCACCAGACTATCACCTGGGTTCAATGGCAGAGAGTTCCCAATTCCTTGACCAGCTCTCTGGGCAGGTCCTGCTCCACACTGAAGTTCACAGGGTCTGATCCATATCAGATCCTTCACCATTTCTGCTCCAGGGAATTCAAGGCTCAACCAAGCCACAAACAAAGTCTCAGCATCCCAGTCGTCACCTGGGCTCCTGGCTCTGGGCTCCTAGGATCCTGTTCAGAAGAAGCTCCACCACCACAAGTTCTCAGGAAATCCTGGCTCAGTTCTCCATTCTCTCTTCTGTAGCTGCTGTGCCACAAGATGCTGGTCCCAGGAAATTCTGACTGTGCCTGTCTGGGGCTTTTCCTTATATACACACAGCCTGTTTCAGCCAACCCCTTCCTGTTACGTCAGCAAAAGGAGACAGGAGTTCATACCTTCTGTTTCCCCAACAGAGGCTTGATCAATTACTAAGTACTTGCTACTTTTGCCAACACAAAGGGGTCTTCAAATTACCATTATAACCTATTTTATAACTTTTTGGTAATAATTTTCTATAAGGTGTGCTCTTCTGATCAGACTTTGGCAAATTTTGGAGTGGGCAAGGACAGGTACAATGTGAGGCTTTGAGTAGCTCATTTGGAGGAGCCAAGAAAGCAGTAAAGACAATGGATTTGCCCCCATGTACCTCAACACCTTCTTTCTTAGACCCTCATTTGCCAAAGTCCAATGGGAGAAACTTAGAATTAAAAAAAAAATGGGGCAGCTAGGTGGCACAGTGAGAGAGCACTGGCCCTGGAGTCAGGAGGACCTGGGTTCAAATCTGGTCTCAGACACTTAACATTTACTAGCCATGTGACCTTGGGCAAGTCACTTAACCCCAATTGCCCTGCCTTCCCCCTCCCAAAAGCAACCCCCCCCCAAAAAAAACCTAGGGATCCCTGAACCCCCAAGTTGTTTGGTGATTCTTGGGCAGATGGCCATGGCCTGTAGGGAGGAAGTTTTGAAAAGGTACCAGAAGGTCATCCTTAAGTTACAGTGCCGTCTTCCACTTTGGGTCATGTTGCTGGTCTCCTAGTTTTCAGAACAAGACATTCCACCTCCTGATTTGGGGCTTTTCCTCTGGCTGTACCTCATGCCTGGAACACTTTCCTCCTTGTTCTGACCCATGACCTCCCTGGCTTCCTTCAAATCCCATCACCTCCAGGAAGTCTTTCCTAGTGTCTCTGAATTCTAGTGCCTGGGCTCTGTTAGTTGTTTCCTAATTATCCTCAGCAATCACCAGCCATCTTGATTTTTGTCCTGCCACTGGACTTTGATGACTCTGGAAGAAAGAGTAAGGCTAACAGCTTTGCCCAGCTCTGCCTCACTTAAATCCAATTCATCCAGGTCAAGACACCACCCTTGCGATATCCTTCCTCTTCTCCAAGAATGGAGGAGGGACAGCAATTATCCCACATATCACTTGTTCACATGGTGTCTCCTCCATTAGAGTGTAAGCTAGCTCCTTGGGGGCAGGGACTGTCTTCTGCCTTTAGTTGTAACTGTAGCATTGATTAGTTGCATGTTGCTGGTGGTCCTTTGTTCTCAAAGAGAACTGATGACTTCACTTTCAAGTGAATTGGATTTAAGTGAGGCAGAGCTGTGCAAAGTCACTAACCTCATTCTCTCTCCCAGAGTCATCCAAGGCCAGAGGGCAAGACAAAAGTCCAGATGAGAGCAATGCCCCAGGTGCAGTGGATGGCCTTGGTGTCTTCCATGTCTGCCTACGCCCTAAGCGCTCAGTAGCGCCTGCTTCATGGCCATTGGAACAAATTGTTTTCATTTGCCCCTCCCACCCAGGGAAGGCTTCACATGTTTGGGGTGCTTGTGATAGTAATGGAATATAAAGATTCCCCTGTATTGGCTTGGTTTTCAAATTGACTGTGTTAAAACCCAGAGCTTGTTAATCCCACCTGTGGGATGGACTTGTTGACTTGAAAAGAGAGAAACGAACTGGGAGGAGCTGGTGACGTAGATGTGGAGAGACAAGAGAGAAGTTGAAGAACTTTTTGGAAGCAGCACCTTTGGAGGCAGAGAGAGACTGAGAGGATTGCTGAGGGCCACTTTGAATTGCCCTGGACTTTTGAGACCTGCCCCCAGAGCTGCCAAGGACTGAGGAGACATGGCTGTTTTGCTGGTACTTTGTCTGTTTTGATGTTGTTTTGCCAGATTTGTCCACTGGTGAAAGACAGTCCTGTTGTTGAAGAAGTCCTGGAACCTGACTGTTGGCTAAGAGCTCCTGAGACTGTTCTGTAGACAGAGAGTGAATACTGTCCACTGGTGAATGACTGTGCTGTTATTGCAGAATTCTTGGAACCTTGCTGTTGGTTCCGAAGCCCTGAAGGAGGATTTTCTTGTTGTATGTTTACACAAATCCTGGGAGAGGGTTTTGCTAATGTTTTCAGGGGTTCTAGGACTGTTCTGCAGACAGAGGATGAATTAATGAAGAGACTGGCAATGTATCTTGTGGCCTTGCTAAGCCTTGTCTCCCCAGGAACTAAGATTGCTGAGAACTTGCCTCTTGTCAAAATGAAGAAAAGACCTCCATTTGGGTATTAAGTGCTGTGCTTAAACTTGTTGTAACTCTGTAACTTTGTCTGTAATTGTGATCCAGGGGTGGGGAACTTTTGACCTTTTTGTGCTCTGTGATTGAACAAATGAATGTACTTTACTTATGATTGGAAACTAATCTCCATTTGAGAAGAGGGGCTTTGTGATGGACTAAATGTACAGCCTAGGGGTGGAGTAGTATTTAGAACAGGGACTTTGTAATTGATTGAATGAATGTAAGGTCCTGGGATGGGGTAGTACTTGGAGATTATTTAATCATACTTAGTAAATGCTGTATTTTGAATGATGTCATGTTTTGATCTTCTCTGTTCTTAATTTGTCACTGAATAAAATGGAGAGCACCTTTGCTGGTATTCTGAACCTTGGGAAGTTGCCTTTGCTTGGCATTACATTACAGTGCTCCACTGTCTTCCAGGGGCTTATAAACTGTGAGCCCACCACTGAGAATGGTCTTTGGCATTCAAATGCGTCACTGACTTGTTTTATTGGCAATATGCTAGCGTTGTTAACAAAATGATGAATTACCCAGAAGTTATGTCTCTTGGACTTTTTAAATGTCACAGCATCCATGTGGAAGATGTATAGGAGTGGGATGTCTGTTCTCAAGGAACTTAGAATCAAATAAGGAGGACAAGACAGGTACAAAATTAACAGACATAAGGGAGAATGCTTTGAGTGTAAAACAGAAATGCAGACAAAGTTCCCTATGGAAATGTGGGGAAGAAGAGAGAGCCTGGTTAGCTGACGGATCAGGGAAGGCTTCCCCTGAGCTGGGCCGTGAAGGAAGAGGAAGATCTCAACAAGTGGAGGTGAGAGAGTGTGTGTGTGTGTGTGTGTGTGTGTGTGTGTGTGTATAAAAGCTATAAAAGAGCAGTACAAGATTGAGGCGCACAGTCCAAGGTGGCTGGAACATAGTCTCATGTATCTTATTTAGTATTTTATCTACGAGGGAAGAGGGAGCAAATGATGGGTTCCAAGTGGGATTGAAAAGGATCCTGCAGCTCTGGGGCTGCTGTGGAACTGGAAGTATGAGACAAGACAAATGTGTGGACCAGTAGGCTAATGTCATCCCTTCCCTCCCCCCACTTCCACCCTTTTCCCCAAACAGAAATGGCAGTGATCTTTATAGGACTTAAAGAGACAGGAGGTCAAGCCAGGTCTTTATTTCTCAGAGATTTCTCCCTGTGTGGGGACAGAAAGCCCAGCTTTTGGAAAAGATGGGCCCTGAGCATCTAGCTGGGATATTGTCTTCATACCATCTTCCCTTAGAGGCAGAGGGTCCAGGAGGCGACTGTGAGTCCCTGGCACCTGTAGGCTATCATTTTGCCCAGTATGCAAGGATACTTCCAAGGGCTGAACCTGCAGAACCCAGAGCAGTGCTTGCCATTGTAGACAGGCCACCAGCCCCTGTAAGGGAGAACATTCAGAAAAACAATGGGTCACTGGGGGGATGGGAGAGAGCTGGGGCTAGGCAGAGACTGTCAGGGGCAACCAGGAGCAGGAGAGAGAAATGTGGACCATGCCATAGGACTGACCAGAGGAAATGAGGATGCTTAATATGGAGAGACTTTAAGGGATGGCTATCTTCTCTATAGCTGAAGAGGGCAGAGCCAGATGTGATGGGGAAAAGCTATAGAGGCAGATTTGGACTCCATTACAATTAGAGCTATGCAAAATAAGGATAGGCCACCTCAGGAGGTCCACAGGGTCATGGACCTGGAGACAGGCTAGAACTTGGTTCTCTAAGTCTAGAGCTGGGGGTCTTTCTGCTGGGCCAGTAGATTCTCCCTTATAGGAGGTCTTCAGGCACTGGCAGGTGGAGGATATCATAGGAAGGATTCTTGTTTTGCTATGATTGGACAGGATGGTCTCTGAGATTCTTCCCGACTTTGAGAGTCTGTGATTCTTTGCTGACCCCAACTCAAGAGTTTACAGCTATCCAGGGAAAAGGCCGCATTTCTGAGGACAGGAATTGGAGGAAAGTGGATGGGTTCCCCCCGCCCTTCTCCTTAGGCCCCTCACTCACCCACAGACTGAAGCACAGCTACCAGGCTGCCCGAAGCAACCCCACCACCATTGGCAACAGCTGCTGCTGACATCATCTTTGCTGCCATAGAACCACCAGCAATGCCAGCCTTAGTGAAGCCTGCAACTCCCAGGACTGCAGGGACTGAAGTTACAGCGATGGCTGTGGGACAAGAGACCCAGCTTGGAAGCAGGCAGTGGCTACTGTACACCCTTCCACCATCACAGCCTGGTCCGCTTTCTCCCACTCCAACTCTGGACTGGCCCCCACTACCACCCTCAGTCTGCTCAGGGCTCAGGGGTTAAGCATTGAACAGTTGAGGTGAAGAGGAAAATGAAAAAAGAGGGAAGTGAGGACGGAGGTGGGAGGTTTTTCACACTATTCTCCCTTAAACTCATGCCCTCTCACCTCCCCACACTCCAAGAACTCCCCTGACAGCATATGAACTTGATTTACATCTAAATCCTCTCATGAAAAAAGAAAAGGGTCCTGAGGTACCCCTTCAAGCACTTAGTCCAGCAAATCCTCGAATGTAGGATGGGCTGTACTTTACCTGACAGAAAATGCAAGGAACTATTTCATACTCTTGAGTGGACTGGCTTAGCTTTTCTCTTGGTCAGGCAGGCACACAATAATTGCTCAATAAATGCTTGCTTGCTTGGTGAATGGATGGATTGTGGGTCATCACCTTCGAGAGGGATCTAAACTGCACTCTAGATTTGTAGTGACTTAAACTGACCCTGCTCCCCAAAGCTGAAAGAATTCAGGGTTGTTAGGGAAAATTCTTCTGGGAGTTTAGCTTCCCAGGGATCTGTACAATCCACCAGATTAAGAGGTGTCACTCAGGGACTGAGTTGCACATTTGGATTATTGCACATTTTCCTTGGTGCTAATGCTGTAGACCTGTGATCTCACTGGTGTGAGGAAAACACCCTCCACCAAAGTCCAAGTTAAGTGACCTGCCCATAATTACATATGTGTCAGGCAGGATTTTTACTCAGGCCCTACTGCATCCCAGGTTGACCTTTCTCAGGCTGACCTGGCACAACAGAGACCTGGAAAATGAATGTGGAAATCATCCTGCTTGTCATTTCTTATAGAACAATAATATTCCATTGCCATTCTCCAACTGAAGCATGCTATCAGCCTCCAGAGAAAGAACTGATATTGTCTGAACAAAGACTGAAGCATACTTTTCTCTCTTCCTTCCTTCCTTCCTCCCTTCCCTCCTTTGTCTTCTTGTACAAAATGACTAATACAGAAATGTTTTACCTGATTGTGAAATATAACCTACATCATCAGATTGCTTACCATCTGTTTCAGGGAAGGGGGAGGGGAGAAGAGAGGGAGGGATAGAATTTGAAACTCAAAATTTTTGAAAGTTAAAAAATTTGTTTTTAACATATAATCAGGAAAAAATATTATTAAAAATAATACATGCTGAATTCAGTAAATTGAGGGAGAAGGCAAAGGGGAAGGAGCCAGAAATGGTAACTCGTTTGTCTTGCTTGGCAGTTTGCCCTAAGCTGGAGCTTATTTGGAAGGGACAATAATGAAAACAAAAACCAGATCAATAACACATTCTTTTTTAAAGGAGGAGAAGGGGTGAAGAGAGGGGAAGGCCTAAGTCACACTCACCACCTCCGACTGTGGCACCCACAGCCACCAGGGCCACCTTGCTCATGTTTGACATCCAGCTGAGTGCGGCAGGCTCTCAGGGGGGATTTCTGCTTCTGTCTCCACTGCCTTGGGCAGGCTGAGCCGGGGCGGGTCTCGTCTCTGCTCGGGAGCATAGAACTACGTCCTCAGAATTGGCCCAGCTGCTAAGCTTCCTGGAGGCCGCTGGCCTGAGGTGCTGTGATTGGACCAGAGGCCTTCTTTCCACCTCCCTTGCCCTCCCTCCTTAACTCCACCTCCTGACCCACGCTTTTCCAGCCCTCTTAATTCCAATGCTTTCCTTTTATTTCCTGCTTATTTTATATATGTTGCTTTGTATATATTTGCTTGAATATTGTCTCCCCCATCAAACTGTAAGCTCTTCTGAGGGCAGCCCCTGCCTTTAGCCTCTTTTGGTATCCGCAGAGCCTAGCACAGGGCCTAGGCACCGGATGGCAGCTAGGAGAGGAAGCTGAGTTCCCAAAGATAGGGTCAGTTAGTCAACAAACATTTGTGAAGCGCTGCCCTGGGTCTCTCTTGACCCAGATCAGAGCTTCCTGAGGGGAGGAACATGAGAAAGGTGAATGAGGGTGGCTGCTTCTCAGATCTCTGAGAATGGAGTAGGGTCCTAGGAAACCTCCTGGGGGGGAGGAGGGAAAGCTAGGCCCGAGGACATATGCTTCTAGAAAACCCACAGGGCTAAAGTCAAGTGTGACCAGCAGAGACCTCTGTTCAAATAGTGCCTTAGACATTGAATGAGCTGTGTGACCCTGGGCAAGACCCTGACCCTTCCCAGAGGGGTAAGGTTCAAATGAGATAATGAAAGTCATTTTTCAAATGTGTAAGTTCTATCAGGCATTAAAGAGGGAGGGGCACATGCCTATAGGGAAGGAGGTGGCCGCTGGCCTGGGATGGGAGCCTGTCAGAGTCTCTGCTGATGCCAGGGTCTGTTGTCTGGGAGTGTTAGTGTGTGTACTGTGTTACCCTCCAGGTAGAGGCCTGGAGGGTCTCAGCTTCGGCTTCAGAGGTCCGTGGGGCTGGTTCAACAGGCCCTCTCCTTGTCTAGAGAACTCAAAACTAGCTCTTGGGCCTCTTGAGGGACTTATAATAGCACAGCAGAAGTCATAGGGCTGCTTGATATGGAGGAGTGGATGCTAAGTGGATCTCCTCTCTGCTGCTTCAGATCTGTGTGACATTTGGGAAGTTCCAACCTCTTTGGGCCTGCCTCAGTTTGGAGAGGTCAGACTGGAGGGCTTCAAGGGTCCCTTTTACCTCTAGCTGTGTGATCACAAAAGCATAAGATTTCAAGCTGGAAGGGCTTTTGAAGATCATTTGGTTCAACCCATTTTACAGATGAAGAAACTGAGGCCCAGTGAGGCGAAGGGATAGATTCCAAGTAACACAGGTAGTAGAGTTGGTCATCTGATTCCAAATATAGGGCTCTTGTTGAAACTTTAATGTCCTTGAGAACCAGCCTCTCCTCTCAGTTCTCAGTCTCATCTCAGGTCTCTAGGTCTGCCCAGCCCTCTCAGCCTTTCTTCTCTGTATTTTAGATATCTTGGCCCCACTCCCCCTAAATAGGACCTCTTCCTGAGTACTAAAAGGGTCATTTCTCAGGCCCCGAGCATGAACGTGTCCTCCCTTTCCCACCTTGGACTCAAGTAGCAGCAGGTAGGTTGGGGAGTGGGTGGCTAGTTTGGAGGGTCTTAGACTAGAACTCTTTGGGACCTTCTTGTGTCAGAGATCCTACAGGCCAGAAAAGGGATAAAGACACAGAGTGAAAGAGAAAAGAGACTCCTGATAATCATTAATATCATATTTTAGCCAAAGTCTGAATTAATCAAACAAATTGCTTTGGTTGATTTTAAAATGCCTTTCCCTGTGTTAGCAACTTCAAAGACCAGAGGTGAGATCCCCTTTATCTTGGGACTTACTCCACATGAGAGCAAAACAGACATCCTGAGACCATAAAATGTACATAGGCCCTGCTCTGGTCGTTGTCAATTTGCATTTACAACCAAGGGACTCTGTTTCACATATAGATGGTAACAAATAGAAGTCATAAAGTTTTGTGACATGGTCATCCTGAATTGGGATGGCTCTGAAAATGTATAAAAAGTCTTATGATTCCTCTGTTCACCAGTCAGGACTTTAGTCCTGCACTCCTAGCAAGTACTGCTAGCCTTAAGGGAAGAATAATGAATAAATAATGTAATTTTTATATTACTATTTGTTTGTCTCCTTTAACCAAACTTTTTTTTTTTTTAAGCAATTGGGGTTAAGTAACTTGCTCAAGGTTACACGGCCAGTTATTATTTCTGGGTGTGGTGCTGAGTATCTGAGCCCAGATTCGATCCAGGTCATCCCGACACTGGAGCTGGTGCTCCTACTCGCTGAGCCACCTGGCCGCCCCTCAACCAAACTTTTTCTAAAGGCTGACACTCACCCTTTCCTGCTCCCCGAACTGGTCTCCTGGCTGCTCCTCAAACTGGACACTCCATCTCTTGGCTGCAGGCATTTTCACTGGTCCTGCCCCAGGCCTGGAATGCTCTCCCTCACCTCTCAAGTCCCAACCCTTTCTCACTCACTCCTGAACCTAGGGCTTCTATTGATTATTTCCTACTTATCCTGTCTATAGATCATTTGTACATAGTTTTTGGCATGTTTTCTCCCTCTTTTTGATTGGGAGCTCCTTGAGGACAGGGACTGTCCTTTGTCTTATTGTGAACTCAGGACAGTGCCTGGAACATAGTAGGCACTTGTTCAGTTGTTTTTCAGACATGCCTGACTCTTCGTGGCCCAATTTGGGATTTGGCAGAGATACAGGAGTGGTTTGCCATTTCCTTCTCCAGCTCATTTAACAGATGAGGAAACTGAGGCAAACAGGGTTAAGGGACTTGCCCAGGTTCACATAGCTAGTAAGTGTCTGAGGCCAGATTTGAACTCAGGAAGAGAAGTCTTCCTGACTTCATGCTCAGCACTCTATCCACTGTGCCACCTAGCTATCCCCATAGTAGGCACTTAATAAATGTTTCATTGGCTGGGGGGTGAGATAGTGGGAGAGAAAAGAGCTAGGGAGGAAGGGGGAAAGAGACAACCAGAACCAGCCTTGTGTGACAACATTTGGTATTGCTGTGTTCTCGTTTTGCACTGGTTTCCCATGTGCATGAACTTTAAAACAAATAATATGTTCCCTTTACACTAACTGTTTTACAATTGGAAAGGACAGACTGTGGCCCTTCTTTAGTACCCAAAGACAGGTGGGCAAAACCAGTGGATAACGTATTTTTAGAATTCTGGCCTCCCAACTCCATCAGGAGAAGTCTGGGTCATACCACTAAAGACTGGTTTATAAGAGAATAAGAAATAACTGATAACCCAATGTCTGACAAAGTGGAAAACATATAACTTAGGAAAGAACTCACTTAATTTAAATGCTAGAAAAACTGGAAAGCAGTATGGCAGAAATCAGACTCTGACAAACACCTTACACCACATTCTATAATACATTCTAAAAAGACACATGACCTTAGTACTAAAGATTGTACTGTTAGAAAAAAATAGAGAAACAGACCACATACTTCTCACAGCTATGAGTAGGAGATATATTCTTTTTTTTTCCTTTTACCAGAACAGGTTTTATTTCACTGGAAAATCCATACAAAGAACTTAACTTAGGACCCATGGAAAAAATATTTACTGCATCTTAAATCAAATTTAACAGTTAGCAGCTCTGTGGAGGAAGAGAGAAGGGAAGAAAATGGACTGCCTTCAACTGTTCATTCTGTAGCTTCCTACCTTAACTTAACATCCTCTTAATATCCATAAGGAGCTCAAAGTGTCCAAAGAGGCCTGTGTATGACTTACAGGCAAGACCTTAGTAGCAATAGGCTGAAATGTCTGCTTGGGTCCCTACCTTCTAGAACTTTCATTAAAGAGTCTAACAGTTGCCACAGTAGTCATTAAAAAAAAATGTACACATAGTGCCAAAGACTGTCAGTTCTGCAATGATCTTTTCAACCACTCTTACATACAGGCAGTGACATTTCAGTTTTGAGGGGTTTTTTTGGAGGGGGAAGACAGGGCAATTGGGGTTAAGTGACTTGCCCAAGGTCACATGGCTAGTTTTTGTGTTGTGTCTGAGTTCACATTTGAACTCAGGTCCTCCTGACTCCAGGGCCGGTGCTCTACTCACTGCCCCACCTAGCTGCCCAACGTTTTAGTTTTGAAGGATAAAATACACTTATCAAAAAATATTTGGTATATATAAAAAAATCTCCTTCCTTTGGTATCCATGCCCTGCTATGTTGTTTACAGTTACAGATCATCTCAGTGAAGCCAGGACTAACTGGACAGCAGTGAGGCGAGGGTGTCCTCTCCCTGGCACTTCAGTGACACACGACATAGGCACAGTCAAAGAAAATCACAAATTGAGGAGCAGGTGAGTGGCCTTGGCTTATTGATCAGTGGGCTAAGAGAGATGCCTGGACATGGAAAAAGGAAGGCCGTAAAGTCAAGGCCGTGTCCTGATCAGTTAGAGCTCTTGCCCAGAGTACAGAAGGAGCGTTGTGCAGGCTTTGACCACGACCTTCGCTGGGGGAGATGGGGTTTGTTTCCGTGTAGTCCAGTGGCTACTAACCGCAGCCTGATTGATGTGGCTGCCATGGAACTAAAGGAACATCTATTCTCAATTTTTTTTCATCCAAAATCCAAGTAGCCAGGGTGTGATAGAGGAAAGTACCAAGTAAGTGGGATGAAAGGAAAGGGGCTATATGGGAAAGAACTTTACACCAGTTTTTGGCCTCCAAGATGGTGTCGCATCTGCCAGATGCCAGAGAGGATACCAGTCTGAGCCATGGACCCCCGCAGTACTCTTTGCCTGGTGTTCTCGCTGGTCATATGGAAGCCTGCTTCACAATACCGCTGGTGGTTCTGTTCCTTTGGGATCTGTTTCACCTGATCAAGCAACTGGTGGGAAGAGAGTTGTGGTCTTGTTAATTTATCCTTGGCAGCAATTTCAGGGTAGCTGTTGGTATGCTCACCAACTTGAATATCCAGATGTACCCTTAGTTTGCCGCCTGCAAAGATGGTCCTTCATGTCGAACTGGAGTGCAGGCAGATCTGGTGGTCACCTGGGGTATGGGAGGTGAAGGTGTATCAGCCTTCTGAACCACCACCTTTCCATCTGGACCCTTAACATCCACATGCATCCCCAGCCCTGGGGTGGAAGGCAGGAAGGTCTCTGTCTGCTTATCCTATAACTGGGTGTGGTAATTCCCTCATTCCCAGGTGAAGCTGGAGTTGGGGCCAAAGACTGGCACTGGAGTCAGGACTCGGCTTTTGCCCCGTGGGTTACAGGTGCAGGACAGCCACTAGCTTGGGAGGGGTGCGACTTTCTAGCCACCTCCCAGGTGATTTGACCTACAGGCTGGAGGGGGAAAGGGGAGGTGGAACTGAGGGGGGAGAGGGGGAAAATGGGATAGGGACAGGTGATATATTCATAATCAAGCAAGAGATAAGAGGTATTTACAAAAGATAAAATAACTTTGACGACATGAAGCTGAAAAGCTTTTGCACAGATGTTAATAAGGGCCTGCACTACAGGGGTGGCCATGCCAGAGAATGGGGTTTATTTGAGAGACGTTGCAAAGGCCTTGGCAATGTCTTGGATATGAGGGGTGAAGAATGACTTCTAGGCTGAGAGCCTGAAGGACTGGGAGGATGGGGTTGCCCTTTACAGTAATAGGAAAGGTAGGAGAAGGGGAGGGTTCAGGGGGAAAGATAATGAGTTCGGTTTTGAGTGTAGTTAAGTTTAAGATGGCTAGTGGATTTTCAGCTGGAGATGTCTGAAAGGCAGTTGGAGATGAGATACTGGAAGTCAGAGAGGGTGGGACAGGATAGGTAGACCTGAGAATTATCAGCATAGTGGTGACAATTATAGAGGGAGAAGGCAAAATCCTAGACAGAATCATGAGGGACACCTATGTTTAGAGGACATAATCTGGACCGTCCAGAGATCTGGACCATGTCAGATAGACAGGAAGAGTCCTGAAAACCTAGAGAACAGAGAGTATCAAGGAGGAGAGAGTGATCAACAGTGTGAAAGGCTGTGGAGAGGTTACTGAGGATGAGGACTGAGAAGAGGCCACTTAATTTGGTAGCTAAGAGAACATTAAGTAACTTTGGAGAGAGCAGTTTCAGTGGAATGATTAGGCTAGAAGCCAGATTGTAAGGGGTTAAGAAAAGTGAGAGAAAAGTGGAGGCACATATTGTAGATGCCTTTTTGAGGAATTTAGCTACAAATTGCAGAAGAGATATGGGATGGCTATTAGCAGGGATAGAAGGACCAAGTGAAGGCTTTTTTCAGGATGGGGGAGAGAGGGGCATGTTTGTAGGCAGTACAAAATGATCCAGTAGACAAGGAGAGATTGAGAGTAAATGAAAAAGTGAGCATGACAGGAGAGGATAATCTGCTGGAGGAGACAGGATGGAATGGGATCACCTGAATAGAGGGGAGAGACTTGTTAAGGCCACTTCATCATGTGATGCAGGGATGAAGGGGAAGGTGGTCATAAGCATCTGAGTGATAGCAGATGAGGAAGAGGGAAGAGGAATGAGTTGGCCTTTTTTTTTTTCTGTAAAATATGAAGCAAAGTTCTCAGTTGAGAGAGTAGAGAGAAGGAAAGCCATGAGAGGTCTGAGGAGAGTTGAAAAAGTTTGGGCTGTGGGATTGTGAATTTATAAAGGAGGTATAGTAGGACTGACTAGCAGCAATGAAGGCCCAGTTGAGTTTATATAACACAAATTTGTAGTGGCCCCTGTTGGAATGGTTGCAAGATTTTTTCCACCTTCATTCATCAGCATGTGTATAAGAGCAAGGGTGATGAATGGTGGGAGTGATCCAAGGCTAAGGCTTAATTGGGCATAATCACTGATATGATAAGGGAAAGAGGGACTCCAGAAGAGAGGACAGCCTAGAGTTGAACTGGTTCACCAAAAAGTCAAGATAAGAAGAGGAGAGAATGACCAGTGTAGAGGAAATGGACTAGGAGAGAATTGAGGGATCAAGGGATTACAGGTCACATTGCAGATGAAGAATAGGGTTATGCAAGGAAAGGCAGAGTGAGAGCTGAAAAGCCAATAGATTACAGTTGGATAAGGCGATTTCAGAATTCATGAACATGGAGGTGGTGCATTTGTGGGTAATGGCCACATCAAGAGTATGACCATCTTTATTTGTGGTTGAGGTGGGGTGGAGAAGGAACTGAGTGGTTAGAATATTTGAGGGAGAATCAATATATATGTTGAAGTCCCCTGGTATGAGGGCAGGAATGAGGGAGGAGAGAAAAATTATAAGGAAGGAAGGAATATATCACTAAAGAAGGAAGGGGAGTGACCTGGGGAGGTCTGTACAATAGCTACCAAGATTTTGATTGGATGATACTCAAAGGAAGAGAGGTTACTGAGTGATGGAGGAAGAGGAAAACTGGGAAGCGGCACTGGGGGCAGGGAGCAGTAGAACTCCTCTGTGTCAGCCTGTGAGCTGAGGACCAGAGGTGCATCTATGGGAAAAGCAGCTGGCAACGGCAGGGCCGGGGCATGTGAAGGGGCCTCATGCTCAGACCAGCTCCTCTTCCTGATCAATGGATTCACCAGTCATTTTACCTTCTCCTTCTTCTTTAGAACCAGAGCCCCTCAACCACACTTCCTCAAATCCAAATTAGCTGCCAAGGTCTACAAATTATTCAGTATGTTATTCCTCACTTCCTTCCCATTCCCATAGTCTAGGCCCTTGTCTTCTCTGACCTGGCTGACTGAAATATACTCTTTTTAAAACTGATGCCTTAAAGATTTTGAAGAAACATCATTGTCATTTTCTGGAATCCCTAACCCATCAAAATGATCCTTGTAACCAAATTTAGAAAAAGCTACCATATATAAGAGCCCGAGCAACATTCTGCACACTTACTTCCTGAAGTAACACCATTTTCTTTCCAAGTTCCCCTTTTGTGTCCCATTCAATTATCTAAAACACTTTCAAATGCCTCATCCTCACTTAAAACTCTTCAATGATTCTTGCTATCCATAAAGTAACGTCCATCTATGGGATTTGGCCAGAGAATCAACCATTGTTTCCAGGCTTCTCTCCCTCCTCTCACTTCTTCCCAATATAACCCTTTACTCTAGCCAAACTCTCCCCTCCAGCACCCTCACCCCTCCTGCCCAACACACCTTGCCATCTTCCCCCTAAAGTCCCACTGCTCCATGAAACCCTCACCCATTTTGGCTGGAAGTGATCCCTCAATTCTCAGATCTTACTGTCTCATTTTGATCTTATTTACCAGACACTTTGTATCATAGTTGTTTGGGCAAGCTTTTTCTCCCCAATCTGATTACCAAAGAGCCCTGGGTTGCAGTTAAGAGGATATGAATTTGTGGCTGAGTGACCTCATGTAAGGCAAGGCAATTCTCTCCTCTGTAAAACAAAGATATGCCAATACGATCCAGTTCAGGGTTATTCTGTGGATCAGATGAGATAATGGATTCTTGGAAAGAACTTTTGTGTCCATAGGCTGAGTTCAGTTTACCCCGGGTGCTCTGAGGACAGCTCAAAGTTTTGATTTGTCTCCTCTCTCAACCCAAATCATAGCATTTCAGAGTTAGAAGGGACCTTATTGGTCCTCTATTTCAATACATGGCCGAAAAAGACCTAAATGCACCCCCTCCCCACCAAACCTGAATGGTGGTCATGTGGCATCTCCTTAAAAACCACCAATGAAAGTCACCATCCTGGGGCAGCCAGATGGTACAGTGAATAGAGCACTGGCCTTGGAGTCAGGAGGACCTGAATTCAAGTCTGGCCTCAGACACATAACACTTACTATCCATGTGACCTTGGGCAAGTCATTTAACCCCAATTGCCCTGCCCTCCCCCTTCAAAAAAGCAAAAAAAAAAAAAGTCACCATCCATGGCCTCTTGAGATGACTCACTCTGCTTTGAGATGGCTCCCATTAAGATTTTCCTGATATCAAACCTAAATTTGCCTCTTTGCAAATTCTACTCATTGCTTCTAAGGATCAACCTTCTGGGATCAAGCAGAAAAATCAAATTTCTTTTACACACGACAGTCCTTTAAATAGCTGAAGACACCTATCATGTCCTCCCTGAATCTTCCTTTATTTAGGTTAAAAGTTCCAATTCCTTCTAAGAGAAATAAGGAAGACTGGGAGATGCACAAAGAACATCTGAAGACTTTGCCCTCATCTTTATTCCCATAGTTCAAAGCAGCCCTAGACTGCCACCACCTCTGCAATACCCATGTGGCCCTGCATCACCTGTGTCAAGGCACAAAGGCATGGTGAAGGTGGATGAAAACTCCCCATCTCCCTCAGACTAAAATGACAGAAGGGACAGGGAGGCCTGGGAATTCTCAGGGAACTCTGGACCACAGGCATCTAACAGTTGTTGTGTATGACTCTTTCTGACCACATTTGGGGTTTTCTTGGCAAAGATATTAGAGTGGTTTGCTTTTCCTTCTCCAGCTCATCTTTTTTAATGAGGAAACTAAGGCAAACAGGATTAAGTGACTTACCCAGTCACACAGCTAGTAAGTTTCTGAGACTGGATTTGAACTCAGGTCTTTTTGACTCCAGGCCGGGTGCTCTATTCACTGAGCCACCTGGCTTCCCACTCCTGACAGTTAAGTGAACCTAATCTTGATGTCTTGACTGGCACCTGTCACATGTGAGAAAAACAAATGGAAAGCAGCTGGTTTTGCTGAAAATTCAATAAAGTTAGCAAGAAGGCATGACTACATCAATGGGCTACAAGAAAAATTAAATAGCATGTTTAATCATTTCACAACAAGTCTAGTGCAGTAGTATAAATTTTTTTTATCTTTTAAAAAAAGTTTTCCCCCCAAAACTCCAGCACCCAGAAACAGAGGGCAAAGCTGTCATCAGCAAGGCAGAGATGCACAACAGGCTTCCTTGCCCAAGGAAAATCTTCCAGGCAAAGAAATGGGCCCTCAAGTGTGCAAACAGGTCCAACAGACAAGGAGTGACATTCTGATGGAGAATGAACAGTGACACAGAGTGAGAAAACAGCGATAAGGAAAGTCCTAATTCTCATCTGTGTCATGTGTGCACACACAGACTCACTGCTGCTACATTCCTGCCAATTCCAGTGACCACCTTCATTCTAATGCCAGCCTTGCAGGTCAGGGAGGGAGCCCTAGCTTCAGAGGCTTGAGGAATTGGCCATGAGCCAGAATGGGAAGAGAATATGGGGCACAGATCATTCCAGTTCAGGTGAATCCACCACAATGGGGGAACTTGCCAGATGTTTGCTCTGAAAGCAGGTCAGGCATAGATGCTTTAAAAGGGCATCAGGGATGTAGTCATCCCTGAAATGAATGAGCCTGGCCCTGTCCTTTGGGCAACCTTCCTCTCCCCTTCCCTGGTGCGTAAGTGGAGAAAAAGACTGGAGTGGATGGAACCAGGGCTCAGATGATGAGGGGATCCAGAGGCCATCCATGCTTCTGTGACTAGGGGCCCCAACAGATGCTGGTAGACAGTGAGTACTCCACATCTAACAGAATGAGCAGAGGGCAGAGGTGGTGGCAGGGGAGTGGGAGTCCGTGCTGACTAATCCTGGGCTCCCAAGGGGAATGCCTAGCCCATAAACAACCAGAGAGGCCTCCTGCTCATGGCCTTGCTCCATCAGTGACCAAGGAGGAGGCTCAGTTCTCTTCATTTCAGTGAAAGGACAAATAATTTAAACATACAACAAAGGATTCATATTCCAAGCTGTCCTGGGGGCATCAGGATCTTGGAGTTCCGTCTGGAGGGACTGGGACAGGGGGAAGAGGAAGAGGTTCTGCTGTGCTACTTTTTCTTGTGGCCTGCCAGTCTAGGCTCTGGGAAGGACCTGGTACAAGAGAAGAAAGCAGCCACATCCAAAGATGGGGGAATGGGGGGGAGGTGAGGAGAAGAGGCGGGAACGAAGGAAGACAGGGCAGGCTGGATGCTTCCCTGGAATGACACCTCCAGAACTGCTTACACTGTGTCCTCCCCCACCCTGCCCTGGCCTCACCGCACAAGAAGGGTCCTGAGCGGAGCAGCTCATAGAGGTCCTGTTGTTTGGGTACTAAGTCCTGGGGAAGAGGAAGTCTCTTCATTCACAGTTTACTCTGGAGTTCCTTAGAGATGTCTGGATTCAAGTACAACCAGTTCTGTTCAGAATTGGGGGAGGGAGGGAGAGGAGAAAATGCAGGAGAGACTGGAACACACACACGCACACGCATGCAGGCACACACGCACACATGCACACACGCGCACACACACAGTCTAGGAAATGACTTAGCAGCCTGGACCTCTCAAGCTTTTGTTGTCCCTTCCTCCCTAAAGCAGAGACATTCCCTGCCTCCCCCGCTCCCGTGCTTTCTGTTCCTCTCAGGAACACGGTGGCTACAAGATCTCCTCCCTGGGGGTCTTGGCCTTGAGTGGAGCCTGCCCGTTGCGCAGAGAGCCATTCTGGCCACGAAGCAGACGGCCCTTCTCCCGGTCTGGCCAGGTGAAGATAGCTTCATCACTGTCCAGTTCAGATTCAGAGTGCATCAGGCTACTGTTCAGGATGGGTACCTTCTGCTTGTTACCTGCAAGGGAGAGGAGTGTAAGAAGCAAGTAGGAAGGGAGAAAAGGAGGGAAATCTGAGCAACACTTGTCCCAACACTCTGCCTATCCTTAAGAGAAGCCATAGCACTAAGATAACTAGGAAATCCTCCCAAAAGCACTCAAGGAAAACACTGGGGCTAAAAAGAAGGACAAGCCACACGTATAGTCCAGCAACTCCAAGGAACAAAGTGGTCAAAGGAGCTCTGGGGCCCACAGTCCAATCTGTTCAGGGGGAACATTCACAAGCCAGCAGGGCAAGAGATGTTTCTGGCTTCAGAGAACATCATTTGGGCTCATCCCTTAGACCCAGGATTCACCTTGCCCACTTTCTCCACTGGCTCCCAGGTCAAAGACCACTCCTTTGTGGAAGATGGCAAGGAACAGTTTTGCCTTCACGCACAGACACTTTGTAGCTAAAGGCAAGTTCTCCCCTCTCCTTACCCTCCAGCCTCATCTGGTCATCAGTCCTTTCATTTATCTCTTGCTGGCTGTCTAACCAAATTCACACCAACAACTGTTCCAAACCTTTTCCATTCAAACTGCTCAGCTAACCAACATGCAAGGGCTTGGTGCTTCCCACTTTGCTCAGGACTGATACCACCCAAAGTCAGCTTGTTTGTCTTTCTCCCTTTGCATCTCAACATTTTTTTTCTTTTCATTTTATTCCTCCATCTTATTTCTAAGGAAGAAGTGGCCCTTTTGGTCTCACTAAGGAATGATCATTAACTAAGCTTAATCTCCTATTTTCTTGCCTTTTCTAGGACCTTAGGCCCCAATTGTGCTGTATCAAATGCATTTTGTTTCCTTCCCTATTGGTTCTCTCCACCTCTGCCAACAAAATGCTCAGGTGTCTCCTCTATCTTAAAAAAAAAAAGAGAAAAAAGAAACAGAACCTCAACCCAGATACTCTTCCATCAGTTAGTAATCTTTTTTTTCCTCTCACCAGCAGAGACATCTACATTGTGCTTCCATTTCTCATCTCCCACTCTTGAATCACCTGTACTCTGGCTTCTGTTTCCACTATTTTCCTGAAACATCCCCCAAACTCCAACAGAGCAGTTGGGCTTTCCTCAGTTCTTAGCTCTCTCCAGCATAGATGGAGCAGTGGTACTGTGAACTCCTTTTCCCTATTTAAGATTATCTCTTTTCCCAGGTTCTAAGTCACAAGGACTTCTGGCTTTCTCCTTACTTCTCTAACAAGTCTTTCTTTGTGTCCCTTCATTCATTTTCTTCTGGCTGGAGGAAACATGTGGATCACCTAAATTTTAGTCCCGAGTCCTTAGAAATCTCAGCCACTCCTGTTCCAATTCCATGATCTTGAAATTGCCTTCTCTGATCACAATCCCTTTTCTTTCCTTCTGCCTCTTTGTCCTCACTAAGACTAATTCCCTCTATTCTTCCCAGTCCATCGCCCTGTTCTGGCCTCACAGTCCTCTCTGACTCCAGGGTTACTCATCTTTCAATATCTCCTGCATCCATCCCTTGGCAAATGGCAAACCTAGCCATCTTCACTATCTACTCTCTGCCTACTTTGTAGCTTAATGCCATTGGAGAAAAATGTACAAATGTGCCAAATAGGTCCTCTACAAATTTATGTTAGGCAATCTCAACTGGGTGCTCAATATAGTAATGGCAGTCTTTTTTTCTTCCCTAACTGATTACCTTTGTGCTATTCCCATATCCATTTCTCTTCTAGGGAGACAGAAGATCTTACCTACTTTTTAAATGAGAAAAGAGAGTCCATCTGTTGGAAGCTCCCTCATCTCTTCTACTCCACTTTAAAACTCTACACTTTTCCTCATCTTCTCTTTCTTTATTCTTGTTTCTGAGGAAGAGATGGCTCTTCTTGTCAAGTTCAAACCACCATCTCTCAACTTGATCCCATCCCTTTCCATGTCCTGCAGCAGCTTAACCCATCAATCATTCCCTCTGTTCTTCAATCTCTCCTTAACTACTAGCTCCTTCTTTACTGCATACAAACATGCCTAGGACTTGCATTCTTAAAATTTTTACTTAACCCTGCCATTCCCTCAAGCTATTTAAGAGTCTCTGTATCTCCTTCCTTTTGCTGTCAAATTTCTAGAAAGAATCACCATATTCCCTGCCTCTTCATCCTCACTATCCAATAACTTCTCAGCCCCCTAAATTCCTTCTGGTTTCAACTCCACCACTTTACTGAAACTGTTCTCTCAGTGATAACTGATGATCTCATCTTCTAAATCGGGGGATAGCCTCTTCTCTAACCTCAACTTACTTTACCTTTTAAAGACTTTTTGACACTACATAATATTAAGGGAATTTGAAGATCTTCCCTGCCCCTTAATAGGCCCATGTGACCTGCTTTGAGTTTTGGCCCAGCCCATAACTTGAGTCGCATGGCGCCCATGGTGGGAGAAGCAGGGAGAGAGAGCTGAGGCAGAGCAGCTAGTGTGAGTGAGAAAGGGAAGAATTTTGCTTGGGGGAAGTTGTCTATGGGGAGGCCTAAGGGAGGGAAGGCTTGGGGATGGCAGTGCTCCCTGCATTGGTGATGAGTATAAACTTCTTTGTTACCATGGTGGAACTGGCTTTCTGGTATCTGAATAAATATCTTGGGTTCGTCTTTGAGGAAGAGAATTTGTTATATTTTGCAATTCAACCCTGGAAATACGTCTATCTACCCTATCAATAGCGGCTGCAATGGGTATCGCACTGGTGATATACAGTATCAACTGCTCTTTCCTTCTAGATGCTTTCTTCTCTCCTCCTACTCCACTGATTCTACTCCTTGGTCTATTTTACTGGATCGTAATCCATCTCCTGCCTCTTAAACATGGCTGTGTCTCGAGGGTCTGTCCTGGGTCCCTGTCTCTTCTCTTTCTCTGGCCTCCTGTGGTGGTCAGTCACTCATACTTTATACCTTGGAGTCAGCCCTCTCCCCACACTCTCCCAATCTAGTTTGGATCTATTCCAATGACCAGAACTTTTGTAATTTGCTTCCTGTCCTCTCTGCTTCTCATCTCTCCCCTCAACAATCCATCTCCACACAGCTGCTAAAATCACTTGCTTGCACAAAAAACCTCCACTGGCTCCCTACTGCCTCTATGAAAAATAAAAACTCCTCAGTACGGCATTCAGGCTCTCTATGATCTGGTTCCAACCTACCTTCTCCAGTCTCATTTCATATTGCTCTACCCAACAGGACTATTTCTTTATCCCTAAAACTTGACACTCCATCTCCCCCTTATGGACATTTGCACAAGCCAGCCCTCATATCTTGCATGTATTTCCATTTCATCTCTACCTGAAGTTCTTTCTATGCTCAGCTCAGATACTGACCTTCCTTGATCCCACAGATGGTTACTTCTCTCTCCCTCCTGAAATTAATGCTTGTTAAATAAGTGCTGTATTCCCAAGAGAATCTAAGTGGCTTGAAACAGTCTGCTTAATTTTTTTTCTTTGTACCCCCAATACCTGGTGCAGAGCCTTACATACAGTGGATACTTGAAAAGAAAGCTGGGTTGAAACTGGCATCTGCAGCCCTGAGATCTTTCCTGGCTATGTCCCATGCTGCCTCTTGGCACTACTTGCTGGAAGCAGGTGATCATGGGCTACAGGAGCTCAGGTTCTGGGCTGGGAAGGCCCTCAGAGTCCAACCTTATTTTGTAGGTGAGGAACTAAGGTCCAGAGAGGCTAAGTAGCAGTGATGCCGGGATATGGACCCAGGTTGTCTAACTCCAGAGCCAGAGTTCTTTCTCTTGTACCAGTCCGATTCTCCCAATTGTACATCCTGCTGTTGGGAAGCTCCATATGAAGAAAACCAAACTTATAGTTGTTACTTACTCCAAAATGACTTCTCTTTGTTAATAGCCCATTTGAAAGCTTCATCTTCTCTCTTGTCTCCAATATTTATTCCTTCTTCCCCATTCCCACAGCCCACCACTCAACTCCAGGCCCTCATTACCTCACCTGGCTTACTGTATTAACCTAACTTGTGCTGCTTCCAATCACTCGTCTTTGCAATCTGTCTTCCATGGGCTATGCCCCTGCTCAGAAACCTTCAATGACTCCCATTTGGATAAAGTCCAAAATCCTCCTCAGTCTGTCTCAGGCTGTCATTCAAAGTAATTTCCTCAAGGACATTAGGAGCTCCCTAAGGGCAGGGAGCTTATTTTTGGATCCTTCCCAGCAGGGTCAAACACAAAACTTTATACACAGGTGGTGCTAAAAAACCACTTTTAACTGAAATTGAGGCAGCAACGTAGAGTGGAAAGGGAACTGGGTTAGAAGTTAGAGGCCTGGAGTTTGAACCTAGACTGTGCCACCTGTGTGGCCTTGCCCAGGTCAGACTCCTCTTGGGGCCTTCATTTCCTTATCTGTAAAACGAAGGTGAGCTAGATGAGTGCAAGGTCCCTTCTAATTTTCACTATGACCCTATGACCCCTCCAGTTAACAGTGCCTTCAGAGGATTGAGTATAGCTGTCCCAGCTCAGAGACACATCACACTAGGGCTGTGGACTCTGTGGGTAGCAGGATGAAATGGAGATAACACATCAGGTGACAATTCCTGGTACAGAGACCTAGCTCAGCCTCTCCTAGGCCCATCACCACAATAATTTCTGATGGGCTTGTGCTACTGCTGGAACTTCGGAAAGCAGGAGCCAAGTAGCAGATGAGCCCTGGCTCCTAGAGAAGATGACCACCACAGCACCAGAGCTGGGACTCCAGTGGCCATACAGATATAAGAATCTCAGAGCTGAGTGGGAAGCTCCTCATCTACTAGACTGCTGAGACACTGCCTGAAAGTACAGGTGCAAAAAGATAGGAGGAAAATGAACCAAGCATTCTAGTGGGAAAAGAGGGATTTGGGGAGGAGGCTGATGACACAGTCAGGTTAGTTGGAGAGCAAACATTTCTTTAGGTGCTTACAATAAGCCAGACACTGTATTAATGACTCCTTGTCATTAAGGAAAAAAAAATAGTCAAAACAAGGTTCCTTGTCATCAAAGAGGTGACATTCTAATGGCAGGAGGGGGGATAATTACAGGATGACCTGCAAAAAAACATGAGTATATAAACCACATGCAGTGTGGAAGAAAGATAAAGGGAAGGCACTGGTTGGGGGAGGAAGGAGACCTGGAAAGGTGGCATGTGAGCTGAGTCCTGAAGGAAGCCAGGAGGTGGAGGTAAGGAGGGAGAGCACTCCAGGCATGGGGGACAACCAGGGCAAAGGCACAGTCAGGAGATCCAGTACTGTGTGTAACAACCAGAAAGGCAGGTGTGACTTGGTCAGAAAGCCATGCTGAGGGCTGGCTAACTGGATGAGAGCCCTATCTATACTTCCTCTCATTAGCAGCACTACTCTGAGACTTGGCCAGAACCAGTCACTAGTGCATATGCAAGGGTGACCTGTCTGAGTTCCCCCCCCAGAGCTGGGGCCCAGGCCAGAAAGGGGAGGCCCAATGCACTGGCCTCCTCTGGGATGGACAGGAGGAAAAGGCTTTAGGTGCTGGCAGGAGGTAGAGGGAGCCCTGGGCAGGGTGGGCTGCAGACTCCTTTTCTGGCTCTTCTTACAGCCTCCAAGCCTTAGATACCTCCTTCATTGTGTCTTAGGTCTATGACCTGTTGTGGCAGAGCCCTTCAGCCCCTTCAGGATCACAGATTCTCAGGGCTGGAAGGGAACTTAGGGGCATCTAGTCCAACATGGACCTAAGGATCAATCCTCTCTATACCATTCCTGAAGGGGAGTCATCTAATCTTTGCTTAAGTATCTCTAAGGATAAGGAATTTGATACTTCCAAAGGCAGCCATTCCACTTTTTAGATAGCTCTAACTATTCATAAGTTTTTCCTTATATCTACCCATTTTTCTTAGCTCTGTCCTCTGGGGTCAAACAGAATGAAATCTAATTCCTCTTCTACATGAGAGAGGGACTTTCTTTTTTTTTTTGGCCTTTTTTTTTAGGGCAATTGGGGTTAAGTGACTTGCCCAAGGTCACACGGCTAGTTTTTGTGTGAGAGAGGGACTTTCAATACTTAGAGACGGTTATATACTTGTCCATTCCTGCCTCCCCTCCTCCCCCCCAGCAACTGTTCTCTAGGCTAAATACCCCCATTTCCTTCACCTGACCCTCAAAAGGCATGACCTTGAGCTGTTTCATTACCCTGGCTGGCCTTCTCCAGACAATTTATCTATGTCCTTTCTAAAACATAGTGCCCAGAAGACAGCACATTTCTCCACATGTAATTTGACTAGGGCAGATATATATATGTATATATGTATATATATACACATATAGATATATATTTTGGAGGGGGTAATGCAGGGCAATTGGGGTTAAGTGACTTGCCCAAGGTCACATGGCTAGTAAGTGTTAAGTATCTGAGGCCGGATTTGAACTCAGGTCCTCCTGACTCCAGGGCTGGTGCTCTATTCACTGCACCACCTAGCTGTCCTAGGGCAGATTATAATAGGATCATCATTTTCCTATTTCTGGATACTATGCTCACCTCTCTTAATTTAGCCTAGGACTATGTGAACTTTTCTAGCAGTTGTATCACACTGGTGATAGACACTGGGCTTACAGCTCACTAAAATTCCTAGATTTCATTCATACTTGTCCTATAGCCACACCCTCTCTCCTTACCTTTCCTTTCTCAGTTAAAATATTTTATCTTTCACAGGATCACAGATTTAGAGCCAAACTGAAAGTTTGGCTATAAAAACGTATATATATATATATATATATATATATAACTATCTCTAACTTTAGGTGACTAAAGTTTGGGTCACCTAACCCAACCTCTTCTCATTTTAGAGATGAGGAAATGAAGGCCCAGAGAGGTTGTGACTTGCCTAAGGTTTATAGAGGTGAGAGAGTCTTTTGACTCCAAATCCAGAACTCTTTCCATTGTGCTGTTTCTGTTCATTTCACCCTATCATCTGTCTTAATGAGAGCTTTTTGGATCTTGGTTGTTAATCTGGTCTGTCAGCTCTCGTCTATATTTATGCCATCTGCATACCCGACAAGCATGCTTTCTATGCTAACACCCAAACCAATAATCAGAATGTTGAGTAAAAAAAGGCCTAAAATCAGATCCTCAAGGCATTCCACTAGAGACCTCCTACCAATCTGACACTGACCTACCAACACCCACTCTTAAGGTATCCTGAAAAGAGAATTAGATGACAGCCAGTTCTAAATCCATCACCAACATCTCTCTGCCTTGTTCACAATGGCAGTAATGAGAAACTATCAACCGCTTTGCTGAAATTCAGGCATACTCTACATATTTACAGCAATTCTCATGATAACCACCAGCCTAATTTTCCTGAGATTAGTCTGACAAAGTAGTTTTTGATAATGTCATGCTAATTTTTAGCGTTCACTGTTCCTCATTCAGATGTTCACAAACCATCCTTCCAGATTCTAGAATTTTGCCAGAGTCAAGTTCAAGCTCACTGGTCTAAAATTCGAAGACTTCAATCCTCCATCCTCTACTTAAAAAAATAAGAAAATTGGGACATTTGCTCATTTTCTTATCTGCATCAAATCTCTCTGGCTCTCCATCTTTCCAAGCTTATCAGTCAGTACCCTCAGATGTCATTCCTCTAATCTTGGTGATATCTTGGCTCTTCTCCACCGCATGGGATGATTCACTTCAGCTCTATGCAACAGAGGTAGCTAAGTGGAGGTCCTCCTGGAGTTCTCACCAGGAAATCTGTCCTCCCTACAGAATATCATATGTACTTCAAAGAATCAAGGTCAGGTGAAAAGTATTCTGCTAACTTGACAAATCCTTCCAATCCTTTTATTTTGATCAGGAAGGATAAAAAACTTCCTTGCCCCAGCTTCAAATGACTGCCCTGGGAAAAGATTACCTGCTCTGGGATTTGGTTTTAGCTCCAGACTTTCCTGATCTGTGGCATCCAAGATCTTGTACTTGCTTTTCCTCTTGGGTTTCCCTTTTCGTCTAGAAAAGAGTCAAGAAGCATTCATTGTTTACTATATGCTAGTCACTTTAAATGAGATGCCGGTGATACAGAGACCAAATGGCAACAGTTCCTGACCTTACAGTGCTTATGTTTCCTTAGGGGAGAAAACAAGCAAGTAAGCAAGCAAATACAAAATCAATGTAAGATGAAGTGGAGGAAGCATTAGGAGCAAGGGGAGATCAGGAAAGGTGTCACTAGCACAAAAGGTAGAAGGAAATAAGGACACCAAGAGGTGGAGATGTGGGAGTGCATTCTGGGCACAGGGGCACTGCAAAAGTACAGAGATGGGAAATGGAATGTTGTGTGAGGGACAGCTGGAATGTTAGCTTGGCTTTACCACAGAGTGTAAGAAGGGAAGGAAGGTATAATAATAACTCGGGTCAGGGCTGATGAAGGAAGCTCCAAGCCTGGACAGGTAGCACAGTGTTTAAAGATGTGTACTTTATATCAGCCTCACAGGCTGATAGGTTAAGGAAAGAGGTAGAAAGTCATGTTTTCTCTTCAAATATTAGACACTCAGGGCAAATTTTGTTACCCTAATCCTCTTGAATTGTGGGAAAGAGGACAGTGACCTCGATGACAATGTAATGGCAACTAGTCCTTAACTATATCTTCAGAATGCCAAAGTCACTGTAACAACATGGTTGTGACAATTATAATGTAAAAAAGGAAGACGATAAAACTAGTTACACATAGTCTTAAGTTATAGGGAGGAGTTAGAAGCATCCTGGGTCCTTTCCTGTCTTACCTCTTACAGCAGCAGACCATAGTCCAGGATAGGATCCCCAGTGCAACAATAATGACAAACGAGGCAATGATGACATAGAGGACGCTCCATTCTGTAGAGGAAAACTAAAAAGTAAGGGTTGGGAAGGTAGAGATGGGCCCAGAGCAATTGCTTCCTTGCTGGTGAGAGCAAATGTTAAGGCAGACATTTGTAGGTACAGGTAAGAACCAGAAAGGAATCTAAGTCTGTAATGCAAGATCGGGACCCAATGGAAAGAAATGGACCCATTTCCTGGTCAGTCTCAGGACTCTCCAGGGAAGGCTGGGACTCAGGCCTTTGTGCACAAGGAGGAAGGACCCTGTAGGTACTGTTGGAGGACTCCCTTACAGGCTAGCAACACTGTTGCTTCCAAGAGAGAGAGATATGGAAGGCTGATACAGAGAATTATGGATAAGTGGAAAGCTACTTCTGTGATGGGGGAAAAAACAAAGAAGGTAAATCACACTGATGAATTCCAGAAAGACCCTGTCTAGCAGTAGGCCTTATCTTATGTGTTTTGCTCATCTTAACACAACTCATTTTATTCTTATTCTCAGACTCTGCTCAGACCTTAAGGAACAAGTGTGTACATAAGGGGAACAAAGATGCCCAAAGCCAATCTCCACTGTCAGCCCAGCAGGTCTGCTCACTTCAGAGACAAGATCAATGCCAAATTAAGCTAATTGAGCCCCAAGGGGTACGTACCACAGTTGCTCTCTCCATCTTTAAGTTGCACTTTAATGAAGTTCTCCATCCAAAAAGGGTCACAGACACAGCGTTTGGTGAAAGAATCGCAGCGGCCATGATCAGAGCAGTTCAGCTGACATGCTAATGGGGGAAGGGAAAGGAAGTTGCTAAAAAAATAGGTTTTAGCCAAGCTAGTAGGAGGGAAGACTTCTGATTCTCAGGACAAAGTGCAGAATGCTCAAAGGGTTCAATGATCCTGGGTCTGTAGTGGTTTCCCAAAGACAGGGCTTCCTATATTCCCCAGGTTGGCCCAGATGCCTACTCTAGTATGTATGACTGGATCAAGCCAGTCTTGATGAAGACAAGGGCTGAGCTTTAAACAACCTTTAAGGTTTTCAAAGCTCTTCACAGCTTTCATGTGCAGATGCTTCCAATGTGTCTGAAGAGGACTTAATTAATGCTTGCTGTCATACAGCAAAGTCCTATCATGTCAAGGGTGTTTAAGCAAAGATTCAATGACTTATGTTACAGACTATGGGCAGGGAGACATCATCACTTACAGGGGAAACACAATTTGACCCACATAGTAACCAAGTTCAGGGGCTGGTAAGTTCATAATGGGGTTTGTTTTATTATTATTTGTTCTGATATGGACCTATAACTTCATTGGTATTGGGAATTTCCAGTAAAGAGACTCCCTCCACCAAAGCAGACTGGTACCTGTTCTACAGTTAAGTCAAGTCATGAACATTTAATAAGCACCTACTATATGCTAGGTTCTATGCTAAGAGCTGGAGATACAAAGGAAGGTAAAAGACTGCCCCTCTTCTCCAGGAGCTCACAATCCAATGGGGGAGACAACACGTAAACAACTAGGTACAAACAAGACACAGAGAGGATGAATTGGAGATCACAGAGGGAAGGCACTAGCAAGGGGAACTGGGAAAGGTTTCTTGTAAGGTTAAGAAACTTGCCCTGGGCCACACAGCCAGTAAGAATTAGAGGTAGCACTTGAACTCAGGTTCCCCTGACCCCAAAGACAGCTCTCTCTAGCCATTATACAATGATACCTCTGGGCATCAATATGAATACCAGTCAAAATCTTATCAATATCAAGAATCCAAGCCAATGAGAAAGAGCCTTTGGATTCCATCTTCTAGAGGAAGGGAAGAATGACAAAGCTGTTCTGATAGATCCCCGGCTGACAGAGTCATGGCCTGGAACTACTCACTGACGGTATTGATTTCCAGGGCGCGAAAGATCAGGAAATCTGTTTGCTGCTTCCTCAGCTCACTCTTGAGCATCGCTGCAACATCATGGCCTTTAAAGATCTGGTGTGGAGGCTCATTCTGTACAAAAAACACCATCTTCGTGCTGTGAGGAAATGCAACCCAGGAAAAAGTCAATGGAATCTGATGCTGACGCTAGAGGCCCTTTCTAAATGGGTCAGCAAAGGCTAGGGAAGATCTCTTCATCTTAAGACCACAGCTTTAGAATTGGAAGGGACCATGGGGGTCACAGAGTACAGCCCCTTCATTTTACAAATGAGGAAACTGAGATCCAGAGAGGTTTAGTGACTTGTCTACAGCCACACAGCTAGGAAGTGCCTGAGGCAGGACTGGAACACAGGTCTTCCTAACTCCAAGTTAAGTACTCTAACCACTGTACCACCTAGCTGCTCTGTTAGGGTAGGTTACATCTGATGAATTATTTTTGTTTGGTGAGACTGGAAACAGAGAGACATTCTAGAGCAGATTATTACCACAGAAGACTTGGAAACTTTCTCCCTTTGCTGTGACAGGCTCAATATGAGGAAACCTAGGCCTCTCCACCCCCATTTTTGCTCAGTGGAAGCCTGGCCCCTTGACCATCTCCTCTCCTCCAGCCCCACCTCTGCTCTGTATATGGCTGGATCTTTTGCACAGTGATGTCAGAATCCAGCACCCCCAGGAGGACACCAATCTGCCGAATGAACATCCCCTTCTGCCTCTCTGTCAGTTGGCTGACATTGACGTCCAGGATCATCTCCACCAGATTATTCTTCCTGGGGTCTGTAAAGGACAGAGAGTAGGCAGAGCAAAATAGTCAACACACTTCCTGAGAAACAATGCTTTTATTTATTTTTTGTTTTGTTTGGAGGCAGTTGGGATTAAGTGACATGCAGCTAGTAATTGTGTGAGGCTAGATTTGAACTCAAATCCTCTTGACTTCAGGGTCAGTACTCTATCCACTGTGCTGCCCTTACAATGCCTTTAGACAATTATTCTGGCACACAAGAAAGGAGGTGGCAGAAAGATTCCTTAGAACTATAGGTCACCTCCTTCCAGTGTCAAGAAGCCACAGATGATTCCATATATGTATAATACTTCAAGACCTCTGCCACAGGGCCTACCTGAAGGGGTTTATCAGGTAAAATTTGGAAAGAAGCAGCAGAAGGTTGGCTGGGTGAGCTTGGTGAACTTCAAGTTATAAATTATGGTTTTCTTTGCAGTCTGATGTCTAAATGGTCTTGCCTATTGCAGGAAGTGGGCAGCTTAGGCTCACTCAACATACTGAGGTAATGGTCTTCATCAGTCTGAAGGGCTGTCATGGGGAAAAGAGAGTAAACTTTTTCAACTGGGACCTAGCTGGAAAAAAACTAGGCTCAACAGACTGAAGTTAAAGGGAAGCAGATTTTAGGTTGTAATGGACACCTGAGATATAACAGGACAGCTAGGTCAATTATAATTTGATAGGAGTGTTTATTACTGGCCGGGACTGCCTCTCAGACCGAAAGACAGCCTCGAGCTTTCTGTCAGACATAATTTTATAGACAATGTGATTGCTAGCAACAGAATATGTTTCTAAGGGGTTAGCATTGTTTCCATTGAAGCGAAGCTTTCTCAGTATTATTCTTGTTGAAGCAAAACATTCTCAGTATTATTCCTATTGAAGCAAAGCATTCTCAATATTATTCCTATTGAAACAAAGCCTTGGTATTATTTCTACTGAAGCGAAGCGAAGCCATAGTTCCTTAGCAAAGCCTTGGATACAAACATAAACAGACCTGAATCCATGGGAATCTGTGGCATGTTTTAGCAACACAGGTAAAACATTTCTTTACTACTGGAGCCTATTAGATGGTTTCCAAGGAACCCAGTAGGGGTCCCCTCTGGTAGATTTAAGGGGGCTCTAGTGTATAATTTCTGGTGGGCACTTCAAGGCCTACATAAAGAATTTCCTAACAATTACAGTTGTTTATCAATGGAATGGACTGCCTTGGGAGTTAGTAAAATCCCTTCTTAATGATCTGCTTAATGATCTACTAAATAATGGATAAATTTGGCTAAGGTTTTCTTTGAGTCTTTTTTTTTTTGGATGGGCGATTGGGGTTAAGTGATTTGCCCAAAGTCACACAGCTAGTAAGTGTTAAGTGTCTGAGGCTGCATTTGAACTCAGGTCCTTCTGATTCTAGAGTCAGTACTCCATTCACTTCGACACCTAGCCACCCCTGTTTGAGTCTTTATCTAAACCTGCTGGGTACAAATGGAAAGTAAAAGGGCAGCCAGACTAATAGATGGTATTTATTTACTGCACTATCACATATAACATTAGATTAAAAGATCTAAAGGAAGGCTCCAGTGTATTAGGTGGATCTTCTGAGAATTTAAGGATTAATTAAATTAATTAATCTGACGATTAATTTAAGACATGAACAAATACCATTTAAGATGAAATCTGTTTGACCTTGGAGCACTTTGTCAGGACTCACCCTGGTATAGTGAGGAAAAATCTCCCACTGAATCTAGAATTAAAGGATATGACTCTGTTTCTTGCTACCTGTGTGACCTTGGGAGTCATTTCCCTTACCTAGGCCTCAGTTTCCTCATCTGTAAAATGACCTAGATGACCTCTTAGGTCCTTTCCAACTCTAAAGCATGTGATTCTATGAGATGGAAGGTGCTATGAGCAGCAATGGTAGAAAAAGAAGACCTGCCAATAAGAACTTGGCTTCAAAGAAACCCTGGCATGTCAAAATGGTGGAAGCTTCTTTAACTAGGACAGAGTTATATTGCTATGCTCTCTATTGGGTTACTTTTGAATAAGTGATTAAAGACTGTTGGTTTCTACATTTGGAAGTAAAAACTTTCATTGTCAAGAGTAGCTACCTCATTTATATATTTGGATGCACAATTTGCATGTTCTGAAGTATAATTTGCATAATTAGTAGATTAGCTGTGGTTTTCATGTAAACAGCTAGCTTCCCCAGGGTCTGGACGAGGCCAACCGCCCTGCCTGGAGGGTGAGGATGAGATGACTCCTCCAGCTCCATTTCAACCAGAGGAGTCTTTCCATACCTGAACTTTCTATTGTTAGCCTGAATACTCCAGAGTGGGCTGTCAACATTCCTTCTTACCAGATGCTCTGGAATGTAAAGGCCCTGATAAATTCTTCCCCTCTACCCAGAGCTACAGCACAAATTAGCTTTGAAGCAAAAGAAAAAACACAAAGCTCTATGTAAGAAGGACATCTCTTTTTCTGCAAATCTGCAAACGTAAAGGATGCCAGTTATTTACCTTCCTTCCGTGAGCTGTCACATAAAGCCTCAGGCTCAGCTTATAAAAAGAAATTGTTTTCTGCATCTGGGCCCTGATGAAGCATCATGACTCAAGCTACCCATGTCCCTGTGCTCAAAATTACCAAACCATCCCCCACTTTTACCACACCCATTGGACAGTAAGACCCAAGACATCACATCTAGCCCTGACTGTGCTAAGGCAAGAAAAGCCATCCTCAAGGTAGAGACTAACTGCTTCCTCAGGTGTGGGCCCTAGAAGGACTCACCAGGCTTCACATCTACAGTAGTCCGGTCTGTGTCACTCTCACCCTTTGCATCGGTCACTCTCAAATGAAATGTATAAGTTCCTTCCACCAGGTTAGAGAGGAATAGAATGGGGTGATGGTCAGAATGATTTAATACTTCCTGCGGGTTGAATAATACAGACGACATTTTTTTGAGAAAAAAAAACCCCACCATCACCATCTCCTTCTTAGGATCCCTACAGCATTTCATTACTATGTATTACATTAAACCCTCCTGCTTCAATTCAGATTGATTCCTGATTTGAATTCTCAATGGATTATCAGGAAAAATAAAGAATTATGAAAAACTATGGCCATACAATTACACTTTAAGTTTTTAGTAAGAGGGAACATTTGGCAAAGTGCACAGTACATAATATATACTTAATACAGGTGTGTTGACTGAGCTTAAATTGTGGACCTAAAGTCAAAGGCCACCATTACCAGAATACTTACCCCTGCTGCTGGGCTTCCTTCATCCCTAGTCCAGAGGTAACTGACTATGCCCTTGTCATCAGAGGACCTGGATCCATCCAGCTCAGCTGTATTAGTGGGCAGAGTTATTACTACATTCCCAACTATTTTGGCCACAGGTGGCTTGTTCATTTCTATATAAAGAGAAAAGCATTTAGAAAAATCTAAAATGCCAGAAGGAAGGACTGATTTTCCATGATTTCAGGATATTTGTGGTATTTATGGGGATACCAAAATACCAACATTTTGGGCAATTTTTATGAAGACCTGACTATGAGAGCAACCAACTCTATGTACTAGAGATTTAAGATCAGCACTTCATTAGGACATGAAGTTCCTGTCTTATACAGAGACGAGTTCTGGGGCCATCTTATATCAAGGGCAAAAATTATCGTTGCTATTTGAGCTCTTTGTTACCCATGCATCCTCTTAAGGACTCCATTTTTCTGCTTTGATAGTGTATAATGAAAGCAAATGGAAATCATTCTGAAAAGCAATCTGGAACTATCACCAAAGAAGTCACTAAACTGTGTGTGTATCCTTTGACTCAGTGATGCAACCAAGCATACACTCCAAAGAGGTCAGAAAGAGAGGAAAAAGCCTCACTCTTATTCACCCCACACATATAATGAGGTGCCAAGTCTTACAGTTTGTATCTTTGCAACACTTCTTGAATATGTTCCCTTCTCTCTACTCACAGCGCCTTCATTACCCTAGCCCAGATTCTCATCCTCTATCACCTAGACTATTTCAATGACCTCCTAATTGGTTTATTTGCTGTAAGTCTCTTCCCTACTCTAACTTATCTTCCACACAGTTACCACAGTGATTTTCCTAAAGTACAGGTCTAATCATATCATTCCTATACTTAAAAAAAAAATACAGTGGCTCCCTATTATTTCTATAACCAGATGTTAAAATTAAATGGAATCAAAAATTAAATATCAAATGCCTAGCATTTAAAACACTTCCCAGCCCCTTCCTCACTTTCTGATCTTCTTACATATCTCTCTCCTCCACATACAATACTCCATCTCCCACATGGGTGCATGCCTGGAATGCTATCCCTCCTTGGCTATGCCTCTTGGAATCCATGATGTCCTTCAAGAATCAACTGAAGCACCAATTTCTGCAGCAGCCCTTTCCTATCCTCAACTCTCCCCTTCTCACCCTAGCTGCTAGCACCTGACCCTCTAAAGTTATCTTTTTATATGTGACTAGATGTGTATTTTTCTCCTATTAGGATGTAAGCTCCTTGAGGGTGCTCTGTTTCACTTCTGTCTTTTGAAGTAAGCAGAATCAGGATGACAATTTACATAAGATCACAATAACATAAAAGAAAACTTCAAAAAGCTACAGAACTCTGGTCAAGTTGGAAACCAATCATGACTTAAGATAACTGATGATGAATCATCTTCCCAGATCTTGGTAGAGAGATGATGGATCAGAGGTACTAAATAAGACAAGTTTTCAGGCATGACTAATGTATTGATTTGTTTTGTTGTATTTGTTTTACTATACTTATATAAGGAAGAAAGGCTTGGGAAGGAGGAAGATAGGTTGGTGGGGTAATGATAAAGATGTAGAAAGAGAAAAGAAACTTAATGAAACATTGAAAGTTTAGACAAAAAAGAGCAGAAGGAAGTTTAGGAGGTCATAAGCAGGAGGCTTTTGTTAATGTCTAAGTAAAAACTATATAAGTTCACAGTTACATATATAATCATCTTTTCTGTTTTTTGCATATAAAAGTCTAAGTTCAAAATAACAAAGATTTTAAGAAAGAAAGCAAATGGAAGCCAAAGACTTAGAAAATAAGAGAATCTTGGTTCCATTTTGTTGATATCTGTAATACAATGGGCTTTAGTGTAGTTTCTCCATTGGAAAACTAGTTGTGCAAAGACTTGTTTGGCAAAGCTCGGAGTAGTTAAATGATTCAAAGAAGGGAGAACTACTATGTAATATGATATATGGTTAAAAAGGAATTAAAAACATCATAGATTTAGAGCTGGAATGACATTAGAAGTCCATTAGTCCAATGCCCTTATTTTACAGATGAAGAAACTGAGTTCCAGAAAGGGACTTGCCCAAGGTTACACAAGTAGCAAAAGGCAGAGCTGTGATTAAAACACAGGTCCTTTGACTCCAAAATCAGTAAGGCTTCCACTGTCTTACACTTCAAGAGCAAAAAAAAAAAGAGGGTGGAGGAACAATCAGTAGAAAAAAAGAGGGAGAAAACAAGAAAAGAGGGAGAACTTTGTTTCTTTGAAAACACAGAGAATGACTGGGTGTGTAACAACATATATGAGGCTGGACTTGGATGATATGTTGGTTAATTTTGCTAAATTTTCCCCCTCTTGTTTATTCTTTATGATGAAGGATGTCTTTTCGGAAGAGAGAGGAAAGGGATAAATAAGAAAAATATAAGTGATGTAAAAAAACAAAAGATATGGATAAAAATGGATTTTAAACAAGGGGAGAGTGGGTAAAGGTATAGAAGTAAAAGGGAGAGAACAGAGAGGGGAGAAGATAAGAGTGACCCAGAAGTAAACCTAAGAAGGTAAGTACCAGATGGTTTGGGAAATAGAAAGATACCTGATAGGACAGACAGAAGGGAGGAATGAGGAAGTAGGAAGGAAAATATGAGGAAGAGGGGATGAAGAGGGAAAGGATAGGAGGGAAAAAAGAAAAAAGGAGAGGGACAAAGAAAAAGGAAGGAGGGGATGAGAGAAAAAGGAGGGAGGGGAGAGTGAAAAAGTAGGGAGTGAAAGGAGAAAAAGGAGGGAAAGAAAGGAGAAAAGGAGAGAGGGAAAAAAAGGAGAAAAAGAATTAAGGGGGTAAATGAAGAGAGAAAGGAGAAGAAAAAGATGGAGGGGAAAGGGAGAAAGCTGTCCCACTGACAGCTTTAGCTTTTCTGAGTGTTCAAGTAGACCACGTCTGACTATCATTACATACAAGTTTGATGTCTTTTCCTTATTAGGAGATTAGATATGTATGAAAAAACTGTAAATACTGTGTTCTCCTCTTGACATGACTCTTGCCTGCCACTAAAAGGAGCCCCACCAGCTGTAGGAGCCTGTTTGAAGCAGCCACCATAAAGTCTGACAGCAGATGTCACTGCAGTCAGGAGAGTCAGATCACCCCCTTATTTCTGAGGCACCAAAGCAAAGTCAAACTGCACTGCAGTGACCCTCTCCCCCAGCACTCTCTTCCCAACTCCACACATGTGCTCAGAAGAAGGAAAGGTCTTTACTTTTCTCTTCCTCTCCCTACTGGCCATCCCCCCACCCCCATGTTTCTTTCTTTCTCATCTCTTTCTCCTTTCCCCATGTCTGCTTGTGTCTGTCTCATTTCTCTCTCTCTCTCCATTCTCTATCTTGGTCCTCTCTTTCCCTCCCTCTCCCTTCACCTCTCTCTCACACACATACATAGGTCAATTTAGATAACAAGTAAAGATTCATCTGCTTCACTGTAAAATGCAAATGAAGTCCAGTTCAATAAATAAGATAGATTTCTCCCCAAATGAATGTAATGCAAACACAAAATGGGTCAGTCACACTTCCCTCAGTCCTACCCAAGACAAGAAGATACCTTCTTTGACAATGACACTGACGGAGCTCTGGCTCTGCAGGTTCCTTTCATCTTTGACAGTCAGGGTGAATATATAGGTCCCCACTTGGAGGCCAGTCACAGTTGCTATGGAATTGTTGGCATTTTCGAGTCGAACACCATCAGGACCCCTAGTGAAAGGAACAAAAGCAAAGGATTGGTTTCTACCTGTCTGCTGATGCTCAGGAAAATGGTTTAGAAGGCCTTTCAGTTTCACAACTATTACAGCAAGGGTTGTCGCCTACATATTTGTTTCTCAGTTAAAAAGGGAACTTATTGTTTTCAAACCCTCAGAAGAAACATCTTAAAATATTCCATTTCAATAAAAATTAGATTTTGTTTCCAAATATGAGCTATCTGCTGATCAGAAAATCCCAAGCACCAGACTTCAAATACTTCTATACTTCATCTTAATATTCAAGAACTTAAAAAAAAAATTAAAGCTATGATTTTTCCAACGCATAAAAGTCTCTAAGAGGTCTAAGGCAGTATCTGGTAGTGTGAGGATAGCTAGCTGGTGCAGTGAACAGAGCACTGGCCCTGGAGTCAGGAGAACCTGAGTTCAAATCCGGCCTCAGACACTTAACACTTACTAGTTGTGTGACCTTGGGAAAGTCACGTAACCCCAATTGCCCTACCTTCCCCCCACCAAAAGACAGTGTGAAGTAAGGATGTATGTTTCTGAAAAGCATTTCTGGTCCAGTATGTTTGCTGGCACAGCTCCTGCCAGCAAAGATGAAAAGTTTATTTTTTAACCTTATGCCAAAATCACTCCTATTAGAAATATAAGAAAAGGCCCAGGGCCAAGATGGCACATGAGTTCCCAGCAATCAAATTCAGCTGCCATTTTCTGCAATTTGGTAAGCATAAACTCTCTCCTGCCCGGGGCACAAGGTCACATCCCATGATGGGTTCCTTATTCAGTTCCTGGTTTTTTTTGTTGTTTCTTGTTCTTTCCCATAAAGAAGCTATTTCACTTCTCTGGTGCCCCAGAAACCTGCCCATGGTTAGGGAGGAAGGTATACACCATAGGAAGTGGGAGAGGTGCACTATGATATTTCAGCACAGAGCTTCCTGGTGCCATTATGGCTGGTGGTTATCTTATGGTATTGATGAGCTCATCACTAAAGAATTAAGGTATAAGGAGATAAAGATGACTAGAGCATCACCTACCCTTAATACAATTCCTTTGAAATTTTCTGTTATATTTTTAAAGGGGGTAATTCTGATTCTCCTCTGTGATACTATCACCTCCTTGGAGAATAGTAATAGAGGCCAAAAACAATGATTTCTAAAATATTGTCTTCAACAAAGTTAAAATACAATGAATGAAGGAACAACAGGTCAAACAAAGAGGTAGAACACAAAGGGAAGAATAGGGGAGGAAAGGACAAGAGAATGGAAGGAAGAGGAAAGAAGAGGAGGGAAAGGAGAGAAGGGAAGAAAAGGGAGAAGAGAAAGGAAGGAAGGAGAGAGGGGAGGAGGAGAGAGGGGAGAGAGAGAGGGAGGAAGAGGAGGGGAGAAGAAGGAAAGATTGAATGATGAAGGAAGGGAAGAAATTTTCACCTAACTTCTAAAATCCAAATTTGAACCCAGAAAGGGAAGAAACTTCTGAATTTAAAATTTAAGCTATAACCTTGCCTCCCACCCCTGGAAAACAAACAAAACCGTGTGTGCTGCTGCTATTGAAAGATTAACAATAGTTAAAATGTATAGCTGTCTCTTTCCTAGACACACATACACACACGCACATAATCTGAGTTCTGTTTGTTGTGGTTTAATAGTTAAAAGGAATGATGAAGGCCAAGAATGTTTCTGATTAAACAATTCCAGTTTAATTAGCCTTTTTTTGATCAGTGCCCTTTGCCTCTGGCTAACATAAGTGCTAAATGGTGTCTTCAAGACAACAATAACTAAGAATAAGGCTTTCATTTTGCACATGTTGCATCAATTCTCCTTAATAGCAGGTGTCAAACTGCTGCCCTCCCCCCTCAGCCTCACCCGGCTGACTCTGGGAAACAGGACTTTTCAGCTCCATTACTCCTTTCCAATTGCCTCTCAATTGTAATTTAGCTCTCCTCTACAGCAGATGGGGCTGTATCTGCAATGATGCCAGGACTAGTCAGTACCACCTAGGGAGCAGAGGCTGGCAAGAGGTGGTTTTTTTTCCCCTGCATAAGTCAGAACACCAACTTCTTAAAACTGGAGTCTAGGATTACATCATCTTTCAAAGTCACTCATCAGCAAGTGAAACTGAAGAGACCCAAAGTTCTCTGCTAAAGGATGTTGGGGTCAATACCCACTGTGTTTTTTCCCAGAGGTATGAGATGATTTTCTGGTCGTCCAGGCTTTTGCTACCGTCCAGAGTTGTGCTGTCAACAGGAAGGGTCAGTTCTTTATCTGGGCCAGCATCTGCCTGGGGTGGTTTGTTGTTTTCTGGAAGAGAGGCTACAAGGTCAACAGCAGGCCAGCTCAGAGAGATGTAGGAGATGTAAATGGGACTTATGTTTCTGTTGACTCTGATCTGAAAGCCCAGGACCCTCCCCTTCCATTTCCTGTGATTCTCTAATTTAATAGTGTTTAGCAAGTGTTTAGTACCATTAAGTGTTGTGGAGATAGAGAAAAAAATAGTTCCTACCCTCAAGGATCTTACGATCTAGATCAGGACGCAGGAGATGGAGAAAAAAATAGTTCCTACCCTCAAGGATCTTACGATCTAGATCAGGACGCAGGACATACGATAACAATGAATAGGACAGTATATAAGGAAGTGACTAACTGGTATGGAGCTATAGGAATTCAGAAAGGGAGGTTGTTGACAGCTCCAGAAGGTCTTTATGGAATAAGGAGGATTCACATTAGACCTTGAAGGACGGTTAGGATTTGGTCTTGAAGGACATTTCAGGTTGGAGTCCACTTCATATGAATGAAGGTAAAGAGGAAGAAATGTACTTGACTATTCATGGGACAATGAGGAGACCAACCTGCAAAAAGGATGTAAAATGAGGAGAAATGGAAAATCAGATGATAGATGGTGTGGTAGGAGTGATATCTTAACTGCTCCCTGTATGCAAGTTAGTGCAGTTTTTCCTTAAAAGGTATGGAAACCCTCTTCAGGACTTGGTAGGCTCAGAAGACTAAAGGCTGAGGGGGTGGCTCTCAGATGTTCAGCTAATGGTTTGCTCATCAACTCAATGCCTATTCTTGCTGAATATCTTTTCTGTTATGGCTAAGTAAATTTCCTTTTGTTAACTATTGAATGTCTCGTTTTATTCCAGTACTGAATCTAAACTACCAAGGGACTGGCCCAACTCAGGTCCAGTCCAGAACAGATGGGGTTAGGTCAGATACTGGAATGCCTTAAAAACCTAAGCAGAAATTTATTTTTGAAATAAGGAGGTATTGAAATGTTTTTGAGCTGAGAAGTGACAAAGCATGGGAGTTAGACCTGGGCTCTAGTCTCAATAAACCCACTAAACATGCTGCATAACCCTGAGCAAATTATTTAATCTCTTTGGGGCCTCATTTTTCTCATTTGTAAAATGAGGGAGCTATAGTAGAGCATCTCTAAATTGACTTTCAACATTAAGATCCTGGCCTGTAGTAAAAGACTATATTTTTTAAAAGATCAATCTAGTAATGTCATGCAGGACAGACTGAACCAGGAAAAGCTTGAAGAAAGAGAAGTCACCTAAGGGGCTACTGTAGTATTTTAGGAGTGAAGTAATGAAAGTCTAGGAGATAGGAAGCAGCTGTGGTATAGTAGAGACAAACAGGTTTCATAAAATCATAAATCTAGAGCTGGAGTGGTGTCTCAGTTATCTATATTGGTGTGTGAATTACTTAACAAAACTTTTGATATGGTTTCCTCTTGTAACACTAGGTTGACGCAGAACACTTCATTTTGACCACATAGATGAAATGGGTTTGGGATGATTTCTCTAACTTTATTTAACAGTGCTAGATATGGTCCCATACATATTTCACTGTTCTCTCATTGTATTTTTAATAATGGATATCTTTCAAAGAAAACATGCAAAATTAGTAGCTCTTAAGGAGTATACTTAAATGACTATTGGTGATATTATAATATTGGCTGTTTATCTGTGCAAGTCAAGTACCTCAAGGCTCATTCAAGCATATAACAAAACAGCATCAGTTGCATAAAAGTATAAAACAAAGTATAGTAGAAAATGAAAAAATGCCGAGAACTGAAAATATTGCTGCAAAAGTCATATTAATGCTCAGAAAACAAAGACTTCCGGAGGAAGCTGGTAACTTGAGGAGTTACTACTCATCCTTCTACAGTGTAATATAGGCTAAAAGACCATTATAAAGAGCTACTAACTATTTCTGTAAAGAGAAAATGCATGTCATGTGCAAAACAATAAAATAATTAGAATACTTAGGATTGGAAAAAAAGTAATTTTTACTGATGAAGGTCATTTTTTTAAAATTCAAGGATAAAACTGTTGTCAGAAGTCTTCACAAGTTTTAGATTGGCAAAGTTGACCAAAAAAGGAAAATAAAGATTATTGGAAGGGCTGTAGGGGAAAAAAAAAAGGCCCATTAAGGCACTGCTGGCATAGCTGTGAATTAGTACAGCTACTGTGGAAAGCAATTTGGAACTATGCCCCCAAAGTCATTAAATTGTGCATACATTTTGAACTAATAAACAAAGCATTTATTAAGTGCTTACTATGTACTAAAATTGTGCATACATTTTGAACTAATAAACGAAGCATTTATTAAATGCTTACTATGTACTATGGGCAGCTAGGTGGCAGAGAGGATACTGGAGTCAGGAAGACTTATCTTCCTGAATTCAAATACAGTCTCAGACACCAGCTGTGTGACCCTGGACAAGTTACTTAACCCTGTTTGCCTCAGTTTTCTCATCTGTAAAATGAGCTAGAGAAGAAAATGGCAAACCATTTCCGTATCTTTGCCAAGAAAACCCCAAAAGGAGTCATGAAGAAGAGTTGGGCACGACTGAAATGTACAAAGCACTATTATGCTTTGACTCAGCTGTATTTACTAGGCATATACCCCAAAGAGATCAAAGAAAGAAGAAAAGGAACTATATGTACAAAATTATTTATAGCAGCTCTTTTTGTAGAAGCAAAGAACTAGAACCAAGGGAGTGCCTATCTACTGGGTAATGGCTAAACCAGTTATGGTATATGAATGCAATGGAATATTATTGTGCTAGAAGAAATGACGAAATTTTGGAGAATCTTGGGAAGACCCATTATGAGCTGATGCAGAGTGAAGTGAGTACAATGAGAACAACTTATATAATCATAACAATATTGTAAAAATAAACAAAAACACTTTGAAAGACTTAGGAACTCTGAATTAATGACCAACCATGATTCCAGAGGAAGGAAGTAAATAAACATTTATTAAGCACCTACTATGTGTCAAGCACTGTGCTAAGTGCTTTACAAATATTATTTTACATTACCTTACAACAACCCTAGGATGTAGGTGCTATTATCATCCGCATTTTATAATTGAGGAAAATGAGAAAAATAGAGGTTAAATGACTTGCCTAAGATCACAGAGCTAGTAAGTGTCTAACGCTGAATTGAACTCAGATATTCCCAACTCCAGGCCCAACATCCATCTCACTGCACCATCCAGCCTCTAAGTCCTCACTAGAAGAATGATGAAGCAAGCTGCCCTCCTCTTTATAGAGAGATGCAGAATTAGAAAAACATACTTGGTTGGACATAACCAATGTGGAAATTTGTTTTCCTGGACGACTACAGACACACACACACACACTCTTTTTTTTTTTTTTTACAAAGGCTTTGTACTTCCTTTTTTTTTCCCCCAAGGGGTGGAATGGAAGGATGAAAGAGGAAAGGGCAGCTCTCTCCTCAAAAAATGCACCTCTAAAAAATGCAAAGAGGAGAACAGAAAGGTTAGCAAAGAACAGAAGATAAGAGGAAGTACAGAAAAGCAGGACAGCTTTGCAAACTATGGGCTTGCTGATCTTATTATATACTTAAAAAATAAAAGCAAGCTGTTTATAACAGAGATCTCCAATTATTTTTTGTTCTATGTAGTGGTATTTATAAATAGTTAAGAATATTTTAAAAGAAAGTTTTAATTTTAAATTTTAAAAGAAGTCAAAGTGAACCTGTAAGATCCTGGTCTCTTCATCAAAATGTAAGACATCCCCTCAAAAAGAGTATTTGGGGGGCTTTTTACTTGTAGTACTAAGTCAACATGTATTTATTAAGAAATTGCTAGGCACTGGGATAAGCACTGCTGATACAAAGAAAGGGGAAAAAAAGTCCTTATCCTGAAGAAGCTCACAATCTAGTGGAGACCACATGTAAATCATGTACAAACAAGAAAGAGAGAGGATAAACTGGAGCTATTCACAGAGCGAAGGCACTAGAAATAAGATGGAACTGGAAAGGTTTCCTGTAGAAGGTGGGATTTAAAAGAAGCCAAGGAGGCGAGTAGATGGAGATAAGGAGGCAGAACATTATGGGCATGGAGGACAGTCAGAAAAAACACTTGAAGCCAAGAGATGGAGTGGTTTTGTTTGTAAAATAGCTAGGAGGCCAATATCATTGGATCACTGAGTACATAGGAGGGAACAAGGTATCAGATAATTAGAAAGGCAGGAGGGAGCAGGTTTTGAAGGACTTTGAACACCAAACAGAGTATTCTATTTGATCTTGGAGGCCATTAGAAACCATTGGAGTTTACTGAATTGGGGGGTGGGGGAGAAGAGAAGAGGTGAGGGAGAACCTGGGCTTTAGGGTTATAATATGACAGCTGATGGAGAATGAACTAGAGCAGAGAGAGACTTGAGGCAGGGAGACAAATCAGCAGGCAAAAGTCTAGGCATAAGGTGATGAGGGCCTGCACCAAGGTAGTGGTAATATCAGAGGAGAAAGGTTGGCATGCACAAAGGATGTTGCAAAGGCAGAATCAACGAGGCTTATCAACAGAATGGATATGGGGTGAGGAGGGGATTGAGAATGAAGAGTCAAGGATGATACCTAGGTTATGAGATGTGTAACCAGGCAAACTGGTAGCATGTGACAGGTAGGTCAGGCCACCACAACCATCTCCCCTCACACCCTAGAGGAGACAGCCCAGGACCTTTACCCTAAGAGCTTTCAGCCCAGTGATCTCAGCCATCATCCTGGGAGGCTACTCCTGAGCAGATGCAGTCTGGCAACGGGGCTGCAGCCAAAGCTGCTGAAGACCCAGAAAGGGAAGCTCTTGTCACCAAAGTCCTTGGCACTGTCCAACATCAAGAACCAATATGGTTGTCAGTGGAAATGACACGAAAGAAGGGGCATGACCATCTACTTTGCCTCTGTACCCCAAGGACCACGGGACCTTTCCACCTGATTCGCAGCTGAAACCTTTCATAGGAGTTCTCTTCCCCATCAGAAAGTGAGCTCCTGCAGAAAAGGGATTATCTGACTTTGCTATCTGTATCCCCAGGGCTTAGCACACAGTAAAATCTTACTAAATGCTTTATTCATTCATTAATATCCAATATAATAAATGTGAAAAGAAAAATTAAAGAATGTGTTGAAATCTCGTGAACTTGGTGCCAAACTGTTTAAAATTGACTACAAAAAGAAGCTATGTTGCACATTAAAAAGTTTTTTGAAAGATGTAAGGTTTATTGTATAAGACAGTCAACAAATTTAATTTCTCTTACTTTTTCCAGTTACTTTGGATACCACTGTAGTCTAAATCCTTTGTTTTACAGATAAGAAACTGGAGCCCAGGGAGGTTAAACGATTTTCTCCGGGTCCCAGAGGTCACATGCATGAGAGGCAGGATTTGAACTCAGGTTCTTGCCTAAAAGGCCAGTGCTCTTCCCACTGTACCACACTGCCTTCCTCTGAGTCAGAAGACCTGGCTTTGTTAGTGATTAGTTGAATAATCTCAGAAAAAGTCTGTAAGATGTGATAACACTCATACCATGTGCCTCACAGGGTTGTTGGGAAGGTCAAACAACCAGTCACTTTTTAAAAATGCTGCTGTGTCTTTAAAGCCCTTTGTGGTGAGAGCCTTGTATAAACATCAGCTGCAATGACTAGGATGGTGGCAGTGACAAGGACAGAGTTGTAAATGCTGGAGATACCGGGAAGAACAAAACCAACAGGGCTTGGTGACAACTTGGACACGGAGGAGCAAGGAGAGAGATTTGTCAAGAGGACCCAAGGTTTCTATGGGCCTCCTCATACTCAGTCCTTATGTAACCCACATCTCTCTGAATGGTTCTGAGGGCGACTTTTTCCTATGATGAAGGAGCTAAGTCCAGAAATCTCCCTCCCCCAACCCATGAATGCATATGGCCTCTTCTTTGTTCTTAAAAGGGACACGACTGATTCTACTATCGGTGCCAACTTTTTTTTAAAAGTGGGAATAGGCTGTACAGAACTGCTCTCTCTTCTTATATTTCCTTCTGTAGCCAACAAATAGCTAGCACATCTTAGGGAGAGGACTAGCCAGGGGACAGAGTTTTTCTCAGCAAAGTTAGTGTCTCTAGATAAGATGCAAACATACAAAGGTTATTCAATAGAAGCACCCTGGGACTAACTGACTTGGTTGTTCTTCCTAATAAATAGGGTCAATTCTAAATGATCCTGAGCTCCTCTCCTTATTCCAAAGGCAACAGGTAAGAGGAAGAGTATAGATATGAAAACATCACTTACCTGGCTGGACAATAACAATGACCTCTGTGGTGGCTTGGTGTCCTGCTGTATCAGTCACAGTAAGCTGATAGGTGTAGTCTCCTTCTTGCATTGCAGAAAGTTGCAGAGCTGGGGTTCTCACACCCTTTGTAGAAATATAAACACATGGAAAAGCAGAATCTCCAACTATGACAACATAAGACAACAATTCCTACTCTGAGGAAATCACTTATCCAATTTCCTAGACTTTATCTATTATCAAGACTGTGCCTACTAATTAAATTATAGTGAAGTCTAACATTTGGGGATCATCTGGTCCCAAACTTCCTGTCCATAATCAGAGTTCCTAACTTCTTCAATACCAACATAGCTTTGAATAAAGCCTCAGTTTTCCTGAGGCAGAGGGAAGAGCTCAGCTACACTAAGGGATTTGAGGAAATGTGCAAAGAGGGTAAATATTCAAATCAAAAAAACCACCACAAATATTAAGATAAATATAAAAATAGGCTCTTTAAAAAGCCCCCTTTCATGGAGGGCAGAGTCATCATGCTCCCAACAAAGCTTTAGAACAAAACACCAGCAACACTTCCCAGTTCTGTGTGTGCACTTTGTCATCACTTCATGGATTTGTTCGGGCTTGGCAACACAGAAAAGTAGTGCTAAATAACCAGAGCCAGCGAGTGAGCTTCATGTCCCTTTGTTCTCTTCGCCATCCTGCCTCCAGCCCTCACAAACCCCCACAGAATCTCAGAGTTGGAAGGGATCTGATGGGTTCCTTAGTTTGGCTTTCTGCTTCCTATATGTGTCTTCTACACCAAGCATGATGGGAACTTCTAGTGACAAGGTCACTGCTATTTCACTAAGAAGTTTGCTCCCTTGTTGGATATCTCTATGTTGGAATGTTTTTCTCATGCTGAGTCAAAATATGCCTCCTTGTAAATTTTACCTACTCCCTTTCTCTAGTTCTAATATCTGGAAATAGAGAATAAGTCTGCTCTGCCCCTTCTAGGTGGATACTCTTTAAGAAGCCACCATTTACTTAGAAGAGAGAGCAGACTTATCCTCAATGTGCTAGGTCCCTTGCTTAACACTATGGAAACAAAGATGAAAATAACTCAGGTTCTGTCTTCAAGGAGCTTATAGTCAGGGCAGGGTGGGGGAGGAGATAGGACATGACATATTTACATAAGTAAAATATATAAGATGTGAAAAGAGCATAGAACACCCAAGTGATCAAGGAAAATTTGATGAGTTAGGAGATACTTTCAATCTGGTGAGGATTCCTCACTTACTTTTTACTTCCAAACCTAACTACCTTCTGATTACAAATTTATGTTCACATGCAATTATAGGATACCACAAGCTCTCTGGGGGTTGTTAAAAAAAAGGTGGCAGGAATGTTTCTGTACACAAATATGACTTTTAAATGAATACTAGCAAATATAATCGAACAGTTCTTGGAAATGCTCCTAAGGTAGGTTGAGGCCACTCCTACCTGCATGTCCACAACTTTCCCTTTGCTGCTTGGGCTGAGAGACCACTCATAGCTGGCAATGCCATGGTCATCGGTGCTCTGATTCCCATACAGGGTGATGGAGTTTTGAGGAAGGGTAATCACTTGGTTGGGGCCTGCATTGGCCACAGGAGGGTAATCCACTGCCTTGTTCACAGTCAGGCTGGCGGTGGCTGAACTGCTGGCACCAAATGAATCCACCACTGTCAGACTGCCAACCAGGAGGAAGGAGAAAAGGGCACAGGAATCAGAAGTGGGCTTTGGGTGAGAGGGGAACCACTATAGGATTTAAAATTCAAGGCATAGGAAGTTCATGACAGTATCAGAAAAGACTCTTGTGGCCTTAGCCAATTAGGGGAACAAAGAGATAAAGCTCAGGCATACAAGGCCCATTCTTATCCCTATATTCTTTTCAGAAAAACCAGAAGAAAGAAAGCTTCAAGGAAAGGACATGACACAGCAGGGCTCCATACTGTTTCCTTAATACCATATATACATTTTATAAAAGGTCTCAGACAAAAATAGGAGCCAGAAGGCAAGAGACGAGTGCCTTGCCCAGTACTCTGAACACAGTAAGTGTTTAATAAAGGCTTGCTGATGAACTGGAACAGAAGAGGAGAGGCCCACTCAGTAGAAGCAGGTGGTTGGCACAAAAGAGCATTCCCTCACACAGCAACTCAACAATGCCTAGTCTACTTGTTTTAAATAAAATTCAGAGGAATGAAGTTTTTAATAAAATTCTATTGACTTTTGTTTTTTGCATCATGGTCATTTTAAGATAAACAATGCTCCTGCACTTCAGAACTTCTGAATTTAACCTTCTCTTATATAAGAATGTATGGAATGGTTTTACACACACACACACACACACACACACACACACACACACACACACACACGTATCTGATAGTAGCCAGCTCTAGGGTAGGGAGGAGGGACAGAAGAAAAAAAAAGTTACATGATAGCTTTATTATATATTTTATATATAACATAACCTTCTCTTACATAAGAAAAACAATTAAGCAAAAGACATTTGATAAAAGGAGAATGGTTTGCAGGATGACCACAATAATATAAAGGAAAAGTCTCTCTGAAAGACTTTAGGAAGGTGACCATGCAGTGGTAGAGTGTAGCTTCAGAAGCCCAGAGAGGAAGAGGTTGTGGCTTATATGAGCAAGACAAGAAGCACACCTGAAGGCCCAGCTAATGTGCTCACTGGCTTTGCCTGACTCTGCTACAAGGAGCCTTTTTATGTGCTTAGTTACCAGGAAGAGACAGAAAAGCAAGACAGAGAAAAAGACAGACAGAAAGACATCAGTTAAACCAGAGGTTCTTAACCTTTTTGCATCGTGGATACCTGTGACAGTTTGGTGGCACCTATGGATCAAATCTTAAAACATTTTTAAATGCATAAAATGAAATACATAGAATTACAAAGGAAAAGAATCATATTGCAATATAGTTATGAAATATATAAAATATAAGAAAACAATCATATTGCAATAGTTATAAAAAGGTTCATGAATCCCAGTTAAGAAATCCTGAATTTAAACAAAAAGGAAATGAAGGGGGCGGCTAGGTGGCACAGTGCGTAAAGCGCCGGCCCTGGAGTCAGGAGGACCCAAGTTCGGTTCCGGCCTCAGACACTTAACACCCACACAAAAAAACTAGCCAGGTTAGGCAAGTTACTTAACCCCAACTGCCCTCCAAAAAGGCAAAAAAAAAAGGAAATGAAGAAGGGGAGATAAATGGAGCAATTTTGTTACTACATTGTTAAATTAATACATACTTAAAAAAATAAAAACCAAATTGTACATAACAGAATTTCATAGTTACATATATAATCTTTTTCACTGTTATTTTTAAAAAATTATAAACTGCAAATGTATTGTGTACAACTTGCTATTCCTTTAAAATATATAATAAAGCTATCATGTAACTTTTTTTTTCTTCTGTCCCTCCTCCCTACCTAGAGCTGGCTACTATCAGATACAAACGTGTGTGTGTGTGTGTGTGTGTGTGTGTGTGTGTAACCATTCCATACATACTTCTATTTATCAATTCCTTCTCTGGAGGCAAATAGTATTTTCCTTCATATGTCCTTTGTAGTTAATTCGGATATTTACAATAGTCAAAGTGACTTGTTCACTCAAAGTTGTTCTTAAAACAATACTGTTGTTACTATATACTATACAATGTTCTCTTGGTTCTGTTCATTTTGCTCTTCATTATTTTGTACAAGTCTATCCATGTTTTTCTAGGATTGTTGAGTTCGTCATTTCTTATAGCACAACAATCATATACTACAATCTATTCAGCTATTCCCCAATTGATGGGCATCCCCACAATTTCCAGTTCTTTGTTAGCACAAAGAGAGCTGCTATACATATGCAAACATATAGATTCTTTTCCTTTTTTCCTTGAGCATCTTGGAAAACATACCTACTAATGGAATTGCTGAGTCAAAGGGTATACACAGTTTTATAACTCTTCAGGCATAATTCCAGATTGCTCTCCAAAATGGTTGGACCAGCTCACAATTCCACTAACAGTGAATTAGTGTCCTGATTTTTCCATATCCCCTCCAACATTTGTTGCTTTCCCCTTCAAACATTTTAGCCAACCTGGCAGGTGTAAAATGATATCTCAAGGTTGCTTTAATTTGCGTTTCTCTAATCAACAATGATTTAGAGCACTTTTTCATATGACTAAACTGTTTTGATTTCTTCATCGGAAAACTGCTTGTTTATATCCTTTGACCATTTATCAACTGGGGAATGACTCTTATTCTTATAGATTTGACATTGTTATTTGTATATTGGAATATGTGGTGATTATTCAGTTCATAATTAAAAACAAAAAACAACTAACAGATATCAAGCCAGATAAATGTAGGAGATGAGGAATAAGGTCTCTTATGCTATATTTTTCAGCTGAATAGTTCGTTAAAAAAAGTTAGGTAAACAGAGCTTTTCTTGAGGAGCTTAAAGCTTAGCAAGGGCAGACTACACGCATGTGTGTATGTGTGCACACATGTGCAGGCTTACATAGCCATAAATTACATGGTCTCCCCATATATTTCCACATATACACATAACGCTCTCTACATACACACACACTTAGTCTCCCCATACACACATACGTACATATCACAATATACAATCACACACATGTGTATACACACATATGTGGTCTCTACATATACATTTATATACATGCATGTACATATACGTACATAAAACAAATACAAGATAATTTTAAGGGGAAGGCACCAGCAGTGGGGGACAACAGGAAAGGCTCTATGCAAAAGGTAGTGCTCAAGGTAGACCTTAATTTTTATTTTTTGCAAGGCAATTGGGGTTAAGGGATTTGCCAACAGTCACACAGCTAATAAGTGTCAAGTATCTGAAGCCAAACTTGAACTCAGGTCCTCCTGACTCCAGAGCTGGTGCTCAATCCACTGTGCCACCTAGCTGTTCCTGGTCCTTGGTTTTAGGGGTCATAAGAAGCAGAGAGAAAAGGAATTGCATTCCAGGCACGGCAGGGAGGACAGCCAGTGTAAAGGCTTGAAGAGAGGAGATGAGATATTGTGTATGGGCCACAGGAAGAAGGCCAGTTTGGCTGGACTGCAGTGTTAAATGAAGAGGTTTATTAAGGGTAGAAAGGGAGGTCAGGGCCAGGTTGTGAACAGCTTTAAATGCTAAATAAAAGAGCTTATCCGATTCCAGGGGCAATGGACTGCCATTAGGATTTACTGAGTAGGGGTATGACACAATTAGACCTACACTTGAAGATGAGCTGGAATGGAGAAGAAACTTGGTGCAGGGAGCCCAAGGAGGAGGCTGCTGCAATAGTCTAAGAAGTGAGGAGGGCCTAAATGAGAGTGGCAGCTGTGTGAGCAGAGAGAAGGGGACAGGTGAGAAGTGAGATGGACGCTGATAAGCCAAGACTTAACAAGTGACTGGTTATATGGAGCAGATGATGGTTATGGGGAGGATGACACCAAAGGTATGAACAGCTACAAGGAGGCTAATACCCTTGTCAGAGAGAGGGAATTTCATCATCTTATGCCACAAGGGGGACACTTGACCAAAAAGCCTGGTTCCCTTCATGGTACAGATGGAAGAATGGATGTACTGCCAAGACATACAAATAGATCTAGTCTCACAGAAAGCTGAGGACCGATCTAGCATGCCCCCTTTCACCTACAGTCATAAGAGACAATGTTTCTGAAAGGGACATTTTTTTCCAAACTGTAGGAATGGCAAATATACGCATGCAAATCAACTAATACTGTGCCCCCTCTTAGAAGAAAAATCCAGAGCAGCCATGGCCAACTTTCTCATTCCGTGTTGTTTTCACAGATCTTCCCCCAGATCCCACTAGTCTGTTGCACTAGAGAAAAACCAAGTTACAGATGGCAAAATAGCAGCTAACCACCCTCTCTGCCATTATAACCAAACAGCTTCTGGCTTGCCTACAGAGTTACTATGACCAAAAAGCAGCTGATTACAGAGTTTAGGAATGATGCTACTCTTACGCAAATTAAGGTGGAGGAAGGGAAGAGGTGAATGAATCACAGAATTTTAGAGCTAAAAGGAATCCTAGAGAATATTTAATTTAATCCCATTCTGTAGCTAGGGAAACTGATACACAGAAAGGACACCTGTCCCTCATCTCAAATTAATTAGTGTGTTTCTGTATGTAAAGAACCAAATTTGGTCTCAATGACAATTAAGGAAAAAATAAACATAGCCAATATGAACTGTAAAAACCCAATAGTCTTAAATGGGAGGTGAAAAGTCTCTTAAGCTACCACCTTAAATACTAGCTGACTTTCCTGGTGAATGAGATGACTGACCATGTTTCACTTCTCCAAAGTCACAAGAGAGAAGGGGAGAGAAAAGGGTAAAGAAATATGCTGTTAATGAAGTCCTTAGCTGGGAGTAACAATGAAGTCCCTGAATGAAGCAGGAAAAAAGAAGGCCACTATTGGCTATACTCTGTTCCTTTCCCTGATAGGAATTCTGGCAAAATGGGATTGGAAGGGTGGAGGCAGGGGTGAGAAGATAGAGAAAGTCTTATCAAGATTGGAGATAAATCTACTGGTAGACACTAATCTAGTGGTTGGAGATCTTTGCCTTCAATAATCATCAAGTTGGTTTTGTAGCTTATCAGGGATCAGAGAAAACTGATGGAATCTAAGATGATATTTTCAACCAAAGTCTACAGTAGATTTCATCTCAATTTAAAGTCTATTGAGCTTTTCCTGAGGCATCTGACTGGATTGTGACTTACCTGAAGGTATAGTTTCCCGGAACCAGGTTGGTCAGTTTTAATATGGCTGTGTCTTCAGATACCTTTTCTTCTCTCAGAGGACCCTTCAGTTCTTCCCAGTGGTATCGAACAATTTTGTCATCATCTGTGCTTTCTGATCACAAAGAAACCTCACATGTACACATGGTGCTCTCTTTGTATATCATTCTTATATACAGGAGGAATTACAGGCTGTTTCTTGAAAGTATTTTTTCTCCTAGCAATGCGAGATTATTCAGACAGTCTAAGACTCTGCCCCTGCAGCACAGGTATAAGCAACCTATGGTCTAATGCTGCTTCTTCCAAAGGCAATGACTAGCAGCCTTCAACCACTTCCATCTCCATATGGCATGCTTTTTCCTCTCTCTTCCTCCCCCTCCTCCTATTTTCTTTCCTCCATCTTCCACCTTTGCCTCAGAGTTGCCTGGATGAAGCTGGTTGGTGGCATTAGAGACTAAAGAGACCCCTGTGACAAAAAAATCCACAAGTACTAGGAAAGGAAGGCTGAGAAGAATCTTCATAGAACTCAATCAAGCTTATATTATGAATAGCCTTAAAATCTATAACACTGACTAATGGTGAAGGGTCAAGAGTTCTCTGTGCTTCATCCTTCAATAGAATCTACTTCCAAGAGCAAGAAAACACTGTGTCACCCCAGGAGAAGATAAACAGCAAGCTCAGTGAGTGGTATGGAAAGCTGTCCAGATAAGGTTTCTTTACCATTGTCCATTATTCATTCTGCTACTGTGGGGAAAATTCCTGCGATATTAATACGTTCTCAATTTAAGAGGTAGGAACACAAACTAGGTAAAATTTTAAAATAATGAAACTCCAACTAAAAGAATTTTAAGTAATTGTGCAGCCTTTCCACCTAAGTATATACAAACTTCTTTAAATCCACTTCAGCTCTGTGGCTGGGGGGCTTTAAACACCTTGTGCTGCACAGGAGCAACAGAGAGAGATTCACAATGACCAAAGTGATGCCCTGGGGCTGCATGCCATGCCCCCACAGGGCATTCACTCTGGAAGAGCAGGGGGAATTGCTGATTGCAGAATCATACACTAGGGAAAGTACTTACGGCTGCCATCAATGACTGTGGAAGTGGTTGGCAGAGAGATCTCCTGGAATTGTGGAGACACAACAGCAACAGGGGGCTGATTCACATGTGGCTCTGCAAGAAAAATGACCCAATAACATAAGGAGAACATATGGGCTTTGTGGTAAGGTAATATAGAACCCACTGGGCTCCAACGACAAGCGTCTCTAAGCTTGTCACTGGGGAGGTGGGAAGAGCATAAGGCTCCTGTAGGCCATTTCCAGGTAATCAAAGGTTAATTTTTACTCTCCAGGAAAGTCAGGAGCCTGTAAACACCAACTTGTAAAAAACCTGCTCACATCCAAATCGAACTTAGCTACCCTTCGGGCTTGAGGCCAAGGCCTCCCACTGTGCTGCTTTGGGTTATATAGAGTGTGAATGATATTTCAGCAGCAGAAGACAGACCCACCTAAGAGTGGCCCTACAGTGGGTCTCCTATAACAATGCTCTTTAGATTACATGAGGAAGGCCATGAATCATTTCCCAACAATCACTTAGTGGCTTCACATATAGCTTATGAGGTGTTATGATCTTCTCTCTACAGATAGAATTATTAGCCTTTATAGTAATCACCCTAAAAAGGCTGTAAAGTCCAGGAATGCTCTCTTTTCTTTTGTAAATGATCAATCAGGCTCTATTTTTGGTCAAGCAAAAGACAGACTGTCCAGTACCTAGACTGAACAGCTTAAAACTTCTGAATTGAGGTCTGGAAAGGTACAAAGCTCAAGAAGAGAAAACTGACAATCCCTAGCTCAAAGTCTCAATGGGTCATGGAAGTGACCAAGGCTCTCAGAGACCCTATCAGCAGAGTACAAGTTCTGAAAAGCCCTACAAAGCTGGAAAGTCTTTGGTTATAGACCACAGCACTATGTTTGATGTTTGAGGACCAACTTAACTAAGCGAATAGAGGCTCAATACCAAGACAAAAATAAAAATAGTCCTCTGGTCTCTATAGCTCTATTCTGCTTCCTCAGTGATGACACCTTCATCAATATTTCTCTTCTGAACAAGTAGGTCAGCAATGACATGGGCCCAGAATTCAAGAGTAGTAAGAGATTTGACTGGATCATATCTGAGAACTTCTCTGGTGCTTTTTTTTTTTTTAAAGCAATCAGGTTTAAGTAACTTGCTCAAGGTCACACGGCCAGTTATTTCTGGGTGTGGTGCTAAGTATCTGAGCCTGGATTTGATCCCCAGGTCATCCCGACACTGGAGCCGGTGCTCTTACTTGCTGAGCCACCTGGCCGCCCCTAAGCAATTGGGGTTCAGTAACCTGCTCAAGGTTACACAGCCAGGTGTTTCTGGGTGGGTGCTAAGTGTCTGAGCCCAGATTCGATCCCCAGGTCATCCCGACACTGGAGCTGGTGCTCTTACTCGCTGTGCTACCTGTCCGCCCCTCTCTGTGGTGCTTTCAATGAACCCAGATTGCTGGCTCCCACAAAGGCCCATCTCTTTAGCACCAATAGAGCTTACCACTGAAATGAATAAGCAGAGAAATGCCTCAAATGTATTAGTTGGATAGTGTATGGAAAAGCTAAGTTTAAGAAGGTCACAAGATAAGGAATGAGCAGCTATACGATACCTACTCTGTGCCAGGCACAGGGCTAAGTGCTTCACAAATACTGCCTCATTTGAGCCTCACAACAACTCTGGGAGATAGGTGCTATTATTCCTATTTTACAGTTAAGGAAACTGAGGCAAACAACAACTAAGTGACTTGCCCTGGGTCACACAGCTAGTGAGTGTCTGAGGTTCAATTTGAACTTAGGTTTCCTGATTCCAAGCCCAGTGTAACATGGAAACGACTGCAATCTTCACTGGTGAAAAGAATATCAAAGCCAAGAGGCCTGTGATTACAAAGCTCAAGAAAGGAGAATTGATCTCCAGAATAAAATAAAATACCCACAAACAGGCTCTAACATATTTAGCTTTGTCAATAAATGAATGGAAAGGGCTATAAGAACTTCAAGATCTGGATGTAAAGGTGGCACTGAAACAAAGATTCTGGCTCCTTTGGTATCTTCCTCCCTCTGCTCTGCCCCCATTTTTCTAGAAATGCCAAGCAAGAGTCAAGAACATAAAGAATTTTCCTATGATCCACTAACAAGCCAGCTGTGGGAAGAATCTGTTTGAAAGGAGGAAAAGTTGGCTCCTACAGTGAAAGAGGAACAGTGGTGGATGCATGAGGAACTCTCTGTACAGTCCTGCATCTCTGGGAGGAAAATAAATGATCATCCCCCAAGTGCCAGATGATAGGTTTTGTTTTCTTAAGACTCTGGCTCTTGGCTCTCTCAGGCCATTTTCCTGAAGCATATGGTGCTTTCTCAGAACAGCATGCTTAGAGAAGTCCTCCCAAACAGTTCTTCAGTAAAATTGCTAGGCTAGGTTCTTTCTACACAATGGTCATATTACCATATTTCTTTCACTAAAGCCAAAGCAGAGACTTTTCCAGAAACATAAAATCACAACAAAATTTGTAAAACATTCCAAAGCCTAAATTTCCTTCCTCCTTAAAAATCTTACAACCCAAGAGTGGGATCTACATACCTGGATTTACTGTCACATTCACATATCCCTCCCCATAAGAATTCTGGCCATGTACAACCACTTTGAATTCATACAGTCCTGGAGTGAGCTGTAAAGAAAGAGGAGGGGTCTTAATAGGCAATCATGAGGCACAAACAACCTGATTTACAACAATTCCCAAACACATAGCCTTGAGTCCCAAACTTTAGCATATAATTTCTTATTTTGTATAAATTGTGTTTTTTCAAATGAACAAAAACCTATTTTCTTTCCCTTCAACCTCCACTTTGATCACTGAAAAATAAAAAGAGAAAAACAAAAATCCTTATAACAAATATGCACAGTTAATCAAAATACATGCCTTCATTGGCCAAGTCTAAACACTACTCTCAGCAAACCTTTGTGGCATTAGTCACAGAATGAGAAAATGTGAAGTGGGAAGAAGTGGGAAAGAGCAGGCCAAGCAATGGACTGGAAATTCAGTTCAGTAAACAATTATTAAGGGCACATATATAAGATACTATGCTAGGGAGCTGGAGATAGAGAGACAAAATAGGACTGACCCTGCCTTCGGTGAACTTATCTGTAGTAGGAGGGAGAAGACAGTGACAATAACTAGTACAAAGGAGATGGTCTTTGAGGTTATCTTTTTGAAAAAAAGAAAAAGATACTTGCATAAGAGATAAGAAAAGAAAGAAATCACTTATTTATAGCTGAAGAAGAAAGAAAAAGGACAGAAAGAAGGACCTGAGCTAGGTCCTGAATCAAAGAAAGGAGTTCAAGAGATTGAAGCTTAAAGGGAGCCCATGAAAAGCAAAGGGAGGCTACAAAGGCTGAGGGGCAGGAAAGGGTAGAATTAGATCTCAGAACAGGAAACAGTGGTAAAGGAAGGGTGAGTTTGGAGCCAAACTATGAAGGTGTTATTTTGTTCTACAGTCAATGAGGAATCCACTGGAACACTTTGAGCAGGGAAGTGGAATGGAAGGGGGAGAGAATGAAGGCAGGGAAGCCAGTTAGGAAAATACTGCATTAGTTCAGGCAAGAGACAGCAATGGTCTAAACATTACACCAGAGGAAAAATGATAGGGATTAAATGAAATATTGAAGGGATATAATCAAAAAGATTGAAGGACTGATGGGATGAAGAAAGGGGAGGGAAGAGTCAAAAATGACTTTGAAATTTTCTGTTTTAATGCTAATTCTAATAGTAATTTCCCCTGGGACAATATGACAGGTTTCAATATTCTGGATGTCAATGTTCCCATCAGGGTAATAATAAGGCCCTCTACACTCTCCTAGCTAACTGGACTGGTCAGTGATGTTTAAATGATGCTCTTTTAAAAAATAAAACACTAGAAAAGGCATCTGGAGGGACATTAGAGTGCTGGGCTTAGAGTCAGAAAGACCTGAGTTTAACTCTGGCCTCAGACATTTATTAGCTGTGTGACCCTGAGCAAGTCATGTAACCTCTGTCTGCCTAGATTTCCTTATCTGTAAAATGGGGGTGATAACAATAGCTCCTGCCTCACAGGGTTGTTGTGATGATCAAATGGCATGATATTTGTAGAAGTATTCAGCAGAGTGCCTGTCACACTGCAGGCACTATATAAATGCTTATTCCATTCCTTTTACTTTCTATCCCTAGGAAAGTGCAGAACAATCACCAAATTCCATTACAAAAAGGAAATGCTTTGGATCCTAAGGTCGACTGTCTTGTAAGGTTTAAACTCCTTATACTACTGCTACAAGCTGTTTAGTAACTATATTTATAGCCAATACCATTCTGCCAGAGAATCTTTCTCACCAAAAATGTCATAAACTAACAAATATTGGAAACCTGCCAGTCAGCCCTTTGAAGGATTCATTTCTGAAGGGATGCTCAGGATCTGAGTGCTAGAAGTCTCTCCTGACCCTTCTGCGTATAGAAAAAAAATCCTACCTGGTATTATACACTGTAGGAAGTGAATGGGCAACCCTTACCCACCCCATATATAGGAAGGAAATTCACCTTGGAGAGCTTGAGGACCTGTGAATGCTGTCCTTCCATTTCTCCACTGTAGTTTGTAGGATGAGTAATCAGCTTCCATTCGTAGGAGTAGATTTTGCCTAAAGAAGGGCCAGTTACAGAAATCATGAAAACATACACCTACACCCCCTAGAGTGAGGGCATCCACAATGCCTACCAATAATTCTTATTTTTATACAAAACGGATCTGAATTTCAGACATGGCCTTCCCTTTTATAGGTCTCAGTTCAAAGCTTCTCATGAGCTAGACTGCATGGCATGCAAGTAATGTGCCTGAAGATAAGGGAGGATTCACCTGACCCTGCTCTTCTTACTGCCTCCTACTCTCCAGGTCCCCCACAACTCAAGCCTCCTGCTCCTTCCTTCCAAATAAAAGTTATAAGTATGTGGATGCATGCCCGTGTGTGTGTGTGTGTGTGTGTGTGTGTGCGCGTGCATCTAAAAAGGGTGGCATCCTAAGTGATGCTATGCTAGTGGTGACTGCTGATTCTTACTGACAATATCTGCTCTGGAATCTCCTCCTCCTAACTAGCAGAGATGAACTCACTGGAAACAAAGACCGTTTTCTTAAAAACTTCTTTTGCAACAAAGAACAGCAATGATTTCTAAATAACACGGTTCGGAAATAGCTTTGCATAGAGTGCTAACAATGCTCGTCTCACTGAGGTCATCACACCCTGGTGAGTTAAAAGAGTTGCTCAAATCCTGCTGAGCCAAATAATATCCTGCAGCAAGCAAGGACTGCAGGAGATGGCCCATTTAAAACAGGCCCTATTTAAATTCATTAAAATCAGATAGAGCACATATCACAAAAGTCCTACCTCTCTGATGTCATGGTTTCTAATTCAGAATAAATCAGGGAGAGTGTTTTGTTGTCCCAGTGGGGAAAACGCTTCCCATACTGCTTGGAAGCAAACATGTAGGCAGGTAAGCAGAGCCCCATGCAAAGAGCTCCGGCTCTGGAGTCAGACAACCAAGGCTCAAATCCTAGTTCTGCTACTTTTAAACTGTATTATTATTATTAATATTATTATTAGCAAGCCACTTCTTCTTGGGCCTTGGTTCCCTCATCTGTAAAATGAGAAGATTGGACTGTACCTCTGAAATCCTTTGTAGCTCCAATTTTATGATCCTACACCTCAAGGTAGGTGAGGGAGCTATGGAAGGACTCAGTTTAAGTAACCATTCTAGGTTTAAAGAGGAGAAAATACCACCTATGGCAAAAATATATCGAAAAGGAGAAAAATCTGAGTGAGGAGTCAGCCCCTTCCTTTTTCATGAGTCCAATTGTCACGTGAAGGTTAGTGCTCCCTTGTTTAAATGAGTAAGAATTCAATTCCAAGATGTCCTGTTTCTAAAGGCCTGATCTCATCTCACAAACACAAGGCCTCTGTCCACACAATCCGTTCTGCTTCCTTTGACAAATGCTGTCTGCAGTATGGCTCAGGTTTGTGCACTGTGATAGGATCATAACATCTTAGAGCTGAGAGGGACCCTAGAGGTCAGCTGGTCCAACCCTTTCATGTTAGAAATGAGAAAACTAAAGCCCTAAGAAATGGGCAAGGCAGCCAGCTACCTTGGTCAAGTCATGTCTCCTCCCTGGGGTCTTAATTTTTCTAAGAGTCATGTGCTAAGGGTGAAGAGATAGGAAATGTATGTAAAAAGAGAATTAGGGTTTAATGTGACACAATACAACATCTTTTCTAAGTGTAGTTAAGGGACAATCTCCCTCTGTGTTCCGCTATCTTTCTCCCCCCTCACCTCCCATGGAAAAAAGTATTCATGGATTTGAAAAAGGATAATATCCTTAGAGCAAGGAAATACAGGGGGGGAAACTAAATCTTACACATAGTGCAGAGTCCAAGAACAGTAACCATCAATTAGGAGTCTGTTGGGCAGAATACTGATTTGATCAATTTACTGACTATAGTAAAGAACTGGGGGGAAGGGATGAATGAAACAGTTTGTGCAATTTTGTCAATTTTGGGTACAAGTCTATATTAATTCACACAAATTTAAATGCAAGTTAGAAAAAAAGTATACTAAAGCCAAGGGATTCTCACATAGAGCTGAAGTAAAGTAGCTAAAATCCTACTCTTATCATTGCCTCAAATCTTCAAAAGCCAATGAATTTGTTTCCACCTATAATTCAAAACCACCACCAGGGGGAAGGAAAAAACCTCAACTTCTCGAGGAAGGTAGAATGAATTGATAAGAAACCTTAAGCTGTAAGACAAAAAATACAGATCACAGCGTTTAAATTTTTTAAAACTATTTTCTGTCTAAACATGATATTTAAAGTAGGGCAAAGGAACTATTAGCATTTGTGGGTAACTTAAATGTATATACCTAAAATGGAAATTTAAATTCAGGAAGAAATAAAGCTACCAGGGATATTAAGAAAAATCCTATGACTTCAGCTAAAAGCGTTCTTAAAAATGATATCATTCAAATTTCCCATTTTTTAGATGAGGAAATGGAGAATGAGAGAGAAGTGACCTGCCCTGTGTCACACGGGTAGAAAGCAAAAGAATCAGAATTTGAACTCAAGTCCTCTGACCCCAGAGTCAAAGATACTTCATTCAATAGTTGTGTTCTTGAAAAATTGTGCGTGTATAAATAAAATATTTCAAAATTAAGGAATCTTAGTATCTGAAAAGGCCATGTAGTCTAACATCTTGCCCTCTCCTGGAGAATTCTCTATGGTATCCCTCAGAGGGGACCATTCAGACCGTTTAAGTTCTTGTAGGTATGGAAAGGACCCTTCCTCCCAAAGCAGCTCATTATACATAACTGGGCAGGTCATTCTGTTAGAAATTTTTATGCTACAATGAGCCTAATTTGTCTCCCTATAATTTCCAGTCACAGACCCTTGCTCTGTCCTCTGGAGCTGTATAGGAAAAGCCTCATCCCTCTTCCATCTGATAGTCCTACAGATAGATATTTGGTGGTAAACATTATGTTTCTCTCATACAAGCAAAAACATACCTGGTTCCTTAACTGTTACTCATATAACAAAGAGTACTATTTAAAGAAAGCTTTTGTAACACCAAAAAAACCATCCCTTGAATTACGTCTTATAAGCAAAACTTAAGTTTGCTAATTTTTTAAAAATGGCACAACCATATTAACAGTGGACACCCTGAGAGCTTTAAGAAAGAAAGCTCTTCCATGAAAAACACTGGGCCCCCCTCAGAGTTCTTACCTTTCTCTGGTGCTGGGATGGCAAAAGCATTTAATTGAACTTCATTCTTGGGCAGGGTCATCTCTACGCTGTCTCCTGCAGATACCACCAACTCCTTTATACCTGGGAAGAAAGCAGATACACTAGATTTAACAACAGAGCCAATAGAGACTTCTCTTCATTCTGTGTCCAAAATTCACGGTCTGTAAAAGAGGAGGCTATATGTCAGATGCTCTTCACCACTTCTAGTCTCTTGCTAATACAGCCTGCATCCAGGTTTCACTCTTCACTATGCCAGTGCACCTGCTGTAGGAGTTCCTGCTAACTAAATCCAACAGCTTTTTCCACAGTCCTAGGCCCACTTCTCTGTGTCATCTGACACTTGGCAACTTCCTCCCTGAAATCCTCCTGCCTCTGCTTCTAGGATATCATATAATCCTAGTTTTAGTGGACAACAAGATCAATCTGAGCAAAAGTGTAATATGGCAGCCAAACAAAGTCAATAAAGTTCTATGGAGCATGGCCTCCAGGAATAAGGGGATGATACTGGAGTCTGTACACTGTACTCTACCTTAGAGCACGCACAGCCTGTGGTGTTCTGTTCTGAGCACAACTTAGGAAGGGCACTGACATGCCAGAAAGCATGCAGAGTGGAGCGACCAGAGTCAAGAAGGTCCCAGGGTCCGTGTCATAGGACTAGACAAAAGTATTTGGAATGTTTGGCTGGCAAAGAGAAGGCCCAGAAGGGATGTGATAGCCTGCTTCAAGAATCTGGAAAGATGTCTTATGGAAGGATTAGACTTTTCTGTTTAGCCCCAGAAGCCAGAACTAGCAGCAAAGGATGGAAGTGGCAAAGAGATGTCAGGAAAAACCTCCTTACAATTAGCTATCACCTATAACCTCCTCACAATTAGCATGGGATGATCTGCCAGGGGAGGTAGGGGGTCCTCAATAGAGATTTTCAGACAGGATGGATGACTACTTGTTAGGTGAATTGTAGAAGAGATTCTTTTGGGGGCTAGATTCATTGACCTCTTAGGTTACTTCCAACTCTGAACTTTCGCGATTCCAATTCCACTTCTTTTCCTACTTTTCTGTTCTCCCCCTCCCCCTCCCACACCCAAACATCCTCTTCCATGATCTAATTGTGAGCCTCTTCAAGGCTGAGCCACTGGCTACTGTTATCACTACAATCACTTTCTCATGGATTTCATGCAATTTCATTGCTTCACTGATCACTCCTGTGCCTTTTATTCTAAAATCCAAAACTCTAGCCCTTACCTCTCACTGAAACTCCAGTCATTTCTAGTTGTAGGAACAGTTCTGTATTCCTACATGACATTTCTACTCAGCCAATTCCACCAGGATCTCAAATTAAACTAATCTTTTCCACCAAAATGCCTTTCCTTCCTTTTTCCCATTCTATCTATGGCATGATCCTTTTAGTACTCTGGGCTTGAAACCTCAGTCATCTTTGGATGACAAGATGAAGAAAAGGCAGGAAGCACTCACCAAAGCTTGTCAATGTTGATTTTGTAATATCTGAATCACGGCTTCCTTTCCATTCCTATCAACGTCACCTTATTCCAGGAACTCACCACTTCATGCCTGCATTACTGCAACACCCAACTGCTGTCCTTACTTCTCATCTTTCTCTACTCCAATCTACTCTACAAACCAAGGCCAGGTTAATCTTCCTAAAGAACTGCTATCATTCCCTGGCCCAAGAACCTATAATGCTTCAAACTAACTGAAATTAACAGTCCCAATCTAAACTTTTAATCTTGGTATTTATTTAAAAGTCTTTATAACCCAACCCCTCCCTACTGAGCCTCTTCCTTTATCTTAACAAGAACCTTTCACTTCATCCAGATCAGTTTCCTAGTCACTAGGGCCTAGTGTCCCTTTTATATGCCAAGCTCATCTAATTGTCAGTGTCCCTCCTCTTCCCCTCTGCTAATCAAACCTTCACCTATCCTCCAATTCTAACCTTATAAAGATTAAGCCTTAATCACTACTCCAGTCTACACTGATCTCTTCCTTTCCTTTGAGCTCCTATAGGAATAGGCCATAGGTCTATATGGCCTTATATTCCTCTAGCTTTCTTATCTCCCCAATATCATAAGCAGCCTGAAGTCTTCCTCCCACCCCTCCCTCAAATAATGCTTCTTTACTTGGCTGAGACAAAACACCAAGCAAGCTCTGAGGAATGGTGACATTTTGCTTTCGTGGCAAATACAAAGTGTCCACATTATACTCACCTCCTATTTGGAACATTACGATTTGGGGAAAATGAAACCATCTACTATGCTGCACATGTGTTAAGTCTCCTGAGTGCCAGGAGAGGGAAGAAAGGTCACTGAAGCAGTTTCTGAAAGAAGTCACCTATCTTCACCTGACACTCACAGGACAAAAAACCCCCCAACTTTATTTAGCATCATGCAACCTTAGTCCTCCACGATTACACCAAGAATTTCAGGTATTCTGCCTGAACACAAGCATCATTTCAGTGCTAATAGATTCTGGAAAAACCCTGACAACAACTTCAGGTTACATCACTACCAAATGAGAAAGACGGGGGGAAGGGCGAGAAAGAGAGGGAGAGGGAAGAAGAGAAGGAGGGAGAGAATGGGAGAGGGAAGGAGAGAGAGAAGAAAGAAGGAGATAAAGAAGAGGAAAGGAGACAGAATGAGAGAGAGGAAAAAGGAAGGAAAGAGAGAGGAAGAGGGAAAGAGAGAGGAAAAGGGAAGGGGAGAGAGAGAGGAAGAAGGAAGGAGATAAAGGAGGAAGGAGAGGAAGGGAGAAGGAAGGAGAGAGAGGGAAGAAGAAAGGGAAGGAGGGTGAGAGAGGAAAAGGGAAGGAGAGACAGAAAAAGAGGGAGAGGGGAGGGGGAAGGGAGAAAGGAAGAGACACACACATATACACACACTTCCATTTCATTGGCTCTGCTTTTCTCCCCTTCACGCTTATCCAGGGAAAAGATCAGCTTGGTTTTCTCTATTAACCATTTCCTCTTAACACTTAAGACCAGCACCCCTGAAGAACAGACTCAATGTTGTTAAGGCAACGATCTATGTATAAATCCCTCTTCCTGACGGTTGCTTTAAAAATAAAGATGCTGTCAAAACCATAGAGACAAACATCTGACCTACTACCAGCCTTTTAGATGGCAAGTGGGTGCATGTATCCAACACTCTCTTCCCACCAGGCTCCGTCTGCTTGGTTCCTCTGAACATTATTGAGTTTTACAAGAACCTGGTGCTCTTAAGTAGCAGGATAATATGCACAGTGGAATCTGGCTCACAGCGAGTGAATCTCATAAATTTCCACGTGCTGTAAGCTTGCTGAGCAAAAGGAGCAGGAGGCACAGGTTATATTTGCTGGAGAGATGCTGACAGGGCTGATGTTTCTCCAGTCTGCAGTATTCAGAAATCAAGCCTTATTCTCTCCTCCTTTTTTAAGCCTCTAAAAGGGACAATGCTTATATTTCTTGATCCCATCTTTAAGGATGGGGGCAAAAAAGCCCTTTGGCTTGTCTCACCTGGGGTTGGTGCCACAGTGCTTGGGAAAGAAGTAGGGCTGGTCTGGTGAGTAGGGATGTTATCATGGTGGGATGGAATCAGCGGCAAAGAGGTAGTGATGTAATTATTCCCAAAGCTTCTTCCTGGCAAAGAACTGGGAGTAGGAATCAACTTCTCTGAGATGTCAGGCTGGACAGATGTATTGGTCAGCAAACTGAGATTCTCTGTTTTCCCCGTAGCTGACAGGCCCAGGGTTAAGGGATTAGAAGAGGTAACCAGATCAGGGGATTCCAGCAGCCTGGAAAATTCCTTGTGGACCTAAAGAAACACAAAGATTTATCATATAAATAAGTAAAAGCTATGCAGTTTTTGATTCTTAAAGCAACAGTTCAGATTTTGCTACCATAGTACTATGAAAGCTCATTTGTAAGAACCATGCTCTACACATCAGGGACACATTTTTTAATTCTAGAGCTAAAAAGGAGGCTCTTCTTTTTGTTGTCTGGGGGCAATAGGAGAACTATGAGGTAGGACAGGGAAGCCTGGGGAATTGGGGGAAAGGTGTTTCCTTAAGCAGGATTTTCCTGGAATTACAGAGAATATCCATAAAACCAAACCCATACAGAACAAAAAAGTTCAGATGTTACCATGGGTGAACAAGTAAGTCTTCTTGATATTAATTCTATTCAGAACAGTCTGATAGAGGGAAAGTGGGGTTTGGGCTGCATTCTCAACACTGCCCCCCCCACGCTGAGAAGCAAAGCCAGCTCTAGCAATATACTGCCATAATCCAAGATGACAAAAATAATTTCCTTCTTTTCATTGCAAAAATTCCTCCACTACTACCTATTTCCATTTCTAGTGGGAGCCTGCAGGATACACACAGGATGTTTCAACTAGTTTTATCTATGCTGTCCATGTGGGGGACATATTTGGTAAAACACATGCTACTCTGGAAACATCTGTTTTATATTAAAAATGATTCACAAAAAAAATTCAACATCCAATTCACTTTGATTTAAGATCCAATTGTATTAAAATAAAACAAAAACCTACCACTTTCTAATCAAAATCAAAACAGCAGAAAAGACAACAATGTCTTCCTACACCCTACCTCTTGCCTAAGGCATGTTACTGATGCGGGGCCCAGGCAGTGGCAAAGGCAGCAGGGTTTGGACAAAAACCTGAGATGACCCAGTTCTCCATGAGAATCAGTTAACTGAGAAACACAGCAGGGCACAGCTTAATGTCGGTGGATGATGTGCTCTCTCTCCTGAATGTCTCCCTAGAGAGATGTACTTGATGGAAGAGTAGGGAAGTCATAACATGGCTTTCACGCTTGCTCTTATTAATTAATGGGTAGTCAGTGTCAAGGTTTTTTTTGTAGATATCACTCCATCTTCCTCCTCTACCAAATATGAAGATGCCAAGTTTTAAACAGGTCCAAGTTAAAACAAACCAGTATGAGCCTATCCTGCTATTCCATGCCTATATTACATAGAACCTAAAAGATAAATATTCTGACTCACTAAGAATGCCAACCAGGTAAACAGATTAAAGAACAAACTTCTTAGGAGATTAGCAGAGAATGAGAGTAGCTATAGGAAATGTAGAGAAGAGGAGCTGGGTTTCAGGAAGGATAATACTTTCAAAGAGAAATACTGCTCTGTAGAGATTTGTCTTTTTTTTTTTTTAAAGGAGCTGATGGGGTGGCTAGGTGGCACAGTGAATAGAGCACCGGCCCTGGAGTCAGGAGGACCTGAGTTCAAATCCGACCTCAGACACTCAACACAAAACTAGCAGCGTGACCATGGGCAAGTCACTTAACCCCAATTGCCCTACCTTCCCCTCTCCAAAAATAAAAAAGAGGCTGAGGAAACAACTGGATTGTCAAGATTTTCTGGGGATACAATGAGTGCTCCTATATGATTAAGGTTCATGAGTATGGAGAAGGAGTGCTCCACAACCTACTAAGAAAGATGAAGGACTGAGCAAAACTGACCTAAAGAAATTAAAAATTTATATGAAAAGAATAGAAAAAAAAAGAATGAACAAGATAAACCAATTTTTTTTTTGCTTGAAATCTTTAGGAGCCTGGAATTCTTCCCATTCAACATAAGACTCAAGGATTAATAAGAAGACTTTTCAGATATAAAATGATAGCATATTTTTAAAGGTTGGGTCCCTGAACACAATCTATGCTTGGTAATAAACATGAGTCTGGTAGAGGATCATGCAAACTATAACTTTCTCAGCTCCCAAATCAGGAAAAAGCTCTGTGTGTGTGTGTGTGTGTGCATGTGTGTTGTGTGTGTGTCTGTGCATGAGCATGTCCTAGTTTTTCTGGGGAGTCAGGGGCTGAGAATTCATTCTTTAATGGAAAGGATAGCAGAAAGATGTTTGATTGCCCTAGTTCAATTATCTTTTCATTTATTTGTCTCACAAACAGCCACTGGCTTCATAGAGAATGGAAGTGATATACCCATAAAATGAAGAGGTAACAACGATAATGGTAGATGAGACAAAGCACCAGATTTCTTGAAAGCCAAACTTTATGTGAGGAAGATTTTTACTTCAGATCTTCATTTCCTGAGCTCAAGGACAGCAATTCCTTCTCCTTGCACAAAAGATCATTCTGATTATTTTTGCAGAAATTGCCAAGGGCTAAGTTACTTGTACAAGATACCAGTTCCTAATCTGCACTACTTTATTGTCCATCTGCCAAAATTCTGGAAGAGGAAGAGAGGGAAGACTCATCGCTTAGGGAAGGGACATGGCTTTAAAAGAACAGCCAAAGCTTCCCCCTCTGCAAATGGAGAAGACAAAAATACAAGGGATCTATAGACATTCCTTCCCACTTCTAGAAATACAGAATAACCACATCTGTTTTTTGGTATAAAAGAGATAACAAACTCAACTGTTTTGGGGGATATATATATATATATATATATATATATATATATTTTGTTAAAACAAAAGTTATAATTTTTAAAGAGATAATGTGTTTTTCCAAAGGAATAAAAAACAAATTCTGACTATGTAGCACCTTTACTATTTGGCAGATATTGCACAGATATATAATGGTGATTTGTGTTAACTTATTTTCTGCACCAGCTACAGAGAGAACAGCAGAAGCTGGCTTCACTTGCTAGCTGGCTATCACTAATTAGCACTGCATAAATTTATTTTCCTTTCCTTTTCATATTAAGTGTGGGTTTGACCTCGAATACCCTCTCCCAAAAGAAAAGTTATTCTTGAGATGACATTCTCAAGAGTTAGCCATTCTGCAAGCAACCTGTGACCTGATATATTAAACCTAATGCTTCATCTGCAAACTTGCAATAATAGCTCTAAGCATTTTCTTAATATTTGCTCTGGGGGTAAGAGATTTGCTCTTTTCCTAGGCTCTACAAAATGCTAAATGAAAGCTGACGAGAGAAAGAAGAGGAATAAACCAAGACAAAGCACAGCAAAAACAAGACAAAGTAACCAAGGGTGAAGGAGTCACTCCTTTAAAACATAACTGGGAAGAGCAAATATTGAGAAGCAGATTAATCTCCACTGGTAGCATTTTCCTTTGCATACAGCCCTCAGTGAGTATTCACGGCAGAGACCGTTTGGCTAGGGTTCACATCCTGTTCCCCAGCCCTGCAAATCATGTCTCAATCTGCAGTACAGGCGTGGCTTATTCAGATTGGAATAGAAGTTACCTCATCGGGAATGTAAATACATAAGAGATGGGGAGGAGGGGGTTGCTTAGGGAGAGAAAGAAATCGACTGCAGCAACAGCAAGTGTTTTCAATCTGGCAGAAAACATTGCAGAAGCAGAGATGGAGACTAACACCCACATCCTAGCACCTACCTGTGGTCAAAAAACAACTAAGGCTGAATAATTACCTGGGGCTGGGGACAGGGCAGAGGTTTGTTTTTTCACTTTTCCACACACAAAATAGCTTTGGGATGATAGGAACTCTGTCTTTCCTCTTAGAAATGGGTCTTAGAACTCAAAATGAAATAAGAGATTAGTCTCCTGGAAGGGGAAAGACAAGAGGGAGGAATACAATGGGGAATATAGATGATATGAAAACAAAAATCAACCAAAATTTATTTTATAAAAAGTGAACTTCTCCTAGGTTAAATAACCCTTCTGGGAAGCATTAGTCATGAGAAATTGGCTAGCTTTAGACACTATGCAACTCCTTGGCATAAGACTTCTGTTCTCTACTACCAGTTACACATATGCATAAATGCATGTCAGGCATCAGACCAGATTTCATGGATATTCCCTGCTTCTTCATCAAAAGGTATTAATCCTTCTCTCTTCTTGTCCTTACCTCTACAGAGTTATTGATGTTAGAACTGCTCAGATCCCTGGAGCTATTTATTTCAGAATGAAACCTTGGTTTTCTCCAGTCCATACTGTCTGGTGAAGAGGTGTTTTCTTGGACTGGAAGTGTGTGTGATCCAGCCTCAAGGTCCTCTGGAATTTTCTGATCCTTCTGTTTGGTTTGACTTGACCCGCCCTCACTAGTGAATTCTGGTACTGTTTCTGTAGGAGACCCATCGCCAAAATCATCAGAAAGGTATCTTTGCTGAGGTTTCCTTTTGGAACTTAGTTGACCGCCAGGGGATGATGATTTCTCTAAGGGCAGCTCATAATTAGATGACCTCCGGGTCCTCTGTAGTGCCCTGCTCCACCCTAGCCCTAGAAGGTTCACTATATCTCTTTCAGGTGGGAAATCCAAATCTTCCGCAGTTTGTACTTTATGTAAAAACACCAACACTGAGTGAGAAGTATCTGTCCTGGAGACCTGGCAGCTTTGGGGATCACTGCAGTTCACCTTCATGCATAGATTTTCCAACCACCAAAAGACATAGCAGTTGTGATCCTGGCAGCAGGAAGCCCAACAGGATTGTAGAGAATGAGCTCCCTCTAGAAGCTGGAGGTGATTTTCTCCCCAAGACCTCAGGCTGACCCCAAGTTGAGTGTTCCCCAGATGGCACCTACTCCCACTGGCATCTGAGAACAAAGAACAAACACATTTTGAAATGATATAAAAACAGAAACTACTGCTTAGCAGAGAGCTGTGAACATCAACAACCTTTAAGTCTTCTTTGAAGACTAGTGTTTTAAGAGAGTAAACGAGCTGTCTAGTGAATAAAGTAGAAAAATGGGAAAGGGAATATTTTAGCTCTGAAGAAATTATGTGAAGAAGTCTTTCTAGCCATTCACTGAGGGCTCACCTCTTCTTCACTAGGCCCCTCTACATATTTTTGGTGAAACATGAAAATCTTAACCAACATAAGGGCATGATAAGGACCTATACTGGACCAGTAGCCATATAAGCTGCTAACAGATCAGTGAGCTAAGCAAACCTAAATATATCCTTGTGATAGTGGCAGAATAAAACATTATTTTAAGTGGCAGCTCTGGTTCTTTGTCCCCTCAATTTTCCACAGTTTTTCTAACCTGTCATTTGAAAATGTTGTATTGATCATATTCCTTGACATCTTGGTGGGTGAGGGAGGAACTAGAGGGAGGGAGAGAATTTGGAACTCAAAATTTTAAAAGAATGAGTGCTTAAAAAAATTAGTAAAAGAAAATATTGTTTTGTTTTGCAAAATCATTGTGGTGGCAATCTGTTCAAAGAATCCAACCACATCTCTGACCCATGTCAGGAGACGGATTTTACCAGAGATTTTACCTGATCAGAGACTATGGTATGGAAGTTAGGTGCTGGAAAGGCAATGTGGCACAATGGATAGGAAGCTACCTTCAAATACCAGCACTAAGACCCTACCTAAGCAAGCCACTAAAGCTATTGTGCCCCTAGGCAGCTTTCTTTCTTTTTTTTTTTTTTTATTAAGAAAGCAATCGGGGTTAAGTAACTTGCTCAAGGTTACACGGCCAGTTATTTCTGGGTGTGGTACTGAGTATCTGAGCCCGGATTTGATCCAGGTCATCCCGACACTGGAGCAGGTGCTCTTACTACACTGAGCCACCTGGCCAGCCCCCTAGGCAGCTTTCTTTCTTTTTTTTAATTCAATTTTTAATTTATTAATTTGTTTGTTTCCTTTTAGTTTACAGGATTCAATTCCACAATTCCTTGAATTTCACATTTTGTCCCCCTCCTTCCCCCCCATGGTGTCTTATAATCAAGTACAGAATCTGTAAATACTTTCACATTACACAATGGTCAGGTTATAAGAATGGATTGTACCAGCTGGAATGAAAAATGGTAAAGAGGACATAAAATCAAATAAGAGAATGAAAAAGATCAGGTATTTTGCTTCCACCTGGATATAAATTTAGTTCTTTCTAGTTCTTTCTCTGGATGCACGTTTTTCTCTCCATCATGCGTCTTTTGGGATTGACTTATATCCCTGCATTGTTGAGAAGAGTGCAGTCTATCAAAGTTGGTCATCACACATACGTTGTGTCTGTAATTGTGTACAAATTCCTCCTGGTCCTACTCTTCTCACTCAGTATCAGTTCTTTTAAGCCTCTCCAGGTAAATATGAAGACCACCTGCTCCCCGTTTCTTATAGCGCAATAATATTCCATAACATGCATATACCACAACTTGTTCAGCCATTCCCCAATTGATGGACACCCCCTTAATTTCCAATTCTTTGCCACAACAAAAAGAGCTGCTATAAACATTTTTGTACATATGGGTCTTTCTCCCATTTCTATGATCTCTTTGGGATATAACCCTAGGAGTGGTATTGCTGGATCAAAGGGTATGAAAGTATTTATAGCCCTTTGGGCATAGTTCCAGATTGCTTTCCAGAAAGGCTGGATCAGTTCACAACTCCACCAACAATGCATTAGTGTTCCAGTTTGCCCACATCCTTTCCAGCATTTGTCATTTTCCTGTTTTGTCATCTTAGCCAATCTAACTGGTGAGATGTGGTACCTCAGAGTTGTTTTGATTTGCATTTCTCTAATCAATAGTGAATTAGAGCATTTCTTCATGTGCTTATAGATAGCTTTAATTTTTTTCTCTGAAAACTGCCTGTTCATATCCTTTGACCATTTATCAATTGGGGAATGACTTGTATTCTTATAAATTTGACTCAGTTCTCTGTATATTTTAGAGATGAGTCCTTTGTCAGAGACATAGGTTGTAAAGATTCTTTCCCAATTTCCCACCTCCCTCCTAATCTTGGTTACATCCTAGGCAGCTTTCTTAAGACAATAAAGTATTCCATAGGAGGAAGTCTCTCCCTAGAAGCTTCCTACAAAGAGGAAGTCACAAAGTCCATTCAAAATAAACCAAATCAAACCACCCTAACCTTTTACAATTAACCCACATGTTATGGTCCCCAACCCTAGTCTAAGACTCCTGAACTGTCAAGCACCTCATTCTCTGAAGATCTGCCTGATTCTTTCTGCTTTTGGGAATAAACATTCAATTCACATTTCTTGGTGAAGACAAACTACCAGCTGAGACCATCTTTACTGAGGATATCGAGTCGGACTCCACAAACACCAAGAGTTTGCTGCACTTCATTTCCCAATTTCTAATGATAAATTATTTTTTAAAAAAAATTTAATTCTGAACTTAAGCACCAAAAAAAGAGCATTTCCATATGCATCAAAGAACACAGAGGATTCTCTATGAAACTTTGACTCTCCATTTCATACCACTTGCTTTTAAAAGTATATAACAATTTTAATTTTAGGGTTATATAACAAATTTCTATATAATAATATATAATAACTATATGATAAATTCCACCTTACTTTCAAAATTATCCTGCTTGTGCTTCCTTCTGAACTTCCTTTTATTTTCTTTCATGGATTTTTAAATGTTACAATAGCCCTATTTTCTCTTTTTGGCCATTACTACTACTAAATCTCACTCCCAATTAAAAACTGAGAGAAAAAAACAAAACCAACCCAACAACTTGGTAATAAGTAGTCAAACAAAACTAATCCACTCAGTGCTCATGCTCAAATATGTATGTCTTTGCATCCTGTATTTATCACCTCTCTTAGGAGGTGAGTAACAATGCTTCATCACAGCTCCTCTGGAGATATAGCATTGCAGAGTTCTCAAGCCTTTCAAAGGTATTTTCTTTATAAGGTTGCTGTTCTCATATAAATTCTTCCCACTTTGCTCTGCAGTTGTTCATACTACCTAGGATTCTCTGAAACAGACTCTATATCAATTCCTTGTAACATTCTATCACATCTATATACCACAATTCGTTCAGCCATTTTCCAATTGTCTATGAGGCACGCTAAAGCACCTAGATTCTATTTCTTTGCTTTTCTTTCCCTCCTAGCCCCCTTTAGGATCAGGAGGTTTGTTTTGCTTGCAAACATTTCCTTCCCGGAATTATCCTTCCTTGTAAACCCTATCCTTGCCCTATTGAGCTGGATATAGCTCTACACCAAATTGTTTATTTATGTGTTTATGTTTGTGCATTTTCAACCCTCTTTTGTTTTTTTCGGGTAGGAGTGAGGTTCATTTTTACCACTCCACTTTTTCCTCTGTTTGTATATTCTTCTTCCTATATACCCCAATAATGAGGAATAGCAAGTTATACCCCCTTCCTCTTTCCTAAACTAGTGTACTACTCACCTCCTCCCTTTTCCCCTATTAAAGCCCTCAGAGCAGAACCAGTCTACCTCCAGGACCTCTGTTTTTCTTTTTTAAGTTCCTCAATACCCTCTGAGGACATTAAAGTCCTGAAGGTACAGTGGTTTCTTCTTCTATTACAGGAGTTGTTAATCCTTTTTTATTTCATGGATCTCTTTAACAGTATGGTGAAACTTATGGACCCCTACTCAGAATAATGTCTTTGAATGCAAAATAAAACATATGAGATTATAAAGGAAATCAACTGTAATGAAATGCAGTTATTAAAATTAAAAAAAAAATTCACAGACCCCAGGCTAATAACTCTTGTTCTTATTAAGATGTTAGCACTATATCATTATACAACTCCTTCCAATTTTTCAGATAAATTCGCCTTTCTAGGTTTCTTTGGATTCTTATGTTTGTATTTCAAAGCTCCTATTCAGCTCTGGTTTTTTCATCAAAAATGTTTGAAAGTCCTCTATTCCATTAAAGGCCTACTTTTGCCCCTGCAATCTTTGCAAGGAAAGTTATTTTTGATTGTAAGCCTATTTCTTTTGCTTTTTTGGAATGTCATATTTTAAGATCTTCTCTTATTTATAATAGAAGGTACAGGTTGTATGAGATTTTGACTATGGTTTCTTGGTACCTGAAGTGCTTCTTAATACACATTTGACGTATTTTTTCAACACTAACATCAAAGCTTTGGATTTTGGCTGGGGCTTTTCTTTTTGGGATTCCTTTCAGGCAATGTTCAGTGACCTCTTTATAGCTTTACATTGCCCTCTGCTTCTAAAAGATCTGAGTAGTTTTGATTTATGATTTATTGAAATAAAGTGTCTGAGCTTAAAAAAAAATCATGGTTTTCAGAGAGTCTAATGATTTTTAAATCATTTAAATCCTTGACTTGTTTTCCAAGTCATTTAAAAAAAATCAGATATCTTACATTTTTCTTATATATTTTTAAATTTTTATTTTTATTTTCAGTTCCAAGTTCTCTTCCTGCCTCCATCCCTTTCTCCCTGCAATGGGAAAGCAAGAAATACAATACCCATTATACATATGAAGTCAGGCAAAACATGTTCTCCCCTCCCCCTGAAAAAAAAATCAAGGATCAAAAGGGGAAAGAAATATGCTTTAATCTGCTCTTTGAGACCCTTACTCTTCTATCTAGAGTGCAACATTTCATATCATGAGTCCTTTGGAGTTGTGGTGGATCATTGTATTGACCAGAGTTTCTAAGTCTTTCACAACTGATTATCTTTACAAAATTGCTATTACTATGTATGTCGTTCTTCTGGTTCTGCTCACTTTGCTTTGCATCAGTTCATGTAAGTCCTCCCAAATTTTTCTGAAACTATCCCTTTATCATCTCTTACAGCACAACAGTACTCCATCACATTCATATACCATAACTTGTTCTGTCACTCCCCAGTTGAAGTGCAACTCCTCAGTTTCCAACTCTTTGCCACCACAAAAACAGACCTAGAAGTATTGCTGAATCAAAGTATATGCACAGGTTTAGAGCACAGTTCCAAACTTCTCCAAAATGGCTAGACTAGTTCACAACTCCACTAATGGTATATTAGTGAGTCTATTTTTCCCACATTCCCTCTAGCATTTATCATTTTCCTTTTCTGTCATCTAAGCTAGTCTGATGGGTATTAGGTACTACCTCAGAGTTGTTTTAATTTGCATTTCTCTAATTATTAGTGATTTAGAACATTTTTTCATGACTATTGAGAACTTTGATTTCTTTCTCTGAAGAATGCTTGTTCATATCTTTTGACCACTTATCAATTGGGGAATGAATATTTTTATAAATTTGGCTCAGTTCTCTATATATTTGAGAAATAAGACTTTTATCGGAGAAACTGCCACAAAATGCCTCCCCCTTCATTTCTTGCTTTTCTTCTAATTTTGGCTGCAATGGTTTTGTTTATACAAAACCTTTTTAATTTTATATAATCAAATTTTACCTCCTGTGAATCTATCTCTTGTTTGGCTATGAACTCTTAACCTATCCACAGATCTGACAGGTAATTTCTTCCATATATTCCTAATTTATGATACCACCCTTTATATTTAAATCATATACTTAAATTTTTCCAATCTTCTGATTTTGTTCTACTATTTCTTGATGTTTCATTAAGTCATTGAATACGGATCCTATTTCTTGGGTAAAGGTTACCACTATTTCTTGTAAGTTATTTATCTTCTTTCTAATTCCTTCTTCCAGAGTTTTTATTTGATTTTTCACCTCTTCATTTTTCCTATGTATTTACGTAGTGCCTGTGAAAAATCTTCTTTTTCCTTTGAGTAGCTGCTTGTTTTTATGGAGTTACTATCTCTTTTTTGGGAATCTGTAGATTTGCAGTAATTTTTGATATTGGTTGGTATATTCTTAGATTTACTCATCTCTCCAGCTTTAGTTCCTAAATTGGGGCTTTGTGCCAGGGCCAGGCTCCAGTATCTTCTGAGCTTTTGGGTAGGATAATTGGCCATGCTTGATCTTGCCCTGGTTTCCTTGGGTTCTTGAATTAGACTCCACATCCCAGAGTTGGCTCCTTTCAGGTTCAGAGTGTGGGATCTTTAGCATCCTTTCTGGCATTTCAGGACTGTGTGTTAGGGAGTTCAGAGCCCTTGGACCTAGGCTGTCTTGGTTAGCTGCCATTGCTTTCCTGCATTTCCCACCCTGGACCTTTCTTTATTTTGGCTGCCAGAGCCTTTTAGGATATAGGTGTCTCTGGCTCTCTGTTGCTCCCCTTGCTGGCTGTTGGCTCTGCTTATGAGTTCCCTTTTCTAAAGCCCTTAGACATCTAAATTTTTATAATGTTCTGAGGCAGAAAAAGTTACTATAGTTTTTCATTGGATTCCTTGATTATTTTTCAGTATTAGGGTAAACTTTTGGGTTTTGCTGGAATAAATATGTGGCTGCATAGACTGCCTCCATTCTAGCACTAATCGTGGCCAGAAGTTTCTATAAGAAAATTCTGAGATAAAGGAGTTGGAGGATTAAGGTAGGATTTTCCTTTAGTTTTACAGCTGTAAATAAAATTTTATTTTATTTAAAAATGTATAAGCAGGGTGGCTAGGTGGCGCAGTGAAGAGAGCACCAGCCCTAGAGTCAGGAGGACCCGAGTTCAAATCCAGCACCAGACACTTAACACTCACCAGCATGTGACCTTGGGCAAGTCACTTAATTAACCCCAACTGCCCTCCAAAAAGCCAAAAAAAAAATGTATAAGCAAATCTTGGTGCTGTACAAATGCAGGCAACTGGGCTGGACCCCTATCTTAATGAATGAATATTCCCACTGGCCTGTTACTACTCCACAAATTTTAATACCCCGGGTACAACAGTGTGGATGGAATTAAGCAGTACTTGTTAGATGGGAATGCAATATGCCTTTATGCTGCCATTTCTTCTTCAGTTACCTTAAATATCCCAAACACAAAAAGTTTTCTGGTTATGATGCCGAACAGAGGTTATCCAGAGGCCTTATATCCTGAAATGGTCTGGCACCCCAAGTCTGTGGAAGTATATACAGCCACTGAAAGTTGCTGCCAGAGCTATAAAAGAGAGAGTTTGGTGATATGGCCCAAGATTAGAGAAATAAAAACAAAATGGGAACACTATATCACTACTAACAAAATGCCACTTAAAGACATCAAGTTGGGTAGCATCCTTTGTCAATTCTAAAATAAAATTATTTTATAGAATACTATCATCAAAAGGGTCTTTAATGATAATCAAGCTCAACCTTCCATCCTATGCAGGAATTCCCTCTACCCTTCCAAGTGGTCACCCAGCCTCTGTTTGAATATTTCCAGCAACCGGCAGGATGTTCCAGAGCTAGACAGTACTAATTGTTACAAAGTTCTTTAGTCAAAATCTGCATTTGTGCAACTATGTCCCAGTGATCCTAGTTCTGGTCTTTGGAACACTAACCAAATACCTTTTCCTCTATGTTTCACATGATAGCCTTCCATGACAAGTTATCATTTCCACTGAGTCTTCTTTTCTGGTGCAGTAAAAAGAACACTGGTATTGGAGTCAGATAACGTGAGCTCTAGTTCTGCCTTTACTACTGTGTCACCTTAGACAAGTCACTTCATTGCTCTTATCTGTAAAAGAGGGGCAATTATATCTCCCCCACATACATACACCACAGAGCTGTTTTAAGGATCAAAAGTACTTTATGACCACTCAGTACTACATAAATGCGGGGAGTTTCAATGATTCTAGAACTGAAATAAGAACTGAGAGAAAGAAGCATACAGGGGTATCATCAATACCAGCCTCTAGCAGTCACCTGGCAGATAGGTGGGATGGATGCATACAAATGTAGAAAAATATAGCCTCGGTTAAAACTCTTTTAGGCCAGTTCCTCATCAGTCTGGCAGACTCCCAGGGTCTGTACAAAAAACCAAAACGACATTAAATCTCAAAAGCAAAAGGACAATTATCTACAAAGCAGGGTTTCAATCTGGCAGAATCTCAAGCTGAGCAACATTTCTGGAAAACCAGGTACTTTTTGTTGCTGGGGAAAAGATGAAGAGGTTAGAAAAGAAAGAGAAGATAGATTCAGTCCTTTTATTTGAGGCCTCATTTTTTTTAATGGAGGTTCATCACACTGAAGCCATGAAGCCACAAGGTCCTGGCATCTGTTTTCAGTATCTCTCTTAAGAAATCTAAGGCAGATATTAGATCTCAAATTGTATTATAAAGCATCATTCATCAAAATTACTTGGTACTGGCTAAGAAAAAGAGTGATGGATCAATGGAATAGGTTAGGTACATAAGACACAGTCAATGACTATAGTAATCCACTTTTGATAAACCAAAGACTCCAGCTTCTGGGATAAGAACTCACTATTTCACAAAAACTGCTGGGAAAACTGGGAAATAGGGCATAGAAATTTAGGCATAGACCAATATCTTACACCCTATACAAAAATAAAGTCCAAAGGGGTACACGACTTAGATATAAAGGCTGATACTATAAACAAATTAGGGGAGCAAGGAATAGTTTGCCTGTCAGATTTATGGAGAATGTAAGAATTTATGACCAAACAAGAGATAGAGAACATTATGAAATGCAAAATGGGTAATTTTGATTACATTAAATTGAAAAGTTTTTGTACAAAAAAGCCAATGCAACCAAGATTAGCAGGAAAGGAGAAAACTGGGAAAAGAATTTTTACAACTAGTATCTCTGATAAAGGTCTAATTTCTAAAATGTATGGAGAACTGAGTGATTTATAAGATTAGGATTTATAAGAATAGGGCGGCTAGGTGGAGCAGTGAATAGAGCACTGGCCCTGGAGTCAGGAGGACCTGAGTTCAAATCTGAACTCAGATACTTGACATACACACACAAAAAATCTAGCCCTGTGACCTTGGGCAAGTCACTTAACCCCAATTGCCCTGCCCTCCCCCTCCAAAAAAAAAAAAAAAAGAATTTATAAGAATACAAGTCATTCCCCAATTGATAAATGGTCAAAAGATATGAACAGGCAGTTTTCAGAGGAAGAAATTAAAGTTATCAATAGTCATATAAAAAAATGCTCTATATTTCTATTGATTGGAGAAATGCAAATCAAAACAAATCTTAGGTATCATATCATACGTCAGATTGGCTAACATGACAAAACAGGAAAATTATAAATGCTGGAGATGTGCGAAAATTGGAACACTAAGGCACTGTTGGCAAAGTTGTGAACTGATCCAACCATTCTGGAGAGCAATTTGGGAACTATGCCCAAAGGGCTATAAAAATGTGCATACCCTTTGACCCTGTAATACCACTTCTGGGGCTGTATTCCAAAGAGATCATATAAATGGGAAAAGAACCCACATGTACAAAAATATTTATAGAAGCTTCTTTTGTGGTGGCAAAAAACTGGAAATTGAGGGGATGCCCATCAATTGGGGAATGGCTGAACCAGTTGTGGTATATGAATGTAACAGAATACTACTGTACTATAAGAAATGATGAGCAGATGGATTTCAGAAAAACCTGGAAAGACTTATATGAACTGATGCTGAGTGAGGGTAGCAGAACCAGGAGAACACTGTAGAGAGTTACAGAAACATTGTACAATGACCAACTTTGATAGACTTCTCATAATGGAAAATACTATCTATATTCAGAGAAGGAATGACAGTCTGAAGGCAGATTGAAGCATACTATTTGCTCTCTCTTTTTTGCTTTATTTCTTCTTTCTTGTGATTCATTCCATTGGTTATGACTCTTCTTTGCAACATGACTGATGTGAAAATATATTTAATGTGAATGTATATATAGAGCCTATATCTGATTGCATGCCATCTTTGGGAAGGCGGAGGGAAGGGAGGGAGGGGGAGAAAGTTTTGGAACTCAAAAGCTTGTGAAACTTAATGTTGCAACTAAAAATACATAAATAAAAGAAATCCAAGGCAGATCTCAACAAATATGAAGCAGAATCTAGATTAGGTTTCATATTTCTATGTACTGAGGTGTCAGAGTCATCCAAAAGCCTATAGAAGACTAGACTGATTGCAAGAAGGGAATGCATCAAATCCTTTTAGAAAGCTATGCTTAACTTGGAAAATGTTTAGTTGACAGTGCTGTTGTCTTTGGCACTCTTACGTCTTGGATAACAAATCTGATTTTTCAGGCAAACTTGGAAACAGAGCTGGTTGGCAAATGAAGCAGGTGGAAGGGAGGGCATGGCTGCCATCTTAGAACAGTATTTGCAAAGTTTCAGAGAACATCATACTGCCCAGTGGTGAAAGAAGTGGGGTACTAATGAAAGGACAATGATTACCCCTCTCAGTTTCACCTATGACAGAAAAGAACAGCTGAGAGCTCCTCTACATATAAACAAATTTCTGCTAGAAAACAGTTCAGTGATTTTAAGGGACTTTACACGTAGCACTTGCACTATATTGAAGCTAGCTTTTCCTTTAAATTCTCACAATTTGGTCACAGTTCTATTTCCTAAGTAATTCTCGAAAATGTCTGAGGTCCTCAGACTTTCTCTTGTCTACTTAGACCTATGATGAGTTATAGTTATTATGTTCTCCTGGTTTGGTACCAAAAAGTAAAATCTAAAAAACCCCAAATCCCTTATTGATGTTACTAGGCATCTGATTAAAGCTACCTTGTTTTCCTATAGCAATCATACAATGTAGGTGGTCTGCTAGTGAGTTAGAAACTGAGTCGTTTCCACATTAAACAAGTAGTATAACATCAACTCCATAAGCAAAAACTCATAGGTACACCTCCTAAAACAAATACCTCCAAAGCTACCTCCTCCTCTTCGCTGTAAATAAACTGGTCACTTGTATGGCCACAAATCCCAAGATGGTACTGGTACCACCTTCCTCCCTCTATTCTCTCCCTATTATTGTTCTTTATCAGTGTGGAATTTCAAAAAGCAAGGCAGGAGGAGGAGACAATGTCTATTAAGAAGCAGAGTACCATACTGTGCAGCTTGGAAAAGGCTAGGGTTTAGGAATGCCCTCCTCCGTTGCAAAAGGCCCAACACATTTCCCCCCACAGGCACAGGTAGGAATAAAAGGTGGCAGCTATCACATAAAGCATTTCTTTGAAAAGAAAACAATTCCTATTCATTGCCTTTCCTCTCTGGGTGCCTAGCTTTGTTCCATACCTCATGGGTTAAGTACATAATCTGTGAAGTGTTTTAGTCAGCTTCTTTGTTTAAAAGTTAGTAGGAACCAAATGACTTTGTCCACAGTGCCAACTTCCCTACTCTTTACAGTTATTTTTAATTCCTTGGGATTAAATCCCAACTACTTTGTGGCTTCTTTCCTATATGACCCTGGGTAAGTCACTCATTTCTCTGAGCCTCAGATGCCTCAACCAACCAATGTGCATTTATTAAGTACCTAATGTTTATCAGGCACAGTGCTGGAGATATAAAGAATAAAACAGTTACTACTCACAGGGAGATAACAAGTACATAGTAAAATATATACATCATAAAAATAAAGTGCATAAACACAAATCAATACAAAGTAGTCTCATACAAAGGAGTTATGGAAGGAAGGCACTCATAATGAAAGGGATCAAGGGAGTGATTGACCTTCATCTTAAAGGAAGGAGGGGCTCTAAGGGGAGAAGGAAGGATGGAATACCTTCCAGACTTGTAGGAATGCAAGGGCAAAAGCCCAGACATTAAAGAGGAGAGGCTAAGAGAGGAGCAGAGAAAAGGCCATTTTGGCTTGATCAAAATTCTATAAGGGGAGGAAAGCCAAGGTGGGGGCCAGGCTATGTAGGGCTTTCAAAGTTAAATAAAGGAGCTTATAGTTTATCATAGAGTTAGTAGGAAGCCACTGCAGTTGATCTGAGTAAGAAATTACATGGTCACATCTGTACTTAAGGAAAATTGTTGTTTGTACTTTGTTATTGAAGAGGTGACATCATGAGGGTGATGTCTAGACTTGTGAGTGAATTAGATTTAAGTGAGGTAGAACTGTGCAAAGTGGTCAGCCTCACTCTCTCCTACAGAGCTATCGGAGTCCAACAGCAAGACAAAAGTCAAGATGACAAGAGATGACCCAGGATCTTAAAGAAAATTAGTTTGGCTGTGGTATGTAGGTAGGATAGACTGGAGGGGTGGGGAGACTTGAGGAAGGGAAACTAGAAGGCTACTATAATAATCTAGGCTAGGCTAGATGTGATACAGGTCTGAACTAAAGCAGCAGTTGTGTAAATGGAGGAAAGGGATCATATACAAGAAAGATGGAGGTGGAAAGACAAAATGTGACAATCAACTGGGTATGTGGCATGAGGGAGAACGAGGGTTTTAGGACAGTGCTGATTTTAAATCTGGGAGACTAGAAGGATGTTGGTGCCATTGGTGGAAACAGGAAAGTTTGGAAGAAAGGAAGTTTTGGGGGAAAGATTATAATGAGTTCAGTTTTAGACATGTTGAGTGTGAGATGTCTTTGGGATATCTGGCTAACAATGTGAAACAGGCAACGGATAATATAGGACTGAAGCTCAGGGGAGAGCCTGAGGCTGCGTGTGTGTAATGCATGTGCCCTCACGAGTGAAATGGAGGCACTTTTACTGCGACAGCCACTGCCAAACCCCCCGCACTCTAACATCTTCTCCCTGCTGATTATCTCCAGTTCACACCAACGGCTGCTGTGCGCAGCTGCTTGTGTGCCGTCTCTCCCGTCGGACTGAGTTTCCTGAAAGCAGCGGCCTGGCTTTGCTCTTTCTTTGTATTCCCAATGCTGAGCACTGGGCTTGGAAAACATTAAAGGCCTAATAAATGTTTACTGGCCGACTGACTATTGGGAGGATCAAATAATATAATACAAATGAAAGCACATTATAACTATAAAGTTTCTGTATAAGTATGAGCAATTGTTACAGTTCTATTTAATGTGTCCATGTAATTCCAGTGAATTTTGGAGTCAAATTAATGAAAAAGAGACGCAACTCAATTTAAAGTATTTCTAGACACATGACTGAACAGAATCAGGAAATATACTGCTATCATGGAGAGTTCAGTTAAGAGTTGTCAGTCTGGCAAAATCTTCCCTACCACCTGAAAACAGTCTCTTTTGATAACTTGGGTAAACTGCAAAACAGCAGCAACTGCACCATATCTCCAGACACACAAGAGAAGAAAAGCTAAAAAACAAAAAAATAATATATGTGTGTCTATATCACTCTATGGATATATGTGTATATGTATCTATGTATGTATATGGCAAATTAAAGGAAAAAAAATTATCTCCCTAATTCTTCTGCTTTCGTTTACATCTGAGTTTATTTTGTTCACTGACATGTACCACAGCTATCACTGAAGAAGTTACTACTGAAGGTCAGGTTTCCCAGGAAAGGGAAAAAAATAAATTCCACAGGATCTTCAGAATTTCAGCACCAATTCTATTTTTTTTTTCAAAGAATTATAGAAGAAATTCAAAACTGATATCAACAAATGGTCTTAATTTAAGCAACAGTGAAAGAATGATTTAAAAATAAAATAAAAAAATTCAACTTGAAATTTCTCGGCTTTCAGCATTTTGGGGCAGACTCATCAAGGTAAACTTAAATATATGATTTCATTTCTTTGGATTGAGAAAAAGGAAGGATAGGGAAGAAAAACACTCCTGTTTTTTAGGAAAACAGAAATGCTTATCAATGAGCGGAAGAACACAGTAGAATGAAACAGAAACACCTAAATCCAATATTCAATAAATCTACTTATTCAATACTTTAAAAGTAACTGTGTCCCAAAAGTCTTAGTACAATTTAAAAGTTTTAAGATGAAAGCTATACTAAGACTTCTGGCATACTCTGCATAATAGTAATAATAACAATGACATTTGTAGAGCAATTTAAGTTTTATAACATGTGTAACATTTTATTGCGTGTGGTTCACAACAATCCTGTGAAGCAGGTATCACACATAGCATCCTCATTTTACAAATGAAGACTCTAAAGCCCAGAGAAATAAGGTAATTTGCTTGGAGTCACAGCATTAACACAGATTCCTCCTGCCTCTTAAGTCTGTTCTACCCACTACACCCAAGTGCCATTGTTTATTTTATCTGATCTTCACAAAAACAGTGAGGTATGCAGAGCTGGTATTATGACACTACTTATTTTGTACATGCTTTTATGTAACACATTTTCCACAATAAAATATAAGCTCCTGAAAGTAGGTGCTGTTTCATTTCTTCCTCTGTATCGCCAATCCCTAGCATAGTCCTTGGCATACAGAAGGAACTTAACAATCAATCAGTCAGCATTTATTAAGCACTCACAACTTGCCAGGCACTTGTTAAATGATACAGATACCAAGAAAAATGGGAAGCGGTCTATGCCTACAAGAAGCTTCCACTCTAATGAGGGAGACAGCAGGAACATAAATAGACACATACCATTTATATACAGAGTAGACCAAAAGAAACCTTAGAGCCAAGGCACTAGACTTTGGGAGAGCTGAGTGAAGCCTCTTATTGAAAGCGGTACTACAACGGAGTCTCAAAGAAAACCAAGGACTCTTAGGGGCAGAAGTAAGAAGACAGAGCATACCAGGCAAGAAGGAAAACCAGTGTAAAGGCACAGATATGGAAGAAGAAATGTAAGGCACAAAAAGTAAACCAGTATGGCTGGACAGAAGAGGGCACAGAGGGGAGTAATATTCAGGAAGACTGGAAAGAAAGGACCAGTTTATGAAGAGTTTTAAATGTCAAACAAAGACATCAATACTGACACTGATAAAAGGGACTCACTGAAGTTTGAAGGTGATATGGTCAGACTTATGTTTTAGGACAGGAGTTCTTTTTAAAAAATTTTTAAAATTAATTTATTTAACTTTTTAAATTTTTATTTTAAACTCAAATGCAAGAACACAAATACCAAATAGAGAAAAGAAACAAAAACATATCATAAACTTAAAATATTGAAACTTAAATACAAAGTTAGAAAGGGAAAAAAAAAGCATGTTGCATGCATAGCAGAACATAAGAGAGGATTCAAAATATGTAACAATAAATTTTCATTTCAAGAAAGCCTATATGATATATACTCGTGTTGTGAATTGTCCATCTTTGCTTCCTTGTCAGTTTTCTTTTGTTCTCTGCTGTGTACTTTTTTACTTTGTTCTTTTCCCCCCTCCCCCCAAGTCCACAATAAAGTTTAGATGTTTCTCTATAGCTATAGATATATACATACATATATACATACATTTTTAGACATATACTTTCTCAAACCTATTCTATTCCTGATCTTTGTTTTTATGTATGTGCCTATCTATTATTTCCTATATCTATATATGCCCTCCTATGACTTGCCTACCCCCCTCCAAGGATCCCTCCCCTATCCTCCCATTCCCATAAATCTAAACACCCTTCTATAATCCTATTTTACCTATTCCTTCACCTTCTCCTCTGAAGAAGCCTCCCTATGCCCCTAGGAGTTCTTAACCTAAGGTCCATAAACCCTTCCCCTGTCAAGGGATCTGTGGATAAATTCAAGGATCTCTCTTAATTCAGGGGGGTAAATAAACTTGTATGGGGAAAAAAATTACATTTCAATTTTTACTAACTTTTAATTAATTTTAGCATTTCCTTCCAGTATGAAAGATTAAATAAAACATTATTTTGAGTAGGAAGTCCATAGTCTTCAACAGATTGCCATACAGGTCCATGACACAAAAAAGAGCAAGAACCCTGCTTTAGGAGAATTGTGGCAGATGGATAGAAGGGAAGGACTTTAGGAAGGAATACCAATTAGGAGGCCATTGCAATAATCCAGGTGGGAGGGCCTGCAGGAGGGTGGTAGCTGTTTTGGTAGAGAAGAGAGAAGCAAGAAAGAAAAAGAAACAAGATTCGGCAACTGATGAGAGTGAAGAGTCAGGAATGACACAGAAGTTGCTAACCTGGGAAACTGGAAAGATTGCTGCTATTGTTGTTGAGCCATTTCAATTTTGTCCAACTCTTTGTGACTCCATTTGGGTTTTTTTTTTTCATTTTTCAAATGCTTTATTAACTTCTGATTTACATCATTAATTTCTGCCAGATTTTGAGTTACAAATTTTCTCCCCGTTTTTACCCCTACCCACCGCCCCAAAATAGCAGTCTCACAGGATATCCCCTCCTCCAATCTGCTCTCTCCCATATTTTCTCCCATACCCCTTTCTACTTTTCCAGTAGGGCATGGTGGATCTCTATGCCCCAGTGCCTGTATATCTTATTTCCCAATTACATGCAAAACAGTATTAATAATAGTATATATATATATATATATATATATATATATTGTTAGACATTTGATTTAAAAACTTTGAATTCCAGATTCATTCCCTTCCTCCCTTGTCACCCACCCTTACTGGGAAGATAAGTAGTTCAATATAGTCTGTACATGTGTAGCTAATGCAAAACATTAACATAGTAGATATATTGTAAAAGACTGACTATATTTCCCTCCCTCCTATCCCACCTCCCACTTGTTCTATTCTCTACTTTGATCCTGTCCCTTTTCAAAAGTGGGTGCTTCCAACTTCCTTCCCCCCCAGCCTGCCCTCCCTTCCATCATCCCCCCTCTCATCCCCTTCCTCCCTATTATCCTGTAGGGTGAGATACCCTATTTAGTGTGTATTTCATTCCCTCCCCAAGCCAAATTCAATGAGAATAAGGTTGACTCATTCCCTTTTGCCTTCCTATTCTTCCCCTCCATTGTGACCATTCTCCCTTGCCTCTTCTATATGAGATTGTTTACCCCATTCTGTCTCTCCCCATCTTTTCTCATTATATTCCTCTCTCACCTCTTAATTTCATCTTTTAAGTATCATCCCTTTCCACTAAATTGGTCCCATGCCCTCTATCCATGTATACCTATAAACATATAGACACATTCACATATGTATTCATATGCCCATATACCCTCATATATAGACATATATATATATATATATATATATATATTTCTATCCCCTTCAAACATTTTCATACTGAGAAAAGTTTCATCAGTTAAAATTATTGTTTTTCCATGTAGGAATGTTAATAGTTCAACTTTGATAAGCTCCTTTTGATTTCTTTTCCCTGTTTACCTTCTCATGCTTATCTTGCTTCTTGTATCTGAATGTTAAATTTTCTATTCAACTCTGGCTTTTTCATCAAGAATGCTTGAAAGTCCTCTATTCCACTGAATGAACATATTTTCCCCTGAAACATGATACTCAGTTTTGCTGGGTAGGTGATTCTTGGTTTTAATCCCAGCTCCTTTGACCTCTGGAATATCACATTCCAAGCCCTTCGATCCCTCAATGTAGAAGCTGCCAGATCCTATGTTATCCTAATTGTGTTTCCACAATATTCAAATTGTTTCTTCTTGGCTGCTTGTAATATTCTCTCCTTAATCTGGAAATTTTGGAACCTGGCTATAATATTCCTAGGAGTTTACTTTTTGGGATCTTTTTCAGGAGGTGATCGGTGGATTCTTTCAAGCTCTATTTTGCCCTATGATTCTAAAACATCAGGGCAGTTTTCCTTGAGAATTTCTTGGAGGATGATTTCTAGGTTCTTTCTTTGATCATGGCTTTCAGGTAGTCCAATAATTTTTAAATTATCTCTCCTGGATCTATTTTCCAGGTCAGTAGTTTTTCCCATGAGATATTTCACATTGCCTTCTATTCTTTCATTTGTTTGGATCTGTTTAACAGCATCTTGATTTCTCATAAAGTCATTAGCTTCCATTTACTCCAATCTAATTCTGAAGGAATGATTCTCCTCAGTGAGCTTTTGAGATTCTTTTTCCATCTGGCAAATTTGGCTTTTTAAGGCATTCTTCTCCTCATTGCCTTTTTGAGCCTCTTTTGCCATTTGAGTTAGTCTATTTTTTAAGGTGTGATTTTCCTCAGCCAGACTGCTGACTCTCATTTCATAATTTTCTTGCATCATTCTCATTTCTCTTCCCAATTTTTCCTCCACTTCTCTTATCTGCTTCTTAAGGTCCTCTACGGCCTGTAACCAGCTCATATTTTCCTTTGAAGCTTTTGGTGCAGGAGTTCTGACTTCACTGTCTTCCTCCTGTTCCATGCTTTGATCCTTTTTGTCCCCAAAATAGGAATCTAATGTTGGAATCTTCTGTTTGCTTTATTTCCTTTGCCTGGTCATGTTGCCACTCAATTACTTGACTTTTGGGCTTTTTGCCACAGTAGGACTCTGCTAACAGACAGGGGAGCTTCATACCAAACGCTGAGGTTTTCTCAGCTGCCGGAGGTATTAGTTGGGTGCCCTCACTGAAGCCTCCACATGCTCTGGCAAGCTGGACACACAGCCCAGGACCTCCACCCTAGACTGCAATCTAGATCCAAGTAGGTTAAAGCAGGAGCGATTACCCCCTCAGACTGGTCGCTTGGTACCCCTACTACTCTGCAGGCCAGGAGCTGAAGCTGCCACCTGGTGGGCAGCTGTGCCACAGCCCTCAGTGGCTTCTCACCCTGGGGGCAAAAGCTGACACACTCCCAACTACTGGGGCCCAAAGTCTGCACTGCACTGACCTCTCACTTTGTCCTTCGCATCTATGTGTTGATAATTCTGGGGATGGCCACAGCTGCTGGTGATCTGGAGTCCCTCCAGCCAACGGTTGGTCTGGCCTGCCCTGGGGCTAAAACCTCCTGGGCTCCCAGAGCACTGCGCTGGCCAATTCCTGCCAGCCTGCTGGGCTGCCCTCAGCGGGAGGTTAGCTTCTCTATGTCATATTGCGGGTTCTGCAGCTACAAAGTTTGTTGAGTCCCCTTGGGAAGGTGAAAGCTGGAGCTGCGAGGAGGTCCTGCTTCTACTCCACCATCTTGACTCCCCATTTGGGGTTTTCTTGGCAAAGCTACTGGAGTGCTTTGCCATTTCCTTCTCCAGTTATTTTATAGATGAGGAAAAAGAGGCAAACAGGGTTAGTGAGTACCCAGGGTCACACACCTGCTAAGTGGCTGAGCCCAGATTTGAACTCAGGAAAATGAGTCTTCCTGACTTCAGGCCCAATGCTCTGTGCACTGTGCCACCTAGTTTCGGGAAAGATGGTAAGTGCCCTCAAAAGTAATAGAGAAACTTGTAAGATAGATAGGTTTGACAGAAAATATAAATTCTATTTTGGACATGTTGAATTTGAGATGCCCATGGGATATCCAGTTTAAAATGTCCAATAGACAGTTAGTAACATGAAACAAGAGCTCAGTCAGTACAGAGTCTAGGGCTACATACAGAAATATGGAAATTATTTGCAGAGAGATGATAATTGAACTCATGGGAGCTGATGTGGGAAGGGGGAAAGCAAGAATAGAGGGAAAAGAAAAGAGAACCCAGGGCAGAGCCTTGGGGCACACCCACAATTACTGGGCAGTATATGGGTAAAGATCCTGCAAGAGACAAAGAAGGAACTGTCAGACAAGTAGGAAAAGAAGCAAGAGAAAAGTGTTACAAAAATTTGGAAAATTGAGAATATTCAGGAGATGGTCAACAGTATCAAATTCTGCAGAGAGATCACAAAGGAAGAGAGCTAATAAGAGACTATTAGGTTTGGCAGTTAAAAGAACACTACTAACTATGGAGAAAGCAGTTTCAGTTGAATGGTAAGAACAGAAGCCAGAATATGGAGGGTTTAAAAGAGAATATTTATTACACCATTTTTTATATGAAAAGCCTAAGGCTTGGAAAGATTATGTGATTTAATCCACAATCATAAAAATAAGAATTGGTTAACTGATTAAAAGTAGTAGGGACTGGAACTTTTGGCTGGTCTTTTGGCTTCTACCATGAACTTATTCCTAACTAAAGCAGCCCTATCTTAACACAATGATTGGCCATAGTATGAACTTTACAAATGCTTGTGATTGACTAAATTTCCAAATCACACCTCTTTTCAAATGTCAACTTCCTTCCCAATTGGGTCAAACGTGAGACTATTTTTTTACTCCCATATTTTTCTTTCTTTTTAAAAAAATGATTTTATACTTAATATTAAAATATCCAAACAATGACTTAAACTGGCTTTGGCAACCATTAACATAGAAATGAATGCATTTTAATGCATAAAATATCATAATAATTTGAAAAGTAAACATAAAAACTTTTCTATTTTTTCTCCACCATTTTCTTTTGGGATATAAGGATAAAAATCATTAAAAAAAAAAATCTACCTGCACTCCCTTGAGTAGAAGTATAGCAAATACCCCAACAATACATCATTAAATCAACTCTTCCCATTAATTAGATATTGTTATTATTAAGTTCCAAAAGACCTCATCTGTCAAGTTTTAACCCCAACTAGTTTTTACACCCAAGTTATAAGCAGAGCATTAAACCAAACATTACTATTGTGCTAGAAATAGCTCTTCTACCATAAAGTCACCTGCTCAGAAACAACTAAGCCAGCAGACCTGTAAAACATTTAAAAACTAAATTTGAAGCAAATGATTAAACTATGTGCTTTTTTAAAAATATGAATAAGAGATTGCATTGCTGAATATGATGTACTTAGAGTCTTCTTGTTTAGTTGTCTCTCCCACCACCTGATGACTGAAAGGCTCTAGAGAATGCTGTCAGCAGAGAAAGGCACTCCTCCAAGTACAGAGAATGAATATGCCTACACTCCTTCAATGTAATACCCTTTCTGTACTTTAGAAAGCAAAGCTATCAAGTGGTAAGAAAGAAGCCTTAGCCTATACAGCAAGCAGGATGGTTTTTAGAGAACACAATTTTACTGGAACAGAAAAGCACCAGAATAGTATCAGCAGTCACCACCAATGTGGCAACTGCCCTAACACAGGGCTTCTGGGTTTCATTGGTAAGAGACAAACCAATTGCTTCCTCAGAATTTAGTAAATCAGAGGACTATTCACCTTCATCAGTCACACCAATAGAATGGAAAGCTTTGGAAACTCAGTGCCCAAACCCTGGATCAGAACACTGTTCTGTGTTAAGGCTTTTTTCAGTTCAATATTTTTGGGTTTCTGTTCTTTATGGGGTTTTATGCTACAGTTAAGTGGATAAAAAGATGAATCCTAGTCTTTGTAATAAAGGAATTTATAGGCCAGTACTAGGAATAAATGTATAAATAAATACAATCCAAAGATTACAAAAGTGCAGAAAATAGATACAAGATGCTATATAGGCAGAGCAAAGATGGCAGCTAGATTAACATTTGAATCAGAAACAAACCTTTAAGAGTAGTTTAAGAGCCATGAGCTCCCCCCCATAACCACTTCAAATACCTATAAAATATGACTCTAAACAAATTTTAGAGCTACAGAACCTACAAAGTGACAGAGAGAAACAAATCTCCCACTGAAGGCAGCCTGGAAGGCCTACAGGAAGGGTTCATCTCAGCATGCTGGGAGCAGAGCCCAGCCCCATGTGAACCAGCAGTTTTAGCTCCAGAGTAGCCCTGACCAACAGAGGCTGGAGCAAACTTCAAGAGAGTTAATCACCAGCAGCTGTGTGGTTTCCAGACTTATGAACCCATAAATGCCAAAGAGCAAGTAAAAGGTCAGTGTGGAACTCTGTTGGAACTGGGGGGGGGAGGGAGACATAAGTTCGAACCAGCCCCTGCCCCCAGGGCGAGAAGCCACAGAGCCATGGCAGCTGTGTGGCTGCTTCAAAGCTCCTGGCCTGCAGATTGTAGGGGACCAAGTGACCATTCAGAGGGTAATTGCTCTTGCTTTAACTTGCTTGGATCTGGATTGCTTTCTTGGGTGGAGGTCCTAGGGTGTGTGGCCAGTGGGCCACAGCTTGTGGGGGCTGCAGAGAGGGTACCCAACTAATAGCTCCGGCAGCTGCAAAAACCCCAGTGATTTGGGACAAAGCTCTCCTCTCTGGAAACAGAGTTCTACTATGGCAAGGAGCCCAGAAGTCAAGTAATTGAATGGCAACATGAGCAAGCAGAGGAAGCAAAGCAAGCACAAAAATCAAACCTTAGATTCCTTTTTTGGGGACAAAAAGGATCAAAGCATGGAATGGGAGGAAGACAATGAAGTCAGAACTCCTGCACCAAAAGCTTCAAAGGAAAATATGAACTGATTACAGGCCATGGAGGAGCTCAAGAAGGATTCTGAAAATCAAGTAAGAGAAGTGGAGGAAAAACTGGGAAGAGAAATGAGAATGATGCAAGAAAATCATGAAAAGAGAGTCAAGAACCTGACTGAAGAAAATAATACCTTAGAAAATAGACTAATTCAAATGGCAAACAAAAGAGACCCAAAAAGCCAATGAGGCGAAGAATGCCTTAAAAAGCCAAATTGATGGAAAAGGAATTTCAAAAGTTCACTGAAGAGAATAATTCCTTCAGAATTAGATTAGAACAAATGGAAGCTAATGACTTTATGAGAAATCAAGATACTATTAAACAGATCCAAACAAATGAAGAAGTAGAAGGCAATGTGAAATATCTCATTGGAAAAACCACTGACCTGGAAAATAGATTCCGGAGAGATAATTAAAAATTATTGGACTACCTGAAAGCCATGACCAAAAAAAGAACCTAGAAATCACCCTTCAAGAAACTGTCAAGGAAAATTGCTTTGATATTTTAGAACCAGAGGGCAAAATAGAAATGGAAAGAATTCACCAATCACCTCTTGAAAAAGATTAAAAAAAAAAAAACTCCTAGGAATACTATAGCCAGGTTCCAGAGTTCCCAGGTCAAGGAGACAATATTACAAGCAGCCAAGAAGAAACAATTTGAATATTGTGGAAACACAATCAGGATAACAGAAGATCTAGCACCTTCTATATTAAGGGATTGAAGGGCTTGGAATATGATATTCCAGAGGTCAAAGGAGCTAGGATTAAAACCAAGAATTACCTACCCAGCAAAACTGAGTATAATGTTTCAGGAGAAAATATGTCATTCAATGAAATAGAGGACTTTCAAGCATTCTTTTTTTTTTTTTTTTGCTTTTTGGAGGGCAGTTGGAGTTAAGTACTTGCCCAAGGTTATATGACTAGTTTTTTTGTGTGGGTGTTAAGTATCTGAGGCTGGAACCAAAGTCAGGTCCTCCTGACTCTGGGGCCAGCGCTTTACTCACTGCACCACCTAGCTGACCCTACTTTTAAGCATTCTTTCTGAAAAAACCAGAGTTGAATAGAAAATTTGACATTCAAATACAAGAAGCAAAGAAGCATGAGAATGTAAACAGGGAAAAGAAATCATAAGGAACTTATCAAAGCTGAACTATTTACATTCCTACGTGGAAAAACAATAATTATAACTCATGAAACTTTTCTCAGTATGAAGATAGTTGAAGGGAATATAAATGTATATATATGTATACATACATATATATGTCTATATAGGAGGATATATATGGGTATGAATACACATGTGAGTGTGTGTATATATGTGTACAGGTATACATAGACAGAGGGCATAGGATCAATTGAAAAGGAAGGGATGATATCTAAAAAATAAAATTAAGAGGTGAGAGAGGAATATAAGGAGAGAGGCAGATGCAAAATAGGGTAAATTATCTCTTATAAAAGAGGCAAGGGAAAACTGTTACAATGGAGGGGAAGAACAGTAAGGCAAAAGGGAATGGGTCAACCTTACTTTCATTGAATTTGGCTTAAGAAGGGTGCCTCCATCCATGCCTTCTTTCTATACCAGAAAAAGAGTTTCCATGCATACCCAGAGTGGGGGGTGAAACAGTTTGATCAGGACAGTTTGGGGAGGGAGTTTAGGTTTGTTAAAGAGAAAAGTAAATCTTAAATAAAAGAGATGGGAGATTTTCATTACTGTCTCAAAAAAACTAAAATTTTGCTTGTGGTCTTACTAAAGTTAAAACCTCAGAGGTTGGACCCTCACCTTTAACAGTTAAAAGGAGGGAGAGACACTGAAATCCACTGCATTATTTGAACTCTTCCTAGAAAGGAATGCCAGGATCCAGGTTCTATAAGCACTCTGGAGAGCAAGGCTGGGAGCAATTTTTAAAACCCAAGCACTTAGAGCCAAATGAAGTGGGACACAGAAGTGGCAAAGGGAATTCTTGGCACTGAGCTTCAGTACATGGGGCTATCTTGCCAAAGGCCAAGTGCCACAGACAGCCCCAGCAGGATGCAAATTATTCAGATTCTCTAAAAGAAGCCAGGCTCCTTAGCCCTTTTGTGTGAGGTTGCTTCATTTCATCTCTTTTGATTAAGACTCCTTCATTACCTCCTTCCCACTCCCATAAGCCTCCAGCTGACTCAGGTCCCCCTCAGATAAACACACAGAACCTCATGAAATCATACAGGAGAGCCATTTCCAGTGAAGACAGAACTTTTAAAAAAAATTTGGGGCTGAATATGACATTCAAAGTTGGACTTGTTACCTCAGGCCAAGAGTGGTTAAAACAAAATCAAGAGAAAGTTGCTACTCTGAATAGTAATCACTGATCTCATTACCTAAAAATACAAGCAATCATTTATTAATTAAAAGGAGATAACCAAAGGTAAATTCAATTTGGAAATAAGATAGCATTCCCCAAAATGCAGCTAATGTTGCAAGTTGTGTTACCTTGGGCAAGTCATGTAACCTTTCTGGGCCTCAGTTTCTTTTCCATAAAATGAATGAATTGAACTCAAAGGCCTCCAACATCCCCCTTCCACCTCTAGAGTTTCTGTCCTATCATGTTTGAATGATATCTCATAGTTGGAATGACTCTTTGTAGTCCATGTCCCTTTAAGTATATTCCATATATCTCACACATAGCCCCCTACCAGCTCTGGCATTTTATACTCCATAATTATATCTGTTTCCAAAGACGAGCTCTGTTCCATATAAATAAAATGCTCAAGGATCATAAATGAGCAGATCTGCTCTGAGAAAAGTATTCCAATCAGCTCAACTTAGAGCTGGTTTGATGGTCACACAGGAAGTACTCTGGACAGAGCTCCTTTGGGAGAAGAACAGAACAGCCACCAGAGAGCAATTATTCTCCCTATTGACATATTCTATTTACAGAAAATGCTGAAATACTGAAGGCCAAGTCATGGGCTTTAACCAGCTTCATCCCTGTCAGGTTGTATTAGTAGAAGCCTACTTGCCCAGACCAGGCAAATACGCAGCAGGCTGCCTGCCTCAAGGGCACATTTGACCTGATTACACATTAGAGTGTGGGGACGCTGATTCCAATCAACAGAACAGGAGGAGAGATTAGCAGGGTCTATGAATCTGCTAAAACCAGAATCTTCTTGGGAAGGAGCAAGAAGTTAACCAAACAAAGGGGTTTTCAGCTCACTCAGTGAACAGGTGTTCCACATCAATTCTTTTTTTTTCTTTCTGATATCCAGAACAAAAACTGGACACAGCTAACTGGAACAAAAAATATCAGCATCCCTTACTGGACAGGAGTTACTTTTCCATAAAACTTACAATTGAAGGACCAAAGGGAATTCAAACCCAGGGTCTTGAAACTCAAAGTTGCTTACTACTTCATCTCCAACTCTCTAATCAATCATTTTCAAGTCGAGGTACAGATATTAACCCTATACCTCCTGAAGGTTATTAGTGAGAATAACATTTGGCCAGCCCCACCCAGTTTCCTGGCATGAGAAGTAGTTCTATTTTGTTGTTCAGTCATTTTTCAATCGTGCCTGACTCTTCAAGACCCCTTTTATGTTTTTTTTGGGTAGAGATACTGCAGTAGTTCACCACTTCCTTCTCCTGCTCATTTTACAGATGAAGAAATGGAAGCAAACAGAATTAAGTAACTTGCCCAGAGTCACACAGCTAGTAAGTATCTGAGGCTATATTTGAACTCCCAGTGCTCTGCCCACTGCACCACCTGGTTCTATTTAGGAGCTGTAGTACAGTAAGCCAAAAACTCTGATTGAGTTCTTAGCCTGCAGTCTGATTGAACAAATTCTACTGCTAACTTATTATATATCCTCTCCTGAGGAACTATCAAGGATCATCAATTTGAGGCAGTGTCAAAACTGAATTGGATTTCCTACCCAATTATACTATTTCTCTCACCCATTTTCACTATGGCCCAAAGAAAGAAAAAAGCACATGTCTAAACAGTATCTCATAAGGCCAAAAAATAAAACCAAAACCAAATTATAATTTTCCACGGTAACTACAGTAAAGAACTTAACAGGATAACAGGATCAGCTTTTTTGAATAGTGCTTCAACAAGAGACAATGATTTGGTTTCACTGAAGAAGGCAGACTGCCAGGGCTTCTGGTTTGCTTTAAGGAATCTCAATAGTCTGCTCCTTCAAATGGATTCCATGTTCCTCAGTCACTCTACCCCAGCCTCAACCTCTCCCCATCCTTTCCCCTCCTTACCCAAACATTGGAAATTTGCACAGCTCATTGAAATTGTGGGATAACATAATCCCACAGCCTTGTTCAAAGATAGCTAGGTTTCAGAATCCAAAAGGTTACAGCAACACAGTGATGGTTTTTGTTAACAGCCAGAGAACTTTACCCAGTACTTTTCCCCCAGCTACCATGCACTCAAATCATTATTCGAACAATCTAGAGAGAGATTTAGAATTAATAATTTATCACCTTCTACTGCAAAGTAGTTGAGAAAATAGGACACTTTGGCAGGAGAAAGCTGCTGCTCAAGGCTCACAGTTATAATACATCCCCATTAGTCATCTATCTACTGCACTCTTAATCAGGTGCCTAGTGGACACATAAAAGAGAGGAACAATACAGATAAAATGTCACCTGGAAATGCTCTCTTTACTGGTGGAACAAAATGGATGCACTTCTGAAACACAGCACCTTTTCAGTAGGAAAAAAGACTATCCTAGGCTCCTGAAATTAGGCTGGCTTCAATTTTTTTCCCCAGGTTTATCTCCTAGAAATGATACCCTTCTCGCACATACATAACAGGCAAACTGGACCTCTCAATATTTTCTATCCATGCCTGAGTTCTTCATTCCTTCCACCTGTAATGTCATTACCCCTCTCAACCCCTACTCCCCACTCCAAATCTGGCTGTCCAATTGCTAGTCTTCAAAATCTAGCTCAAACATCACCTCTTCCATAAAGTCTTCAGTGCCCCTCCCCCTTCTTCCTCTCTCTACCAGCTAGAAGTGATCTCTTCTTCCTTTGTAGTTCTGTAACATTTCACTTGTACCTCTCACTGCATTTCTTACATTCTATCTTGTATTTAATTTTGTTCATGTCTAATGTTTGCTCCTTGAATGTAAAGACAATGTACTATTAATCTTTGTATACTCCACAAACATGCAAGTAGCAGGAGCTCAATAAATATTTATTAAATGAATACCAGGAAGGGTTGCAGACCTTAAAACATATTATCTCTATCTGAGTAAAGGATTCAGAAAGGCATCTGTCTCCTTCTTTCCAATGGTTATTAACAAAATCTTAATTCTCTAGGCAGAAAGTAAAAGAACAAGAGAATGGCAACTTTGACTAAGAGAAAGAAGAATTTTCCTTGAGACATGGAGGCTTCTATGAATAGGAAATTTTATAGTGATGGGTTGTATGCTGGTAGGCATGCTGTAGATAGAGATCCAGACATTTCAGTATAGTGATACATGTGGAAGCAGTAAGGTATCTCCATGGATACAGTGCTAGGCCTGGAGTTAGTAAAACCTAGGTTCAAATCCAGCCTCAGACACTCACTAGCTATGTGACTTTGGGTAAGTCACTTAACCACTGTTTGCCCCAGTTTCCTCAACTGTAAAATGGGAATAATAATAGCACCTACTTTCTAAGGCTGTTGTAAAGCTCAAATAACCTAAGGGACCCAAAGTAAGACCAAGCTTGGCCAACCACCTCACCCAAAAGCTCAGTAGCAGGCATAGTATGGCTCTGACATAAAACTCTGAGTCAGGAAACAAATATGGAGAGGGAAGCAAATCAAAAACACCAACTAGTGTCAAAAATTATTGCAAATCTAGATATTCCCCAGAGAAGGAACAAGTAACTCTGTTAGTTGTAGTAATTACTAAATTGGTTATTACCTAATCATTTCACTCTACTTCCTCTGTAAATTAGATGTGCTCTCAGTCCAGTTTATCTGTGAGGCTCTCCTTGACTACTTCACTCTAAATGTTCTCTCTCTCCTCCCTCCTCTGCACTCCTATGATGTTCACTTAGCATCTGTACCACACAATGTAGTACTAAATTATAGTCTGTCTTGTACTGCTCATTATGAGCAGTAAACTTTGTGAGGGCAGGGACTAAGCTAAGGGATCTGGATTTATAAACAGTGAGCCTGGGTTAGAATACAGGTTCTGCAAACAGATCAGCTCAGAAACAATTCCTAGTAAGAAGAAAACATTTAGAAACTTGAAACTGAAGCAATTTCTGAAGCACCAAACTATCTCGGTCTGTGGCAAGTGGATAACAGGGCAGCCTTGAAGCTTAGGAAAACCTGCGTTCAAATCCTGCCTCTGACACAAACAGGTTTTGTGACCCTAGCCAAGTCACAACCTTTTAGTGTTTTAGGTTATTCTCCAAGACTATGAGTTGCAGAGAAAATGCCCAATTGCATTGGAAAAGGGAATTTCCTCACTTGAGAATTCTCTATACAAATGAAATCACATCTCTATCCTCAATTTAATGAAAAGCTGGAAAGAAAAAGAGAAAAATGGAGAATTCATGAATCAAATTCAAGTGGAGACTCTTATCAGACCAAATGTAAATCTAATTAATCCCTTCAAAGAGGCAACTTTAGTACTGACTCCCAGAGTCACCAGTGAAAAGAAACCCATTATGTCTATACTAGTGGTTAATGGTCTTAAGAAAAGGTACCAGAGAGGTGACTAGCAATGATGATAGCTGGATGATTGCCATCTCTTTGTTAACTTTCAAAAACAGTACATAATTTGAATCACCACTATAAACATTGAGAATAGAACTTTTAACAAAGTGAAAATGGCACAGTACAGCCTTCAACTGAAGCAAATGCATTTAAAGGACTAACCTAACATCTACCCAGAGAACTGAGTCTCTATACCTTGCTTCAGTACTACTTCAGCTGAGCATCTCTAATATGAAAATACTGCTTTGAAAGCATTGTGTAAATTTTCAAATACCACATAATATCAGCTACGGTCCTAACAAGTGTTTGGAGAGAGGCGGTCTCCTCTAAAATGGAAAATAATAAAGTAAATGCCAGCTAGAGTCCCCAGTAGTTACATGAAGACCTCTAGTAGTCTTAAAAAAAATCACTGGCCTTTAGATTTGGGTTCTCACTCTGATACTGACTCCCTGAAGGACCTTGCAATTTCTTCTTCTTCTCCCCCCCCCCCCCCCTTTTTTTTGCAAAGCTATGGGGTTAAGTAACTTGCCCAGGGTCACAGAGCTAGTAAATGACAAGTGTCTGACGCTGGATTTGAACTCAGATCCTCCTGACTCCAGGGCCAATGCTTTATCCACTTCACTTCCTCGGCTGCCCCAGGACCTTGGAATTTCAGAGCTGGAAGAAGTTATCTAATCCAATTCAGACCAGAAGAATTCCTTTTGCACATTTCCTACAAGTTATTATCCCAAATATCTAGCCAAAATGATTGACTAAATAGGAAGCAGACCACCCAACTCCTAAATATCTATTCCTGTAAAACCCCAAAGTTCCCTTCAGAAAAAAATTCAATAAAAAAACTGCAATGATTTTTTTTTCATTCCAGAAATGAAAGAAAAAAGAAAAGTTGGTCAGAAGGCTACAGTAATAAGAAAGGGAGCCAATAAACAAAGCCATGGCCAGCATCTTCCCAGTGCAACCAGAGCCAGGTCATGTATAGCTCCAAGTCTCCATGTCCAAGAGCAAGAGTAAAAGATTCCCCAGAGAAAATCCCTGGGTACTCAGCAAGTTCTAGGATGAAGATCTTGAAAATAAAGGAGTGCAAAGGCAGCAGATGCCTGCAGCACTCATTCATTATGGGACAGTCCAGGCCCAGGGGCTCTAATGTCTTTCACACTCTTTTCCCAGATATCAGAGAGCACTGCGAAGATCCAACACTCCAAACCTCAAAGATTCAGGGGAGGCCCAACTCTAGGATTTAGAGATCAGTGCAAGAACCTAGGGGACCCAAAGCAAGACCAAGCTTGGCCAACCACCTCACCCAAAAAAGCTCAGTAGCAAGTATAGCATGGCCCTAACATAAAACTCTGAGTCAGGAAACAAATATGGAGAGGTGAGCAAATCAAAAACATCGACCAGTGTCAAAAATTATTGCAAATCTAGATATTCTCCAAAAAAGGAATAAGTAACTCTGTAATGACTGCAGAGACTCAAAGAGAAAAAAAGGAATTTTCTACAAGGCTTATGTGAATACCCAAAAGAAATAAATCAAGAAAATGAAATAAAAGTCCTCGAGGAAAAAAAAAATTATATAACTTGAGAAGAAAAAGTGGCAAATCTTACCCGAGAAATATCAGAACAGAGCAAAGTGGAGTCAATGATTATGCCATAAGACAGCAAGAAATACTGGAACAAAACCAAGATTGAAAAAACAAAATAAGATATAAGATATGTGATAACAAAAACAACCAACTTGGGAAACTGGTAAAGAGAGGTGATTGAACTCCCTGAAAATCTTGATTCAAAAAAATAAAAAATCTTCAACACTATATTTCAAGAAATTGTAAGTAAGAGTTGCATAGATTCATTAGTCCCAAAGTAAAGACAGAATTTACGTCTTAGGGACAAAAAAACCCCCAAAACCTCACAAAGGGAAAGTCCCAAGAATGTCATAGTCAAAATCCAGAGCTGTTACATCAAAGAAAAATATTGCAAACATCCAGAAAGAAGTAGTTTTATTTTACTTTACTACCTTTGGAATCAAAGAAGATCTGGCAGCTTTTACTCCAACTGGAAGAAAATACAGTATTCCAAGAGGTGGCCAAAAGGGGGGGGAAAGGCTCATAACCAATAATAACTTACTCAGCAAAGTCAAATGTCGTCCTACATGGGGGGAAAAAATGGATCCTTAATGAAATATTATTTCAGAGAATTCTAGGTAGTATAAACTGATATAGAGTGAAGTGATCAAAATAAGGAAAATTATTTATACAAGGAAAAGGACACTGTAAAGAAAAACAACTTTTTGAAATACTTAAGAACTCTGGTCAATGGATGACCAACCCACATCTCCAGAGGACCTATGATGATCTCTGTTACCCAACCTCTTGACAGAGAGGTGATGGACACATGGTGCAGAGACATATATCATCGGACACTGCCACTATGCACATTCATTTTAGTAAAGCTATGTTTATTTATAACAAAGGTTTCCCCCACCCTTTCAGTTTTGGTTTTATCTTTTTGGGGGGAGAGCATCAGCGGAAGGGGTGACCAACAGTAATGTCCAAAAAAAAAAAGGTCCATTGTAACATTTTTTCAAAATGCACAACCCTGTGACCCAGTGGCATTGCTACTAAATCTATACACTAAAGGCACTGTGCTAAGCACTTTATAAATATGATCTTATTTGATACTCACAATAACCCTGGGAGAGAGGTGCTGTTATTATCTTCATTTTACAGATGAGGAAACTGAGGCAGCAGAGGCTAAGTGACTTGTTCAGGGTCACACAGATAGCAAGTGTTTGAGGCAGAATTTGAACTCACATCTTCCTGACTTCAGGCCCAGCACACACTGTGCCACCTCAAGGCCTCATAAATTTATATAGCCCTTTAATATTAGCAAAGTGTTTTACCTGTTATCTCATTTGATCCTCAAAGTACAACTCCATAAGTCATCAAGTGCTAGACTGTGAAGTACAGAAAAGAACTGCTTTTTACTTCCTAGTACTTCATCTATTTCTAAACTTCTTTCACAATATACTATCATGCACAGTTTGAGGAAATAAGATTGCCTTTTGTGCTGAATCATTACTCATTTAATTTAAATATTCTCACTTAAGGCTAGAAATAATCAGCTATCCCAGCAAAGCATCAACTAGAGGAAAAATTTGTTTAGGTCAGGTTTATGTCAATTGAAATTTTCTTCACTATAATTATGCCAGCATCAACAAACAGAATAATAAACAGAAGGCTGATGTTATGAAAATTGTTAAATATGGTAATTATTTGTTTCTCACTATCACCACAACCACCATCATATCCCTTAAAAATGTTAACAGAAACCTCTATAATTATAGTATTAAAAATAAATGCCAATTATTGTAGATTCTTGTATTAACATCCCTGCATTGGTCTCCAACGTCAAGAGGCCAGATCTGGGTCAGCAGACATGGCAGAGTTTCTAAGCTAAAGTTTCCTTCTCAACTTCTTCATTTCATTTATCCCAGCATAACACTGTCAATAAAATAAACAGCAGAAAGAAAGGGAGAGTATTTTTCTCTGAAACTAAGCCTCTGTATTGTTTGCCAGGTGGAGCTCTCAACTGGTGAAATGATATTCAGGAAGTAAGCACACCTTATGAAACCTTCATTAAGGTAACTTTTCTATGCAAAAAACAAAGGATATATTACTCTAGTGATAGACAATCTGTTTGGATTTCAAAGTTCTTCCTAACTCTACCCCTTTCTGCCTTTTCAGTCTTCTTACTCCTTAACTCCCCTCCAAGTACTTGTCACCACTGGCCTCCTTGTCCTTCCTTGCACAAGACACTCCATCTCCCAACTCTACGTATTTTCACTGACACCCTCTCACCTCTTACCTCCTCCCTCTGCCTAAAAACTCTCCCTCCCTCTCCACCATCTAGCTTCCCTGGCCTCTTTCAAGTCTCACTTAAAGTCTCACCTTCTGAAAGAAGCCTTTTCTAATCTTCCTTAATCTTAGTGCCTTCCCTCTGAGACCATCTCTAATTGACCCTGTATATATCCTGTTGGTACACAGTTTTTTTTTTTAATGTCTCCCCATTAGACTCCTTAAATGTGAGGATTTTTGGGGGGTTTTTTTGCCTTTCTTTGTGTCTCATGCATTTAGTACATAGTAGGCTCTTAATAAATGCTAACTAAGAAAAGAACTGTGCTTGATAAACCCTCTTAAAATAATAAAACCAATTTACCTAAGCAAGAATCAAATTTCTTAGGCAAGAAAAAACCTAAATAATATTCCTTGGTCTCAGGTTACTTTCCTATTAACTAGCAAGCTGTTTCTCATTTTACTCTCCAATTCTGCTATCCTTTAAAATGGATCTAAGGGGCAACTAGATGGCACCATGGATGTAGCACCAGCCCTGGAGTCAGGAGGACCTGAGTTCAAATATGATCTCAGACACACTTCCTGTGAGAGCCTGGGCAAACACTTAACCTCAATTGTTTCCAACAAAATAAAATAAGATGGATCTAAGAACTCATAAATGAAAAATTCAATTTGCGACCACGAAACCCCTGGAATTATTAATTCCTACCTGTTGATGAACACAAAGCACTGAGACAAAGACATGCATAAAAAAGATGCAGGATTTTCAACCACTTTACAGGTCTTTGCCAACAACTTCCTGATAAATTCCAGGAACCAGTGTCTAATTTGACTTCCAACTTCTTCTCCATGGTCTTTATGACAGGGAGAAACAGAACTCTGGAAAGATACAAGGAAGAAAAATTACCTGCCAAGTAATTAATAATTTGTTTCTTAGAATAGTGAACTAAAAAAAAGGATATGACAGATTTGGAGAAGAGGAATTCCAGGTTTTCCTTTCCTCCTCATCTCTGCCAATAAATTGTTAAACTTCATAACTTTATGAGCTTTATAACATATCTTATAATTACCAGGATAACAACACAGCAAGGGATATGAAGTAGAGCCATTATAACAGGTAGGCATTTCACACCTAGTTCAGTTCTAGTTATTATCTAAGAGTAAATCAGCACCTTTGTCCTTTTCCTTTCACGAACCACCCTCCACCCACACATCTTCCTTACATCTTTGTATTCATTACTTTAAAAAAAGAAAAACATCCTAGTAATATTATGAGGCTTTAATGAGTTCTGAAGAAGCATTCAAAATCTATTCCAAATGTGCAGCTGTCAACCCAGCCTGGCAAGCAGCACAGGTTGGCAAACCCAAACATCACTAGGCTTAGCAAATGTGCTAAGCACACAGGGAGACTGTCATCACTTTGCTATCTGTGCTGGCTAGTACCAGGGAAGAAAGATTCAGGGTGCTGCAGAACTAAGTTACAGCCAACCCAAGGCAGATATTCACTAAGCACCAGGCATCTTGAGAAACTAGACTCTCTCATTCAATGCTTTGCTTCCAATGAGTTTCCAAATGTGATTTTGGCTAAGGATGGTGAAGGAAAAAGAAGGGGAATGATACTTGAGAATTCAGAAACTATACCAGTAACTTATCTGGCATACCAGATATAATGGAGAGCCATAGAAAACACCATGATAAAACTACCAACCTAGAATGCAAGGGGTCTCTGTAACTTATTGCTGATCTCCTACAGAAAGCCCATCCAGAGTCTTCTCAGTTTCTAGGGCTCTTCCCAACATAAAGTACTTTGAAGATAATTTGTATTTAACTTTCTATGCAGATGCTGTTCCCCCAAAGAGAATATAAATTCCCTGACAGCAGGGATTGTTTACTTTTTGTCCTTGGATCCCCTGAGCCCAACATAACCTGTCACAAACTAGGTACCTAATAAATGCTTGTTACTTGTTGAATTGAATTACCTACACAGTCCCATCAAAAAAATTCTTTCATTAGTGATGTGGGTGACTCAACACCTATCAACAGTACCTTGAGAGGTAGGCGAATGTGGGCATTATGAAAATGAATAGTCTTCAAAGCAGAGAAACAGGAGTAATTAACACCACCAGGTTGACAGAGGTGGTTAGAGGCTCAACATTCTACACAATGAAACTAAGAGGCACAGAGGCTAATTACACTTAAACACCAAATAAGACCTTCCTGTAAAATCTACAACAGAGCCAAAAGGCAGAAATTGTTACTTGAATCCAGGCAAGAACTTTTTGACCAATAGCAGAAACCATAAAGCAGGCCACCGAGGCATAAAAGAATAATTATTAGAAGAATTCAAAGGGTAAAAACCTGGGGAGAAAAGGCACACCCCCACACAGTGGAACCTAGAAAAGCTTACAATACTTCAGGCATTTGGGGCATTACAAATATACTCAAAATAAAAGCACTCTGTTGCAGCAGCTGTTCTGAAGGAGCAGGGGGTAATGTTTACTTAATACTTTAGGTTGATGGGGAATGTATCATAGTTCAGTCTGTCAACTACATACGTGGAACTTCATTTATGTACTCTGCGATAAGATATGTTTGAAGGGCAAAGAATGCCTGAAACAGCCTATTCAGCTGTTATTAATAATCAAGAATAAAGCCCTCAGAACCAAAAAAAAAACAAACCCAAAAAAACAAAACCAACAAGTGAAAACAACAAAAAAAACAACACAACCCCCCCCCCCCACCACCACCACCACCACTGCACAGCTCAAAGATATTTGGGAAAGTTACAGAACAGACTGTCATGAATAGTTTTGCTTATATTTGCACACATTGTTTTCCAAATAGCTTGAAAAATGAACAGATTGTTCTGGCAGGTCGTATTCCAATTTGCTCCTAAGTTGTTAGTCTCCTAATCACAGAAAGAATAGTAGAAAAAGTCAGTTAATGCTTTTCACAAATTTTAACATGATTAACTTTGTACAAGCTCCCTAGCAGACAAGAAAGTCCATCAAGAAGCTACAAAAGAGGAAAGACTCCTTTTTTCCTTTCCTATTTGAAATTCAGGCTCTTTGATTTTTACCATATTTCTTCCTACTCTCACGTGTGCAGCATGGGATGGTTTACTTTGTGTTGGTTGGGCAATCTTCAAAACCCTGCATCACTTAGCTTTCTGACGACCACCGACCCTCCCCTACTCCCACCCCCCTTTCCCTAACATAACTGCCAAGTTTGAGTAGTACGTTCCTCTCTTCCTTAATCATTTTAAGACTTGACATGAACCCTAAACATCACAGGATTTTTCTTATGAACTGCAGTCTGTGGAGGAAGGAGGACGGGGTTCGGAAGGAGGCAGCACAAAGACAGGAGACCTTTTCGGTGCCGTCACCACATAGCTGGATACCATGACCTCTTGGGACTCATGTCAACACGGTGAGTAGACACTGTCAAGCCACCGAGTCGAATGAAGGATTGGGACGCCCAATGGGGCTCATTCAACTTTCAACAAGCATTTATTAAGCACCTATCAAATGCTGGGGACTTGCTCAGGCACTACGGGAACAGATATATAAATTAAACAGCCCCTACCCTCACGGAGTTTACATTCTAAAGGGTCGGGCCTGACCTTTACTGGAGATGGTTCGGGAAGTCCGGGTCCTAGGCCAGGAGCCAGGGCCTGGGGGTGGAGCTGACCCCTCGTCCCCCTCCCACCTACCCGGGGCTCAGGGCTGGGCGGCGGTAGTGGCTCCTTGGCGAGTCTCGGCCTCCTCCTCCTCTGGCTCCATGGGGGAGGCGGGAGTTGGGCCTCGGGACCAGCCTGGGCTGGGCTGGGCCGGGCCGGGCCAGGTTGGGCCGGGGCCACACGATGGACAGGCGGCCTCAAGGGAGCAGCGAAGATCGGCTTCCCTTCTCCCTCTCGACTCGCTCCGGCCCTTGGCTCCCCAGCATCGGGCGGCCGGCACTCAACTCGGCTCCCAGGGCAGGTGCCTTCCACCTCAGCCTACCCGGACGGACAGCGACCGCCGGATGTAGCCTGGGCCTCCACCCGGAAGTAATCCTTCGGCCGCCACTCCCCCCCACCCCGCCCGGAAGGTCAACTTGGGTATTAGGTCCATGGTGGAGGAGGGGCTGGGATGGGCGGGGGGGAGGGAAGGGGGAGAAGAGGCAGAGAGACCTTAGGAAGGAGCGAAACTGTGCCAAGGAGAGGGAAACAGAGCTCTCTACCTATTTTCTCTCGCGTTTCTGAGAAAGCTGGTGCCACCACTTCCCCTTCTAACAATCGTCGAGAGCAAAGGGGTAGCAGTGCCCACAAGCAAAATGGCGGGAGCGGGGGCGTCCCCCACTGCTCAACGCCCTGAAAAGCCATTGGTCGGCGCCAGGAGTGAATCGGCCGCTGATTGGCCAGGAGGTATGCGGGGGTGGGGGTGGAGCTGCCGCAGCAGGAACCCGGAGTGTGCAACACGGTGTGAGCACCAGTGGAGGCTCCGGCTGCATCTAGCTTGGGGACGTCTTCTCGGTTCGCGGCCCCACCCGGGTGAGCACAGCCCCCCCCCTGCCTCGGGCCCTCGTCTACACCCCTGGAAGGGACCTCTCAGAGGGGTCTTTGACCTGTGTCGCGACAGCTCAGGGGGCCATATCGCGATAGCGCCGCTTCATGTCGTGACATCGCCGTGCCCCGGTTGTGGTAGCATCTCGTCGCATTCCCGTCCTCCCTTCTTTCCGCCTTAAAAAAATTTTTTTTGGTCATGTCATTTTTGGGAATTGTCCCATGTCGTGATCTTGCTGTGACCTCGTCGTGCCTTCCTTCGTGACATCACTTCGGGTCATCGTGAAGTGTGGTTTCATCATGCTGCCCTGTCGTGACTTCATCAGTGTCGTGTTGTGACCTGGCTTCGGCGAGACAGGTGGCGACCGCCGGGACTCCCCATCCCCGACGGCCCCCGCCCCCTTTCTCTCCTTACCCGTATCCAGCAGTCCATCTTCAGTTATCCACTTTGCAGATCATCTCGTGTGTGTGCGCGCGCGCGCGCGTGTGTGCGTGTGCGTGTGTGTGTGTGTGTGTGTGTGTGTGTGTGTGTGTTGGGAGGGGGGTCCTTCCCTGGCTTCTCCTCCATCTACCCCCCTGCCAGCTCCTGCTTGATGCTGGGTGACACCTGCATCCGCAAGCTGACTGGCGTGGGAAGGCAGAGGAGGTGAACCTTAATGGTTAATCCTGCTGTTGCTCACTTGCTAGCAGGATTCGGGGGAGGGGGGAAGGGAGCCCAGGGCTGAAGGGCTGGGGTCCTGGGTAACTGGCCAGCCCTCATCCACCTCTTGCCTCCCAGCTATTGCTGGGAGGCAAATGCAGATTGGGAGGCTTGTAAAGCCTTGCCCTGCTCCAGAATCCAGTCTAGGAGGCTGCAGAGAGAAGGGGAAGGGGCTGGAGGACTCTCCTTTTTGGTGTCTTCATCAGTGGCTGCTCCTTCCTCCTTGTGCATGTATAATTGAGCATCAGCTGCTTTCATCCTCTGATGTTTTGTCCTTACCACTCCTTCCCATATCCCCCTGTCTCCTCACCTTACCCTTTTCCCCTCCATGTTGGCCTTTGGGGGAAAGTCTAAGATTTGTATATTGGGGGTTTCTTGAGGTTCTCTAGGCCAGAGGCTCCCCTGCCAAGCCATGGAGATATAGGAAGGAGAAAGGCAATAGTAAAAGTATTGCCCAGCTTTGGGGCAAAATGCTTGATTCTTCTTCCCAGCTTCTTCCTTCCCCTTACCCCCTTTTTGTAGGTGACCTTGGGCCAGGGACTTAACCTCCCCATCACTGTTTCCTCCCTTTCTGTCATCTTTCACTTCATTTCCTAGAGAGGTGCCCCCATTTATGAGGCAAGGTTCAGCCTTGGAGACCCTCCCCTCCTTGTCTTCCAATCCTCTACCCCTTCCTGTGCTCTTTGTGTTAATCCCTCCCTCCTCACCACCACCACCCCCCCTTCCCCTGGTGGAGCATTGCTCAGTCCCTCTTGTGTTCACAGTTGGGCAAGGCGGGCACCATGGCGTCCGATTGTGAGCCGGCTCTGAGCCAGCCTGAGAGCCGCAACCCCACCCTGGAACGATACCTGGGGGCCCTTCGAGATGCTAAGAACGACAGTGAACAGTTTGCTGCTCTGCTACTAGTAAGAGCCTGAGGGAGGGGAAGGGGCTGTGGGGACCTGCTGAGCTGGTGGGCATGCTAAATTGAGGATGGATCTTTCTGTAGGTGATGGGGCTAAGAACCAGGGGACTTAGGAAGGGGATCCTAGAATCCATTTAGGGTGATGTACTGGATGCCCTAGTATGGAATTGGGGTGGAGAAGAGGGGATGAGGATGCAGGAGTAGGGTGAGCAGCTTCTCTCTCGAGGGCTGGAGGGGAGGGGAGCAGAGCTGGTGGCCACATGAGGGTATTGGAGGCACTTACTCTGGGTGTCCCTGACAGATGGGGGCTGACTCACAGGGTGCTGTCAGCGGGTAGTAGCTAGTGTGTTCTACTCACAAGCTTGGGGAGTCTTCCCCTGTACTTGTGGGGAAGGCTCTGGCAGTGGGCTTGGAAGATGGTGGGGTACTTGGGGGAAGCTGGGGAGGGGTTCTTCAGATTCACCCCTAGAATTTGGAAAGTGGGAGCTGGTGAGGGGTTGAGCTCAGCTAGAGGAGGGTGGCGTGGGGACAGAAGAGCAGCAGCCTGCAGTGCTGGGAAGGGTGGTTGGTGTGTGGGGTGAGGGAAGGAGGGGGGAGAACAGCCAATGCTTGTTTGCCATGGCAACTGAGAGAAGGATGGGAGTCAAGGGCTCACACTGCAGCAGAGGAGGTGTTTAGGTGAAGTGTGAGGGGAAATGTTTTGACAGGCAGATCAGGGAGACATAGGAGCCGTTTCCCCCTCCCCCCAGGTGGTGGGAATGGATGAGACAATTTTCTGAAGGAAGTATCTTGGGAAGGACCCTCAATCCATAAGCGTGGAGGCAGGGACTTAGAAGTGGTAGGCGCTAGACCCATTCCAGTTCTGGTTTTTGGCATCAAAATTAGACAACAGAAAGCCCTTTCTAGTAAGGAAAGTGGGGAAATGCTAGAAGTGGTTAGCGAGGGAGGCTGGACACCTCCTCTCCCTCCCCCTTTGCAGCAGCTTATTTTCCATTGCATAAGAAGAGTCTTATGGAGAGAAAGGACCTAACCCCTGCCTGGGCTCAAGACTGTGGAAGTATTAGGTGACCTCTAGGGATGTCCAGGCTGATTTAAGCCATCTGCCATGCTCCCAGTCCTGGGGCCACAAAGGGCCCTGGATGGAGGAGGGGGCATGGACATCCATCCCCAACATCTGTTCTCCTCCTACCTGACCCTCTGCCACAGGTAACCAAGGCAGTCAAAGCTGGTGATATTGATGCGAAAACCCGACGGAGGATCTTTGATGCTGTGGGCTTCACTTTCCCCAATCGGCTCCTCACCACTAAGGAAGCCCCAGATGGCTGCCCTGACCATGTCCTTCGAGCTCTTGGGGTGGCCCTGCTTGCCTGCTTCTGTAATGACCCCGAGCTGGCTGCCCACCCCCAGGTTCTCAACAAAATTCCTATCCTGAGTGCCATCCTCACCACCCGGGGTGACCCCGATGACGCAGCCCGCCGATCCATGATTGATGACACCTACCAATGCCTCACTGCTGTGGCAGGCACGCCTCGAGGACCCCGACACCTCATTGCTGGGGGCACCGTGTCTGCCCTGTGCCAGGCTTACCTGGGGCATGGCTATGGCTTTGACCAGGCCCTGGCCCTCCTTGTGGGACTCTTGGCAGCTGCAGAGGCCCAGTGCTGGAAGGAGGCAGAGCCCGAGCTGCTGGCCGTGCTTCGGGGCTTGAGTGAGGATTTCCAGAAGGCTGAGGATGCCAGCAAGTTTGAGCTCTGCCAGCTGCTGCCCCTGTTTCTGCCCCCGACAACTGTCCCCACCGAGTGCCTCCGAGATCTACAGGCTGGGCTGGCACGGATCCTGGGCAGCAAGCTGAGCTCCTGGCAGCGCAACCCGGCCCTGAAGCTGGCAGCTCGCTTGGCACATGCCTGTGGCTCTGATTGGATCCCAGCCGGTGGGTCTGGGGGCAAGTTCCTGGCCCTGTTAGTGAACCTGGCCTGTGTGGAGGTGAGGCTTGCCCTCGAGGAGCCTGGGGCAGAGGTGAAGGAGGATGTGGTGACTGCCTGCTATGCCCTGATGGAGCTGGGCATCCAGGAGTGCACCCGGGTTGAGCAGCCATTGCTGAAGGAGCCCCAGAAAGTGCAGCTTGTGAGCATCATGAAGGAGGCCATTGGAGCTGTCATTCATTACCTGCAGCAGGTAAAGAGGGTGTTCTGGCCCCATGCCAAGGGTCACTGGGCAGAATGAGAGAGGAGCTAATTCCTGACTTTGGGGAGCCCCAGCTTAGAGAGGTCCCTCCCTCAGGAAGTCCTTGAGTTCATAGACATTTGCGTCAGTGGCCTGTGCTTCCAAATTACTTTATGTTTCCTTTTAATGGATGTCAGTGTCCCTTTGTAGAGCAGGTAGCAGGAGTCTTATTTCCCCACCTGACAGATGAGGAGACTGAAGTCTGTCAGAGCCAGGATGAAAGCCTGAGGCTTCTGATGCCAAATTAAAGCTGTCTACTCTGTCTTTGCTGCATCTGTATAAGTGAGGCAAGACCCTTCCCCCCACCGCACCCCATTCCCCCAGAAGGCCTCCTGATACCCAGCAGCATCAGAGCTGTCACTTTGGAAGCCGGCCTCTTCTCTCCGGACTGGCCAGGAGCCAGTCAGCCCAAGAGGTGGAGCCGGCTGGCGCCTCTTTCCAGATGTTTTAGAATCTGCAGTGGCATCTGTTTGTCCTCACCCCAGCCCATCTCCCAGCAGGGGCAGCAAAGAGCTTGTTGCCAGATGTGATGACCAGCCCTGCTTCTCTCAGGCCTCATCTTCCTCACCTAAGATGAGGCGGGTTCTGCCATACAGAGCTCATGCTGCACTGTTCACAGCCTATACATGCTGGCTTTCTGGGTTGTGGAGAGGGGCTTATGCCAAGCTTCATCCTGTCATTTCCTTACTCCCTCCCCTTCCACCCCCCCATTCAGCCCATTCACTCTAATTCAACACTGTTTTAAAAATTACAGACAGCCATCCAGGAAACCCATCAGTTGAATAAACGTACAAAACAAAGAATCTTCTTCAAATCCTTGGCCTTTATTGGGCAGAACCAACCAAAGAGGATGCTTTTGTTCCTTGCCCCCTACAAACCTGCCTGAAGTTCCCCCAACTCTGGTCCTGTTTCCCCTTTTCAGCCCTTGGGGGCATGAACTATACAATTTCCAACCCCCTTGAATGACTCTCTCCAGATCTCTTTGTCTGCAAATCTCTGTCTTTTTCACGCTATTTTTTCCCCTGGACCAATTATTTTATTGTCCAAAAAGCTCCCAGTGAGTAGTTCCCTCTACCACTGCAGACAGCTGTGCACTTTGTAACTTCTTAGAGAGTTTTCAGGGGCTACTGAGATTGAGGAAGTGACTTGCCCAAGGCAATCCAACCTCTGTGTGTCAGGTAGGATGTGAAGCCCAGTCCTCTTTACTCTGAACCCAGTTCTCCACTCCACTCTGGGTGCTTTTACAGTCCAGTATGTTAACATGCTCTGATTTAGTCAGCCAGTCTGCAATCATTGGACATACAAGTGATTTTTCTCTGCTATGCAAACAGAGCAGCTGTAAATGTCTTTGTACAAAAAGGTCATTTTTAAACAGTTTTGATGTTTTGGGGATAGAAGCCCAGTGAGGATATTGCAGGCTCAGAGGTGCGACTGGCTTTGTAGTTCTTCTTGCATATTGCTCTGCAGTTTTCAACAAATAATTTTTAAACACCTACTCTGTTCCTTAGGGATGCAAAGATGAAAAAGTCACTGTCCTCAGGCTGCTTACAGTAGATTAGGGGAAGATGTAGTGAGATGGGAGCAAAGGAGAGTGCTAGACAGAGTGTGCTGGGGGAATTTGAGAGGGGAAGAGCTCTGTGAGCAGCGCTGTCAGGGGAGAATTCAGGTAGGAGGTGCTGCCAGAGCTGGGCCTCCAGAGAAGAGGGAAGATCTCGATGGGATGCCATGGGGAGGAGCCCAAAAGCTTAGGGGATACAGAGGATAGAGAGAGGTCAGGGAGGGAGCAGAGGCCAGTTTGACTAAAACAGAGTGAGTGGAGCAGGGAGTCCTGTGAATTAAGGTGGGAGCCAGACTGCAGAGTCTGGAATGCCAGGTCCTAACCAGCCACTGCAAGCCAAGAGGGGATTTTTACACTGAGTTGGAGATTAGACTAGAAACCTCTGAAGCTTCTGAGACTGAGTCAGGCTAGCTTACATTCAGCTATTCTCAGAACATCCAGCAAGGGGGATGGGTTGTTTTGTACCTGAGGTGGGGGTTGTTGTACTTGGCACCCTTAGGGATGGTTGGGTATGAGTTCCAGGGGAGTTGGAGGGAGGGGAAGGAAGGTCCTCAGTCTCACTTTGGATCTTGGGGGGGCAGGTGGGGCCAGAGAAGCAGAAGGAGCCATTTGTGTTTGCCTCGGTGAGAATCTTGGGTGCCTGGCTGGCTGAAGAGACTTCATCCCTTCGAAAGGAGATCTGCCAGCTGCTGCCCTTCCTTGTCAGATATGCCAAGAGTCTCTATGAGGAGGCTGAGGAGGCTGGTGATCTTTCGCAACAGGTGGCCAATCTTGCCATTTCTCCTACTCCTCCAGGACCATCTTGGCCTGGGGATGCCCTCCGGTGAGTCACTGAATGAGTAAATAAATAATGTGGCTAAAGAATCCCCAGCCTCTATCCTGGCTGTCCTACCAGAAGAGAGTGAGCTGGGGTTCACTGTCTCCTTTGGGGTTGGTTGGCCAATTCCAGGGAGTTTCACTTTGGGCCTTTTTTTTTGGTAGGGCAATTGGGGTTAAGTGACTTGCCCAAGGTCACACCGCTATTAAGTGTGAAGTGTCTGAGGCCAGATTTAAACTCAGGTCCTCCTGACTCCAGGGCTGGTACTCTGATCCCCATACCACCTAGCCACCCCATGGGCCTTATCTCTGCTTCCCAATCCTTTTCCTATGCTTTTTTTCCACAGTCTCCCCAGTTAAGGGTGACACAAATGTTGACATTTTCTATAGGTAGAGTAGCTCACACTGGCTGGGTGTTCTTAGGCAGGGACTCATTGGACCCTCATGCCTCTGGCCCGCTCATGGCTTGTGTCTTTCCCTAGGCTCCTCCTGCCCGGCTGGTGCCACCTGACTGCAGAAGATGGGCCCCGGGAGATCCTCATCAAGGAAGGGGCCCCATCGCTGCTTTGCCAGTACTTCCTGCAGCAGTGGGAGCTTACATCTCCTGGCCATGACACTTCGGTGCTGCCTGACAGTGTGGAGATTGGCCTGCAGACCTGTTGCCACATTTTCCTCAACCTCGTGGTCACTGCACCGGGACTGATCAAGTGAGTGGTTGGGGAGGGATTGGGCCATGCAGTGATATAGCTGTTAGAGAGGGGATGGGGGTGGGGAGGGTAAGGCTTGCTGTCACCTGGCCAAACTTGTACTTAAGGGCAGGGAAGGGAGCCAGATTCTTAGAACATGACCCATGAAAAACTTTGCTACTTTGGACTCTAGTCATTAATAGGTGGATTCCGTGGGGGATTGTCTCTAGTACCTAAAATTTGCATTAGCCAAACCCTTTTAATAGCCTTACCCACTGGACCTCTTCCTCCAGACTTAGCCTTCTTGACCATCTGCCCCCCCCCCCTGCTTTCATCAATTTCCTAGATCCTACCTAGCCCCAAGAGGAGAGAAGCAGGTTCTCATATCATGTGCTTTTAGACCCACTGCCTGACTTATTCCTGTCCGCTGGTGTGCTCTGTGTATGACCCAGTTGACCTGGAATGCAGGACCCATATAAGGCTGCTCCAAAACCTGATCGGGCCCTACTGATACTACCTTCTGGCCCCTCTCCCTCAATGTAGGCGGGACGCATGCTTCACATCCCTCATGAATACTCTAATGACTTCCCTGCCTTCGCTGGTTCAGCAGAAGGGGAGGTTGCTGCTGGCTGCCAACGTGGCCACTCTGGGCTTGCTCATGGCTCGGCTCCTCAGCACTTCTCCAGGTAAGACCCTCGGGGCGGAGCCAGGCCAACGGCATCCTGGCCCTAGAGCCAGCGGCTGTCCCTGGTGAGACAAGTCATTGTTATGAGAAAGGAGAAAGTGCCTGGGACTGGTTTTCTTTGGGCTAACTACAACGGTTCTTTAGGAAAATGACAACATTTTCAGAAACTGTTTGGAGGTGTTCAGGATGACCTCTGCTTGGGAGCAGGAATAGGGACAAGATGAACGTTGTCTGTAGCCTTAGGAGTCTGTGAATCCAGAGGTTTCTGCAGGTCAGAAATCATGCTGTCACCCTTGAAGTTGGTATTGCTCCCAAGCTTCCTTCTAGAAAAACTTTGCCACTTGCTTCCAGCCCCTTGTCTACAGGCTTTGCTTTTCAGAGAGGTGAGAAGACCTTCCCCTGGCTGCTGCCCAGCTCCCAGGCCCTGGCCCAGCCCACCCAGGCTGGAGCCTCCACTCTGACTGTGGGTGTCTGCTGGATCCCCTTTGTCCCTGACTGTTCCCTGTGCCCCATCTGTTGGGTTGGATGAGATCAGCAGACACCCATCCAGGAACAGGGTGTAATCTTTGTTCCCTGACTTCAAATTCAGTGGTTGAAAGGGAATCTTTAAAAGAAAAGAGATCTAGTCCAGCTAAAAAAAAATAAGACCTCCCATTACTGGTTCCTTGGGGTCACAGCATGGTCTGGATCCAGCAGGAGGCACAGCCTAGCTGCTGGGAAAATAACTGCCTCCCCTTGCTTTGGGAGAGGCTGCTCTAGGTGACACCAGCCCACAGGGGACACAGGCTTTCACAGACTCTGGAGAATAGAACAAGCTTATGTCTCTTCCAGATCAGGCGTATTCTGCGTATTCCTGTTCCTCCCTAATCCAGCCTTGGCTGATACCATGTGTGTCTGGGGTTGAGGCTGTTGTAGTCTTGCTAATGATGGGGTACCAGGCCACCATCCCCTGTTGCTCCCTCTGCTAGAAGCTGCTGAATTGTTGAGACAGGCTAGCGTGTATGTGATCGTCCGTGACCTCCAGGAGGTTCCCCCCTCTCCTTGGTCCCTCCCTTCAGTCATAATAACTCACATTCATCAAGTGCTTTTGCTACACCTTTATTGGTCTTTCTAACAGCCTTTCCAGGTAGCTAGCATGATTATCATGAGCCCATTTTACAGATGAGGAAACAGGTTCAAAGTGATTAAACTGCTTGCCTGAGATCACACAGCAAGAAGTGGCTGTGCTCAGGGCCCTTGAAGCCAGGCCTCCTCTCTCTAGGTGCAGGACTCTTCCCACCGGATCAAATATAAAATCTGTTACTGTGCTTCACATGTACAAAGCCCTTGGACAGACCATGGTGGAGAGCACATTAATAGTAGGATTGGTTAAGTCTCTCCCCTGGCTGAGCCTTGGGGTCTTTATGTGTAAATTGGGCATCATGGTACACTGCTTACCTCCCAGAATACTTAGGAAGCCTTACAGTGCCAAATCAGTGTGCCAAATCAGAAGGTGAGCAGTGCCAACTAACCTCCCTCGCTCCTGTGCCTCTCTGATGGCGTAAAATTAGGGCAGAATCCTGGGTGGAGGGCTGCCTCTGCCCTGCCTGAAGTTCTGCTCTCTCCCCTGTGCTTGTATTGCAGCTCTCCAGGGGACCCCTGCCTCCCGTGGCTTCTTTGCAGCTGCCATCCTTTTCCTGTCTCAGTCCCACGTGGCCAGAGCCAGCCCTGGTGCTGAGCAGGCCACCCTGGCCCTAGCCCCCGACTACGAGGGGGTGTGGGCCGACCTGCAGGAGCTGTGGTTCCTGGGCATGCAGGCCTTTACAGGCTGTGTGCCTCTACTCCCCTGGCTGGCCCCAGCCGCCTTGCGTTCCCGCTGGCCTCAGGAGCTCCTGCAGCTCTTGGGCAGTGTCTCCCCAACCTCAGTCAAACCTGAGATGGTAGCTGCCTACCAGGGTGTCTTGGTGGAGCTGGCCCGAGCCAACCGCCTCTGCCGAGAAGCCATGAGGCTACAGGCCGGGGAGGAGACTGCCAGCCACTACCGCATGGCAGCCCTGGAGCAGTGCCTCTCAGAGCCCTGAGGGAGGCGCTCGCCTGCCACCCCCTCCTGGCCCCTGCCCTGGCCACCCAGGAGGGAGGGGAGGACGGATGGAGGGAGGGAGGGAGGGAGGGAGGAGGTACCTTCCCCAAACCCCCAAGTCCCCAGCTTTCTGGCTTTTCTGTACCCAGCCAGGCCTAGGGCCGGAGCATGGAGCCGGACCCCTGGCGAAAGAGCTACAACCTACTTCCCCTGGGGTGGGGAAGGGCAGCAGACAGCAGTATTGTGACTTGTGGAAGACTCAGGAGCCTTCTTCCCATCAGCCACAGTTTTGAAATCAGTGTTTGTGTCCCTGAGAAGGATGGTGCAGGTGGAGTTCCCCCAGGCCCACAGGATGGGGTGCTTTTCCCACAGGAGGTAGGACAGAGGATGTGAGAAGGAACAGGTAGTCAGGCAGGCAGGCAGGCAGACAGGGGTTGTATAGGCTTCGGTCTCTGCCGGTGGGCCCTGCCGGCCAGGGCATGGGTATCCCTTCCTGTGACCCCCTGGGATCTCCTGGGGTAAAGATGGGATTAATCCTCCCTGACCTTGGTAAGAAGAGAAGAACTTTTTCTTTGACTGAATTCCCTCCCCCTCGGGGACCCAGGGGTCTGCAGGCTCTAGTTCTGATGGTGGGCAATGTTGGGGGAAGGCGATTATTTATTTTTCTTCCTGCACCAAGCTTGGATGTCTACCCTCCTGGCCCCTGCCTGCTTTCCACCCTCCTGCCCTCTGGCCCTGCCCTGTTGGCGCTAGGAGGTAGGGGCCCATTCCCTGGATCCGCATGCCTCCCTTCCTTTCCCCCAGTGACTGACTTTCCATTGTTGTGATGGTGTTTGGCTTCAGCTCCCTGTCCCTCCCAGCAACCGACTTCTCTGCATGGAAACTTGAGCAGCCGTCAGCCCCAGCAGGCGCTGCCTGTCCCACAGGCATGGGGAGGGGGTCCCCTTGCCCCACCCACCTCATGTTCTGTAGATGTTCCAAGCTCAAACTGTACACCTGTGGACATTCAATAAATAGTTATTGGTGATAACTGAATTGTGACATCTGTCTGCTGATTGACACCCACCCCCAACAAGTCAGGGGCCTCGCCTGTGGTCCACAGGGTGGTAAAATGAGGCTGACCCAGGAATCCCTGACTTCTACCTGGAAGCTTATTATTAGGCTCTGAAGTGCTGCCTCGGGGCCAAAAGCAAATGAGACTTTGCCTGGGGGCTGAAATGTAATGGGTCATCCTCATTGTCCCAGGGTTTCTAATGGGTGATCACAGCCCAGTTGTGCTTCACCCCCCCCCCACCTTAATCCATGTACAAAAAGTGCTATATGGGTGTTGGACCCCGGAAAAGGCCAACAGCCCGAGGGAGGCTTAGGGAGAAAAGCAGAAGGCAAGTTTACTAGGAAGTCCTATTCCAACTTTCAGGTCAACCCCCAGGGTCCAGCTGAGGATGCTGTAGGTGGGGGCAAGGGGACCAAAATGGAGCTGCTGTTGTGAGATGTGTCCACCAGGTGTCACTAGGAGATCTCTAGTCTTCCATCCCTGGCCCTCCCCCGCTACCCTCCCACACACCAGTTTACCAATCTATTCAAGCCCAGACTCAATGGAAGAATTCGTTTGGAAGCAGGAAGCCGAAATGGGCTTTCAGCTTTCCAAGAAAGGCCAAAATACAGTTTGGGGCTTTGGCAATGGGAAGGGAGAGAGTCGGTATGCATCTTCACTGAATGATGGTCAACAGGCCAACGTGACCAGATGTGTTCACACCCAGCTGGGCACATGTGTGGTTCCTTGGTGCCTCTTCCCTGTCGCAGGCCCCAGGAAGGGAAGGTTACCCCGGCTCAGGGAGAGTCATACCTGTGTGCCTCCTTATTCTCTCTTAGCCTTGATTTCCTCATGTGTAAAACAGGAATAATAATGGCTCCTGCCTCATAGGGATATTATGAGGATGAAATGACAATATTTATAAGCCTCAAAGCCTCTATATTATCATTCATTCAGCAGTTTTTGTTGACTGCCTACTGTGTGGCTATCCCCAGAGAGGAGTCCAAAGATCCAGCTGTTGCCAGGATCTGGGGAAACAAGACAAATACATGAAACAGTCACAGTCACACAGCGGGAGAAGTGTTGACCATAGAGTTGGAAGCCACTTATTAGCTGTGCTGTGATCTAAGTCACCTAAGATTTTTTGGCCCTCAGTCTCCTCTGGGAAAGAAGAGGATTGGACTCAGAAGGGTAGTAATAGAAAAAATGCTAGGTTTCAAGTCAGAGAACCCAGGTTCAAATCCCAGCTAGGCTACTCACTACAAGACACTTCACACCTCTCTGGACCTCAGTTCCTCATGTGTAAAAGGAGAGAGATAAGCTAGACCTCTGAAGTCACTTCTGGGTCCTTTCATCAATAAGGACTCTCCCAAACTTGGTAAACCCATGTCTCTATGGTTAGCCTAGTGGTAAATAGTGCAGTGCAGACAAACAGAGATGAGTTCAGAAGGAGGAATCACTATAGCCTGGAGTTATAAGGAAAGAAGCTTGTGATGGGAGGAGAGTTGGGAAGTCAAGGGGAGATTGAACCTCCAGTAGGAGGTTGGGATTAAATTGTAGAGGGCCTTGAATGCCAGAGTTTGAACTTTATTTGACAAGCAAGGATAAACTCCCTCTTTCATCTCTCCCCTATCTATCCCTGAATGGAGAATCCCTAGTTTTACAGAAAGAAGGAAAGCCTTCCCTCCCCCCAAATCAATCTTTCCTCTTCCCAACTTAGCTCCTACCAAGGACTTTGCAGGAGCAGCTAAAGAAGAATGTCGTCAGTCTCTCTCTCCAGAGGAGAGAGAGACAGAGACAGAGAGAGTGTTAGGGAAATCCAGGGCAGGGCTGGAGCAGAACAATTTTCCCCAGTGGGACTCCCTGTGGCTTCTGGAGCTCAGCTAGACCCTGGCCCTGCTTCTGGAGTCTGCCTTGATTTCTCTAGAAGAGTGGTAGGGCAGTCCTCAGAATGAGGGTACAGGGGACAAAGGGCAAGTGCCCTATTACCCCCCCAAAGAGAACCTTTCCTACATAGTTGTCTGAGAGTTCACCAGGAGATGGATGCAATATATCTGGACCAACCTTGTCAAGACAGTGCCATACAATGGAAAGAACTCTAGATTTGAAGTCAAAGGACTTGAGTTCAAATTCTGCCTTTACCTCTTACTAATTATATGACTGAGTAAATCCTTAAACCTCTCAGGTCTTGTTTCCTCATTTGTACAAGAAATGAGTTGGACTGAGTGAGTCACTCACTCTCTGAGTGAGTCTTATGATCCTGTGAGGTGGCACAGTAGATAGTGTGCATAGTAGATAGTGTGCCTGGAGTTAGAAGATTGGAGTTCAAATTTGGCCTCGAACACTTACTAGCTGGGTGACCCTGGGCAAGTCACTTCACCCTGTTTGCCTCAGTTTCCTGATTTGTCAAATGAGCTGGAGAAGGAATGGCAAATCACTACAGTATCTTTGCCAAGAAAACTCCAAGTGGAGTCACTAAGAGTCAGAAATGACTCAACAAAAGGACCCTGAGAGAGGCACTTATCTCAGCTGTCCACCAGGGGGCCTTCTGCACCGGCTCACACCCGGCCACTGGGCTGCCAACCTCCTTCCCTCCTTTCCTCTAGTCTGACCTGGAGCTGGGCTCCAGGATCTAGAGACACAGTGACAGAATCGGCAGCCGTTGGGCAAACCCTTAACTGAGCAGGAATCTCCTCTAAGACATTCGTCTATTCAACAAGCACTTACTGAGAACGTGGTATTATTTGCCCAGCCCTGTGGCAGACGCCAGAGAGATGAAGACAGAGAAGACAAAACATCCCAGACTAGTCAATAAGTCAACCAGCATTTATGAAGTATCTACTCTAGATGTCACAGGTCAGCACCCTCCTCTCCCCACAGACAGAGGAGTTGTCAGGGACCCTCTGGGCTTGGGATGTATCTTAGGAAAGGACAGGGAAAGGTACTACTCTCTACCCGGACAGTTCCTCCCCAGGAGGCCTCAGGTTCCTGCCATTTTCCCCCAAGAAAGGGCCCTAAAGGAAAAAGATAGTGTAGCCACTATCTTTTTTTCCCTAGAGGCACTGGACCTGGATTCAGGACACCCTAGACTCAAATCCAGGCTCAGCCATTTAACCTGATTGAGAAAAATCTGGTTGGTTTTCTCATCTGGGAAATGCAGGAGTTGGAATCAATGACCTCCATTTGAAATCCATGATCTCACTGCCTTTTGAAAATTTCCCTTTTGTCTCTATCTTTACCCCTGCACTGTCCATTCCACTACCCATATGTTCCACTGACCCTAGTCTGGACATCTCTTGGGTAGTCTTCATTTAGAACAGAGAACGCTGGGTTTTTGGAGCTGTGAAAAATAAAGGAGTGAAGTAGGGAATCCAACAATGGATGAGTGTAAATGCTGGCCCACTTTGGAGGCAACTAGAAGGCTCAGTAGATAAATCACTGGACCTTCGTTCAAATCCTGCCTTAGACACTTACAGCTGTGGGAGCCTGGGCAAGTCACTTAACCTCTGTTTGTCTTAATCCACTGGAGAGAGAAATGACAAACCACTCTAGTATCTTTGCCAAGAAAACCCCATATGGGGTCATGAAGAGCCAGAAAGGACTAAACAACAACAAAGAAGCTCACATAGCAACATAGACACCTGTGTACTCACTGCTATGTGCAGGGGGTTTCTATGACCTATTTCTGCCTCAGAGTGAACCTTGCTAGGAGATGACTGACTCCCTGCTGAAGATGTGGGACATACTCATTGAGGACCAGACTGAGAGGGTTAGGGAGACATCTCCTGAGACATCATGGACCCATTTATAGACACAGGCTGGAGTCATCTCTTTGTGCTGATCATGTAATAAAGGGGGGGTCAGTTGTGGAGTTGGCCCTTCCCCTTCCCTTTCCCCTTTAAAAAAACCCAAAACCTCTTGAATTAAAAACAAAACTCCCCAGTGAGCATGTCACTGCTGCCCAAGGCAGTATTATTTTTACACATATAACTATTACACATATAACACAGAGCTGAACACAAACACAACTTCACACAAACATATGCTTCTACTCCCACATCATTTCTCACACAGATGCAATGATTGCTCAGGACCATCATTTCTGATCTATAGATCCCTCCCAAGGGTGCAAGGAGAAGAGAGCTTTTTTGTTCTTCCCTCCAACCCCCATCATCTCAGCCTGCTGTCTGAGACTACAAACTCCCACGAAAAAAAGATCAGGTTTTGGGCTACCCTGAGTTTGCATTGAGATAGCCCAATTCACTTAGGGCTCACTCCTTAACTGCATCTGGCACATAGTAAGCATTTAATAAATGCTTGTGTCCTTCCTTCCTTCCTTCCTTCCTTCCTTCCTTCCTTCCTTCCTTCCTTCCTTCCTTCCTTCCTTCCTTCCGGCTTCCAGTCCCACCCTGCCCTAAATGCCAAGGAAAATCTGAGAAGGGCCTCCTTCCAGACCAGCAAAGAGAAACTATTAAGTGTAGGGTAAGCAAAGGGCATGGAGACTGGGTGGTACAGTCCTTATGGCTGGGACAGAGACTATCTTCTTGAACTTGATGGGTGCTTAATAAATAGTTGCTGGGTTGCATTGGTTCTCACACCCTTTATTTCTCTTTTTCTCTCTCAGGACTTTTTTCCTCTTCTCTTCCTTCTTCCTGCTTCTCTTCTCCCTCTTTTTATCTTCCTTCCTGACCATCTTGCTTCCTTCCACTCTCTTCTCTTATTTCCTTCTTCCTCCATCCCTCCCTTTTCTTCCTTGTCTTTTTAATTCTGCTGCTCCCTTCCCTGACTCCTGTCCTTTTCCCTCTCCTTCCTCCTCTTTGTTCTCTTTCATTGTAGCTTTCCATCTTCTCTTGCTTCATTTTCCTTGATTTCTCTTCCTCTCCTGACGCCTTGATTTTCAGTGGCTCCCGTTCAGTCCATTTGAGGGGAGAGATAAGAGATTAGATTGCATGCCAGAAACTGTCAGGAAGAGGGAGAGGTGCAATGGGGAAGGTGAGAACAAGGCTGGAAGTGTCACAGAGAAGCACAATACTATATGCAACCTTTGTGTTACAGCCAAACATAGGATCACACACATGCACCCATCACAATACTGCCCTGTGTCACAGCCACAACACACAGCCATATACATGTACATACATACGCGCTTGAATATTTAACACGTGTATATGTACACACATGTGTATATAGAACACACACATATAGACATGCATACTCCTGTAGGTCAGTTTCATGCACTATCAGGGATCCAAGGCCCTCACATCCAAAGCCCTCGAGTGCCACCATCCCATCCAATCGAAAACGGAACTCCAATCTCAGAGGAAAACTTTCTTACCTCATCGGTGCCCCTCTCAGCTCTCCCTGGACAGTCCTCAGGGCCCCACAGGCTTCCCCAGGGTGGGAAGGTGGAGAACAAGAGCTAATTCAGGCCAGCCCAAGTTTTAGCGGGAACGGGGCCAGGTAGGGAACCAGGTAGAAGTCTGGTATAGCACGGAGGGAACAGACACCTCTCCACCTTCCCAGAGCAGCAGCACCGCTTGGGGCACTTTGTCGTGGATTCTTTCTTTGCCCCATCCTCCCCTTCACATTCTAGTCTGCCGTGTAAGCCACTTGTCCTGCCTTGGTCTTTTTCTTGGCCTCTGACTGGGGCCTTTCAGCCATCAGAGATGTGGTGGGGTAAACTCCAGGATGGGTGGGTGAGTGAGGGCAGCCACCCTGGCTTCAGGACCTCTGTTTTCCGAGCCGAGGCTGAGAAAGCAGGGAGCCTAGGACTCCAGGAGAGGTGGGAAAGGTGCCATACCAGGAGGAAGCTGAGGATCGTGGACCTAGGTGTCAATAAACGGAGAAGTCCTGAGGGTCTGTTTGGTGTGCATGCTCTGGTGCCACCCTTTAGAAACCCGGTGGAATCTCCCCTCTCTTGACAAAGACCCCTCTACACTGTCCCCCCCCCCTTCACCCCCTCCCCTCCTCCCTGGGGACACGGAGAAGGCCTAAGCTAAAGACCCCGGACTGTCTCTTTAATGCGCGCCCCCGGCGCCCCCCTGCGCGCTCCCGCCCATATAACTGAAGCGCATGGAGCTGGTCTGGGCTCAGAGGGAGAAGGGCTGGGAGATGAGAACGAGCTAAAAGACTTTTCCAACTGGAATCCTCTTCCTCTTCCTCCTCCTCCTCCCGCCCTGCTCTGGCCATCCCAGACCAGCCCCCTTGTGGCCCCCTGCCTGAGTCTCTGCCCTCATTCCCCCGCCTGCCGGGCCCCCCCAGCGCCCCATGGCTCTGAGCGGGGGCTCCGGACATTGAGGAGCCCGCTTGGAGGGGCCGCCCCCGGCGCCCACCCCTGACCGGCAGCGCAGACTCCGGAACTCCGGAACTCAGCACTGAAGGGTCCTCAGTCCGTCTGTCAAGTCGTCAGTCAGTCCCTTCCGCGAGGCCTCGCTGTCCCTCTGGCCGCCGCCTCCAGCCCGCCCGCACCCATGCTGGTTCATACTTACTCCGCGATGGTAAGTCCTGCACGGGGTTGGGGTAGGGTGGGGATGGGAATAGTGAAAACACCAGGAAACGCGAACTGGACCTGGGGGGTCTGGGGCAGAGGAAGCTCGGGGCCACAGCTCAGCATGGGACAGTCCTGACACTCAGATCCAATTCGTACTCCCAGCCCGGTCCCCCGACAAAAACGAAATCTCGGCGGGGAAAGCTCGGGGCTTCTACAGCCCTCAAAGGTGGGGTGCAGGCTAATTGCCCTCTCCGACTGCAGGCTAGGAGAGACTGAGGAACCCGTTGGAGGTTCAGGGTTGGGTCTTTGAAACAAATGCTTGGAGGTCGGCCCCTGGGTTTGGTGAAAGATTAGCTTTGGGCCCCCGGGGGCGAAAAAAATTAGAGGGAGGAGAGGAATGAGGAGTGAGGAGTTAGGAGTTAGGGGTTGAGGCATCCCACCCCCATTATTACACCTCTCTACCAACCCTTCACCACCCGGGGCCCTGGAGGCACAGTATTCGAGAGGGCCCCTAGGGCAGCTACGGGAAAAGGAGAGTTTTACGTGGGGGGAGAAGAGGGGGGGAGGGCAGGAGTTGATTCTTGTTGTTTCGATTTGTTTAATCCTTTTTGTCTTTGATATTTAACTAAATTGATGCTCGATCATTCGATTTGGGTAAATTCTAGTCTTTCGCTCTGGTTAATTTCCTACTTTCCCTCCGGGAGTCTTTTCTGACTTCTTGTTTGGGGTCTCACTGTGGCTAATTCCAGGCTTAGATTGGGCCCGGGACTGGGAGCGGAGGTGGACCTGGGCTGGGGCACCGACCAGATTGAGATTCGCTCCTCCGTCCGTCCCTTCGGTCTGTCCAACTCAGAGTCTTTCTCTCCCGGTTACACAGGACCGTCCGGATGGGCTAAACGGCGCGGCTGGCGGGGGGCGCCTGTCTCAGCTCTCCTCTCTCAGCCAGGCGGCCTTCTCGGCGGCGGCGGCGGCGCCTCCTCTGTGCCACACGCCAGCCTCGGACTTCCAGCCGCCCTACTTTCCACCACCCTACCCGCAGCCGCCGCTGCCCTACGGTCAAACACAGGAGACGGCTTTCCCCCACCTAGGCGAGCCTTACAGTGGCCTTGGGACGCTCCACCAGCACCCGCACCCGCACCAGCACCAGCAGCCCGCGTGGCCTTCCCCCCGCGGCGGCCGCCAGGACGAGCAGGGCCTCCTGGCTCAGACTCACCGAGCCCTGGGCCTGGACCCTCGCCGGGATTACCCGGGCGTTCCCCGTCTCCTGCACGGCCTGGCGGACGGAGCGCACGGCCTGGCGGACGGGCCTCTTGGCCTGCACGGGCTGGCAGCCCATCACGGCTTGGAGGATCTCCAGGTGAGGGCCCAGAAGGACCGAATGGGTCAGGTGGGAACCCGGGAGACCCCGTCCGGAACGTAGGGGGTGGAAGGGCCGACTAGGATGAAGACAGGGTAGTACCGAGAGAAAGGCCCAGTGGGAACACGACTGTACAGGGAAAGGCCCAGCAAGCAACAGGACGGAGGAGAGGGACAAATAGAGATGACACCTGAGAAAGACCGTCAAAGGACGGGGAGAAAGCGGGGATCACAGTAACGGGAAAAAAAAAGTCCTGAATGGGACAGGCCCGGGAGAGATGCTCGGCGGGTTCTGGAAGATCTGGAGGAGGGTATGATGGGGAATGATGACGGACAGGGAGCAGGATAGAAACAGAACCAGGGAAAAGACCCCGAGACGCTGATCTGGGGAAAGGCCTCTAGGAGACCTGGACGTAAAGTTCTAGGATTGGATACAAGAACGGAGCCCAGAGAAGTGCGGGCAGTGTAGGACAGGGACTGGGAGCAAGAGAAAAACCCTCAGGCTCCAGCCGAGGCCTCTCACGATGCCCAGAAAAAGATCGAGAAGTTTCCCAGATAAGTTTTTGTGGATCCCGGGTTAGAGGACCTGCAGTCCTCCCCTCCCCGCCCTCT
>NW_027187338.1:2607762-2621345 GCF_028583685.1 Petaurus breviceps papuanus
GTAGTGTTAGCAGTCAGATGTATTTGTGCCCCGCTGGTTAGACGCCCGCCCCCGTGCCCCTCCCCCATTCCTCATCTGGCACCTTTCCGGCCCAACCTCCTGTCTTTCTCCTCTCTCCCTCCGTCCCTCTTGCCTCGGCTCCCAGACCGCTCTGAGTTAATGATCTTCCTGCTGCTGCCCAGCCGGAACGGGTAGCAGCAGAATAAATCTAACCCTGGAGGGAATATCGCGTGCGGACTACGCAGCTGGGGGTCAGGGCCGGACACCCACCCTAAGCTCGATAGCTCAGCTCCGCAATTATGCCCACATTTTGTCAGTACCCGAATCCTCCCTGTCCACGGCAGACAAATTTTTATCTGGGCTCAGAATCTCAGTCGCCAACATCCATGGTTTTAAATATTTCTCTTTATTTGCCTTCTCAACCCTTCAGGCGAGGGTTACCAAAATTGACCGACCCTTCTTCCTCCACTCTGTCCCTTCAAATATTCCTCATCTGGCACCTTTCCGGCCCAACCTGACCCTCCTCTGCTTACAAATCCAGTCCTCCCTGCCTCTGCAACCAAACAATCCCACTCACCCTTCCAGCTCCCCAGCCAGCTGCAGCCCTGTGTCGGGGGTTGTCTAGTCAGTCCTCTCTGCCCCGTCATTTTACTACCCTCACCTCCTCCCTGCAGGGCTCGGAATCCCCTCTCTCTGCCACTCCGCTCCAGCTCCTTTCTGTCCCTCTGCCTGGTCTATTTTTCAAATCCCTTTCCTTTTCCTTCTCCGAGTCCCATTCTCTCAACTTGTTCCTTAGTCCTTGACCCACACTTTTTCTCCTTTCCCCCGTTCCACAATCCCAGCCGCTGCTGCCCTTCCTGGTTTCCTTTGAGAGATGTTCTTTGGGTCTGGTTAATCCCCTGCCCTTCACCCAATTGATTCTCTCGGATTCATTGGGCTGGGGGACTTCCCAGCGTCTATCTCCACTTTAATATGCCCCCCCCCCACCTCAGCCTGGGCCCTCTCTCGTGACCCTGTACGTTTTCTTCCACCCAAGCCCCCATAGGGGTTGAGGGTGGGTTTTGGAGGGGCTGGGAGATGACCAGCCAGGCTTGGCCCCTTCCCCACCTGGGTTCTTTCCTCCCGCACCAGGCCGTGGACGACACTGGAATGAGCCTCCTCGATCAGTCCGTGATCAAGAAAGGTAGGGAATCAGCCCAAGGCCGGGTTAGGGGAGACACCTAGCTTATAGGCAGAAAGCCCCTAAGTCAGCTGGGACTTGGGACCAGCCTTTGGGGGCAGTAACCGGGACTATTCTAAGCCCCAGAGCTTTCCAGTGCTCTGCCTAGTGCTGGATCCTCCCTCAGAGTTGAAATCATGGATCGACGCCCTTGTTCGCAGCACCGGGGTTGCTTGCTCACCTCGGGCTCCCCAACCCTAGTACACTGCTTGCCTCCAGGCCCTGATCCTCTTATGTCCCCCTCCCCCTTCTTGGCCCTGTACCAAGGCACTTAAAACTCCAATAGATCACTATGAGGTTGGAGGGAAGACACAATAAAGGGGGGCTGTGGTCTAGAGGCTTGGGCCAAGGGGTACTGTAAGGAGAGACCTGCCAGAAGGAACTCTGCAAGAAACATTACAGCCAGGTTCTCTATAAAGATTGGGGGGAGGGGAGCAGCATGCACTGGGTGCTGGAAGTAGGGTGCTGGCCTAAGTGTGGCTGAAACTAAGGGCTGGGCCCCAGGGGGGCTGCTCAACTCTCCCAGGGGTTGCTGGGTGGGGCTGCATCGATTTTCTGTCTCTGGAATTAATTTGCAGAACTAGTTAAGTCACTTCCCAGTTTCCTCAGGGGATGGGGGTGGGATTCCCAGCAGATTTCAGAGATTTCTGAGTTATAAAAGAGGGCCACAGGGGCTTCCCCACGAGGCAGAGGTCATTCTCCACTCCCTAGTGACCAACAGCTTTTTAATTCTGTCTAAATTTGAGGTGTGGGTGTGTGTGTGTGTGTGTGTGTGTGTGTGTGTGTAGTGTTGTATGCCTGTTGGGGATTGTAGAATAACCTCCTTTATGTTTCTGTCTGAGAGAGTCTAGGGTAGGGCTATGACAGCAGCTGCAGATCAAGGAGGCAAAGGGGGGGGGGGGGGGGGGGGCCCCCCCGAGCCAGGGGGGGGGGGGCAAATACCCTCCTTTTTGTTTCTGTCTGGGGGGGTCTAGGGGAGGGCTAGGAAGGGAGCGGAAGAGCAGGGGGGGGGGGGGGGGGGGGGGAGGTGCCCCAAGCCAGATCAAGGAGGGAGGGACCATAGAGGAGAAAGAAGAGGGAGGATTGAAGTGACGGAAGAGCATGGCTTGGGGAGAAGAGAAAAGCAGGAAAGTGTGGTCATAGTTAGTGGAAGCATAGGAGAAGAAAGGAAAGGGAAGTGAGAGGTGGTATAGAGGAGGGGAGTATAGAGGGAACTAGTGGCAGGGAGAAGAAGGAAGTGTGAGATGCTAGGAAGAAGGGAGAGGAGGAAAGTAGCAGGATAATGGGGAGAAGAGTTCACTTTAAAAGGAGGAAATACTAAACTGGAAAGAAACATAAGATTTAGGGAGAAGAGCGTTTTACCTAAAGTAGAATGAATAGGAAGGGAGGTAAGAGGAACTGAGACTTATATTTTTCCTTTCCCTGCCTGGGCAGAGGGTATACAGTTAAAGAGGGAAGCCATTGCTTTTCCTTTCTTCCTCCCTCCCTCCCTTTCTCCCAGAGGACTAGACTCTTATTTGTTTTTCAAATCAAGTGAATTCCCAGCTGGATTTGCCCTTCACTTGTTCTCTCTGGGAAACCCAGTTTCAGCCAAGGGGATAGGAGGGAGGGTGGGATACACCTGAATCTGTTCCGGGTGAGAAATGGGACCAACCCCTCTTTCAGGCTCAGTCTAGAGGTGGAAAATTCTGGGTTTGGATGAAACCAAGTAGAGTCAGACCCAGAGAGGAGTCAGGCCCTGAGGAGATGAGAGGGGGTTGGGAAGGGAAGTTGGGGATAGGGAGCTTTGGGTTCATTGACTGACTGGAAAGACAGGAAAGAAACCAGATCCCTGAAAGATTTCCTTAGCAACAATGAGTGTCCTAGGGGCACAGGGCCTGGTTGGGAACAGGGGATTTGGGAAGATTTCTGTTCTGTTGTTAATAGGAACAATCCTACACAAAGTAGAAATGCTTTGGTAAGGTGTTAATGTGACAGAAAGCATTGCATGTTATTGTTTGATGGGAAAATTGTCATCCTCATGACTGTTGTCTTCTGGTCAGTCACTTGCCAAGGGCTAGGAATCATCAGCTCAGGGGTTTGGCCTCCTGAGAAAAGTCTCAAATTCCCTGCTAGTCCTTTGGAGACCCAGGAATTTGGGGAAAGTTTAGGAGGAGCTCAAATGCCCTGGCCAATGCACCTTCTCTCTCCTCAGGACTATCTAGGAGGGAATGATCTACCCTCCTTAAGAGGAAGAGAAAGGAGGATGGGGTCTCCAGGTCTGGTATAGGAATGATCTCCTTCCCCATCACCATGCACACATACATCCCATACTCCCATGTGCATGATTCAGGAAAGCAGAACAAAGCTAAAAGGAGGGCTTGAGAACCAACTTCCTGTTCTGCCAAAGCCCACGGCCCAGGCCCTGGGTCCCTTGAGGATTTATTGCTTCTTCTTGGCAAGTCTTTGGTGGGTGGGGTCCCTGCTTTGTGAGATGTTTGAAGGGAAAAGATTTTTATCAGACTCACTTAGCACCTGAAGACTGGGTTCCTGGCCTAGAATCTCTGGGAAGAATCCTACCCCCAGCCTTGGAGAGAGGCTCCAGTGCAATCCTTTGTTCCCAGTCCACAGTCTGCACCCTGGGCCTTCCTTTCCTTGGCAGAAAGTGGGAAGGTAAGAGAATTGGCAGAGAAGAGAAGGTAGGGAACAAGGAAAGAAGACCTCTTAATTCTTCCCATAACCTATGTGATTGGCTGGCACCAAAAAGTACATTGGCTGTTTGGGGGACTTGGAACTGGGTCCCTGTTGGATGTTTCCATATTGGTTGCCCATCTCTAGAATGTTTCTCTATTAGGTGCTTATCTCCAGGGACTTTCTTTGTCCTATCTTCTGAGACTACAGTCAGTAAGTGACTGACCAGTGATTGTGTCCATATATGCTGATTTGGGGGTGTGACCATGTCAGGTTGTCTTAGGGTCTGTGTGTAGAAGGACCCTGACTGAGACAACTCTTCATCTGTCTTTTTGTGGTTTATAAGGTTGGACAGCAGCTCTAAGGCTATGTGAGCTCTAAGCTCTTAAGTCTGGAGTCTCTCTATAGGACAGTATGATGTCTTTGCATTATAAAGCATGAAATAAGCTTTCCCCTCCTCTTCATCAAATAGCACCTACAAAGACACTCGCCCAAATCCACTAGCACACAGGCTCTACTACCTTCACACTCACACATACACACCTGCCCACTTTCATCTCCAGCCTCGGGGCTCAGACTCCTGCGGTTTCAGAGGCCTCCTTTGAGAGTACATAAGGAAGGGGGCGTCTCTGAAAGTATCGTCGAGGAGGCAGGGTGGGTGACAGGTTAGGAACAGACGGCCGGCAGGGAGTGTCGCTGGGATCATCGGGGTTGGGGAATGTACTGGGGAGGGGGCAGTGGTGGGAAGGGGAAGAGAAGTACTGGTGGAGTATGGGCAAGGACCCAGATCTAGGCCTTTACTTTATTCATTGATCAATCAATAAATATTTACTAAGTGCCTACTATGTGTCAGGCAATGTGCTAAGCGTTGACGGTTATGGCCCTTTCCAGAAAGTCTCCAGAACTCGATCCTGGAGTGCTGAAATGCGGGCGGGAGAAAACTGAAGGAAGCAAACTTTCCTAAATCCTATATTGTCCCAGGAATGAATGAAACCCTCCCTGGAGGCCAAGAGAGAGTCCTTCTCTTCTCCCAGCCTCCCCCACCCCCTCGGACTCAGACTCCAGCTCCCGTCTCTTCCTGGGGCTCCCGCTCCTGCGTCTGTCGGTTCTGCAGACTCCCTCTTTTGGAGTCCCCGCCCGATGCCAGCACTTTTCCTGCCTCCCTGCCTGGGCTACTCTGACTTGGCTCCCTCTCGGCATTTTCCCGACTCCCAATCTTGCTTTCCTTTTCGCACCAGGCTCCCGCTCCCTGTCTTCATCCTTGAGCCCAGGCTCCCTGATCCTAGTTCCCGAAGCCAGTTTTTCTCCGTCTCCCATTCCTGCCTTCTCCCCTGTACTAGGCTCTGCAGCCCGGCTTGGGCGCCACTTCCTGCTCCTTCTCCCTCAATAGGCTCCAGCTCTTGACTCCCATATTCCTGCTCTCTTCCAGGGCTCCTCACTTGGCTCTTCTCTGGCTCCCATCCCTGCCCCCTCTCTAGGATGATGTCTCCTCTCCAGGCGTAGGATTCTTCCTTGCTCCCTCACTAAGCTCCAGCTCTTGACTCCCATCCCTGCCCTCTTTCCCATGCGCTCCGTCAGTTTCCTGCACCTGGTCCCAGCTCCTGGTTTTTCTGTGCGTTCCCATCCCTCCAGCTTCCTCTGCACCCGCTTTACACTCTGGCTCTGAGATCACTTCTCTGCTCCTTCTCCAGGTTCCCGTGCCGGGCTCCGGCTGCCTCCACTGCCTTCCATTCCTGGCTCCTACTCCACTCTGTGCCACTCACCCACCCCGCCCCCAAGCTCGGCTGGTCCAGAGCAGAGGCTCCCCCTATTCCCTCCGGGGCCTGGCAAAAGATCACTCGGAGCTTTCCCTCATCCCAGCCTCTCCCCAGGGCCGCCACCGCCTCCTCTCACCTGGAAAGAAACGTGCAACAGCTTTGGGTGGGGAAGAGCGAGAGAGGTGGAGACAGCTATTCCCTACCCCCAAGTCAAAGTTAGTGTAGTAAGACAAAACCAGCGCCCCTTTTTCGCGGTCCCGCCCACCCTCTCCTGCCGCTGCCCCGCGCTCAGCCTCCAAAGCTTCCCTTCCCTCTCTGGTTTCGAGGTCTTCAAGCTTCCACTAATTTAACAGCTGCACTCATCGTCAGCCCGGGTGGGCCCCTGGGCCCCAACCTCCTTTGAGTCTTGCCCTAGCTCCTTCTTCCTCAGGCCTCCTGTGAGCTCTCCTGGGTGCTTTTTTTTTAATTTTTTTTTCGCTCAGAGGGAGGGAGTGGGGCAGGAAGTAGGACCGGGCAAGAAAGTAGAGGGTGGAAACAGCAAGATTCAGTCGAAGCTACCCAATCCACCCCCACACACGTACACACACATCCTTGACACCTCTCCATAAAAGTATTGCCTTATATTTCTATAAGTGCTTTTAAAGTTTACAAAACGTCTGTTATTGTCCCCATTTTACAGATAAGGAAACTGAGACTTAGAAAGGTTAAATGACTTGTTCACAATAGCACAATCGCTCACGAGGTCACAGAATATTAGAGCCTAAAGGGACGTTAGGCTTTGTGGAGCCCAAACCCACCGTTTTACAGATGAGGAAACTGAGGTCCAGACTAGCTCAAAGACACATGGTAGCAAGTGATAGAGCTTGGATGCCTAGGTCTTTGGACCCTAAATCCACGGTTTTTCACTACGCCACAGTCTCTTCTAGTAAGTAGCAGAGTCAGAATTTGAACCCTGGTCGCCCGATTCTCGGTCTTGTGCTTAAGTTCCTGATAGCTTCACGCTGCCTCCCCGAAAAGTATCCAGGCTTTCTATAGGGTCAGAGGTATATAGGTAGTAGGGGTGGGAGGAAGAGGAGTCGTCTTCCTGGAGAGGTGATTTGGGGGATTTACGGCAGCCCGGTGACCTCAGCCTCGCCCCCACTCCCATCCCCTAGCCACCAACTAGTGCTTCGGCTGAGTCTTATGGTGCTGGGTCGGTCCTGTCACCTTGAGTGTCCCCATGGTAGCTTTTCGGCTGAGCGGGCCAGGCGGGGGCGGGGAGGGAGGGGGGAAGAGGTGAGTGACTTCAACCGGGGTCCCGTGCAGGCAGAAAGCCCTAAGGGTTGGGGTGGAGGAGGGGTGGGAGGAAGCGGTTCTGGCTGAGAAACTGGGGAATTGGGGGGGGGGGGAGGCGTTGGGCTTGAGCCCCTTCCAGGCCAGGTGGAGCAGGCTATAGGCCTTTTCTCTAGGGGCTTTGCCGCCTCCCCGGATTTCCCCACCCATAAGAGAGCAGGAGATGGGGGGAAGGGTCGAACATTTCGGGGTTGGTTAGTGAATAGGCCGAGTGTGAATGTGTGTTGTTGAACTAAAAACAGTTTAAAATCTCTTCCAGCTCAAACACTCCATGAGTCTCAGTGTATATATGTTAATGTGTGAGACTGTGTGAATGTGTGACTGTGTGTGTGTGCGCGCGCGCGTGACTACTTTGGAGTGAGTGTGTCAGTGAATACGGTATGTGTGAGTATTACGGGAGGGAGTAGCCCCTAAATGTCACTTTTTCCGCGTGCTCCCTGCCCCGACTTTCGTCTTTCTTTTCATGGAGCTGAGCTGAGATTAAGTCGTTCCCTAGATTTGTCACTGTGGTTCAGCCCTCCGAAGGGACTACCCTGGAGGAAATTTCTGGTTGGGGGGGGGGGGTGTGGCGAGTGACTCTGGCTTTGGGAAGTACCGTAAAGGGTCGGTGGGAACCAAAGCGTGTGGAGGACTTTAAACACCAAGCTAAAGTGTTTGTATTTTGTCCTTTGAGTAATGGGGAGCAGCTGAATGAGGACTAACTTGGTGCCTCTGGAAGACTGTTTTAACAGGTGTGTGAAGGGACAGAGGTGTAGTAGAGAGTGCTCTACTTGGAGCCAAGAACACCTGGGTTCGAATCTTGTCTCAGATATAGGGCAAGTTACTTTACCTCACTCTCAGTTTTCATATCTGAAAAATGTGAATAATACCCATCTCACAGATTGATTGTGACGCTTACATGAGACTGTATGTAAAGCATTTTAAAGCATGAGTTCTAGTTATTATTAAGAAAGGAGAAACCAGAGGCAAGGAAATTAGTCATTAGACTATTTTAGTAGTCTGAGAGGCCCCTAAATTAGGATATTAGATCATATTGAGATGTGCAGACAGAATCAATAAGATGCAGCAAATAATTTGATATTGGGGGTGAGGAAGAGGAAGAAGTCAAGGTTAATTCTGAGCTCCTGAACCTGTCACCTGAAGGTTAGTGGTAGACTTAATAGTAATAGGAAGTTGGGAAGAATTTTAGGTATGGTAATGAATTTTGTTTTGGATAAGTTGAGTAGGAAATCCCTACAGGATCTCTAGGAGATGTCTAGGAGAGACAGGAAGCAGGATATCTAGATTCTGGAGTTATCCATGTAACAACTACAACAGTATTTGTATAGCACTTTAAGATTTGTAACACACACATATAAGTAGATTCAAAATAGACATTAAAAAAGCACTAGTAGCTGGGGGTATCTGAAAAGGCTTCATGTAGAAGTTCCATGCAGCTTTTAAAACGGTATTCTTGAGGTACCCTGTCATTCCCCTGCTCAAGAGTTGAGCCATGGAACAAAGCAGGGATTCTAAGAGTCAGAGGTGAGGGAGAACATTTCAGACACGGGAGACAGCCAGAACAAGTATCTGAAGACTGGAGAGAGAGTGTCATATGTGAGGAATAGAAAAGTCAATTTGACTTGGACCACAATATTCATGAAGGGGAGTAGTGTAATAAACCTGGAAAGGTAAGAAGGTGTCAGTTGTGAAGAGTTTCTATTTTATGATAGAAATAATAATTCTTTCATTGTTATCCTTTGTACTCAAAAGATGACCAAATGACATCAAGATGTGGAGGTCAACATAGAGTGAATTCAACTATGGCTGGTCAGACCAATACAAGCTTGGAAGCTGTACCATGACTCGGGCACAAATAGTCCATATGAACATTTGGGATGGAGATACCTAAATGTGCACATTTCACATGTATTTGAGTTATTGAAATTCGGATTTGCTTGTAGAGCATATCGCCTTCTTTGATGCAGGCACATCAGAGTGGATGGTGCCAATGTCTCCCATGTCCTATAATGGATTCCAAAGTTCTTCAGAGGGGTCTTGAGACTGTCCTTGTATGGATTCTTCTGTCCTTTTGTGCGAGTGCTTGCTTTATATGAGTTCTCGGTAAAATAGTCTTTTAGGGAAATATACATTTGCCATTTGAATAACGTGGCCAGCCCATTGGAGTTTTGCTCTTTTCGGTGGTGGTTCAGCTTAGGAAAGTACCTTATCTTGCCAGGCAAATTTCAGAATCTTCCTAAGACAAAGCAAGTGGAAGTGGTTCAGTTTTCCGGCATCTTATAAGTACTAGGGTAATAGGGAACCACTAGAGTTTATTGAGGAGGGGAGTGATGTGGTAATCAATAATAGAGTCAATAAACATTTATTATTAAGTACCTTCTAAGTGCCAGATACTGTGCTAAGTGCTAAGGATACAAAAAAAAAGGCAAAAGACAGTCCCTGCCCTCAAGGAGCTTACAATCTAATGGGGGAAGCACCCACAGTGAAGCTGAAAAATGGGATGGGGCATGGTGAAGAAGTCAAAGAAGTCCAAAATTAGTGTATCTAGGTGGGAAATGAGAAAATATCTGTTCTGCATGGAACCACCCTTCAATTAGAGGGGTGGAGGGTACTGATGAGGTGTGAGTATCAAGGCTGATTGGATCTTAAGGGATGATGAGATTTCCCAATGATGAGGTTTCTGGAAGAATGGTGGAGAAGAAACTCCAAACTGAGTGCAGCCAGGAGGAAAATGAGGAAATAGTCAGACCTGTGCTTCTTACCCCAAGAGAATGAAGAAGGGTCAGGGACAGAACTCTAGGGAACACCCACAGGAAGGGATGAGGGAATAGAAAGATCCAGTAAAGAAGACTAAAAAGGAGCAACCAGTCAACCAGGATGAGATAAGAAGAGAACAGTCAGAGAAGTCAGAGGAGAGAATAACCAGGAAGAATGTGTGCTCCATAGTATCAAAAGCTTCTGAGGGAGAGAAAGTTATGGACTGAGAAAAAGTTGTTGGATTTAGCACTTAACGTGTAGTCAAGGAAGTAGAGGTAGAGAGTGTAGATGATTCTTTCTAGTTTAGTAGTGAAAGGGAGGAGTTAGCTTGAGAGATGACAGCTTGAAAAAATAGTAGAGCAAATTAAGAGTTTCTAAGGATGGGGAAGAAGGGAGAGATGGTCATGTTTGGGGGCATTAGGCAAGGAGTCATTAGAAATTGATAGAATGAAGATGAGAGAGAATAATTAATGGGGTAAGCTCATGGAGGAGATTAGAGAGGATGCCACTGATGCCACTGGTTGGAGAAAAGGTTGGCCTTAGTAGAAGGGCTAGTTCTTCCTTAGAGAAAGGCAGTTAGGTAAACAGAGTGGTGGATAGAGTGCTAGACCTTGAGTCAGAAAGACCTGAGTTCAAATTCAGCCTCAGACACTTGCTAGTTGTATGAGCAAATCATTTAACCTCTGTTTGCCTCACTTTCTTCATTTAAAAATGGGGATGAAAATATTACCCATCTCCCAGGTTGTTTTGAGGCTCAAATGAGATAATATTTGTAAAGCAGTGAGCACAGAACCTGGTATGCAGTAGGTGATATATAAATGCTAGCCATTATTAGCTATTAGGAATGAAGAAGAGTAGGGACATGTTGAAGCATATAGTTAGGAAGAAGAAGGTCATAACCAATGACCTTTATTTTCTCAGTGAAATAGGAGAATGTGAATTGAGAGGCAGGATTAGTGAGTAGTCATTGGAGGCTTGAGAAAAGAAGATTTGGAATAGCTACTGAGGGCAGTGGAATAGACAGTCAATTAAAAAAAATAAAAGTTTTGTCTGGAAGCCTTGAAAGGTCTAGTTGAGATTAGGTAACAAGAATTTGTAATGGATAAAGTTAATATAATGGTGTAACTTCCTTTAGTATTGGGTTGTAGTTCTGCAGTTTAAGTGGAGAAAACAGATGGTGGTGATTGTGTGTGTGTGCGTATGTGTGAGAAGGGTGGGAGTCAGGCTGTGATTCAGAACTTCAGAAGCAGAAGGAGGACAAAGAGACATAGGACTCAAAGATGGAGGACAGTGTATAGTTAGTCACAACTGTGTAGAAAGAAAGTACCAAAATGCAACCAGGGCAGGTATGCTGGACTGGGAGAATAGAGAACAGAGGAGAATGAAGATTCTTAAGATTGTAGTGAAGATAAGGAATAAGGAATAAGGATAAGGAATAAGTTTAGGATTAGTGAAGCAGAAGGAGAGATGGAAGGATAGGAGATTATAATCAAAGAGTGGAATTTCTGAGTTCAAAATCAATGAGGTGGCCCATTTATGGATGATGATGGGCTAAAGTATTGACCATCCCTGTGGGTGGCTGAAATAGAGTTGTAGGTCATAGAAGGTAAGAATGCCAATAAACTGGGAGACCAGGGTGCTCATCAACATATACTTTTGGTAGTATAAAAGAATAAAGGTTAGTTTGGAGAGAAAAACTTGTGAGAAAGGACTGATGGTGAGGCATGCCTCCTGCCTTTCCAAAGAAAAGTAGTGGACTACAGATGAGGAACAAGGCATATATCTTCAAACATGATCAATGCACTGATTTGATTTAACTGTACTTCTTTATTGCAAGAGAGAATAGAGTCATTGGGAAGGGATAATGGTTTAAAAGTGAGCATTAATAAAACATTTTTTTTTGCTTTTTTTGGAGGGGCAATTGGGGTTAAGTGACTTGCCCAAGGTCACAACCTAGGTTTTGTGTGTGTGTGTTAAGTATCCGAGCCTGGATTTGAACCCAGATCCTTCTGACTCCAGGACAGGTTCTCTATTCACTGCACCACCTAGCCTCCCCCTAAAACATTTTTTAAAAGGTTGTAAACTAATCTTTAAAAAGAATGACTTGGTGGCTTGATTATATAACAGAGATCTGGGCAAGATGACATAGATAGATGGAGTGGCTCTTAGGGGAAGAGAGATTGCTTAGTTATAGTGGTAGGGGGGAGCAGGGTGTAAACCAGTTCATCCTCCCATCCCCAGTATATCACAGGACATGAGAGAATGAGCAACTAGTGCTGTAAAGCTTGCCCAGATATACAATAGAGAGCAAAGTATCCAAAACAACTGAGCAGGGATTCCATAGGTTGTAATGGGAAAGGGAGGCAGGGGAGGAAAAGAACTAAAGAGTTGTATGGAGGACAAAATTTAGAAAATGATAGAAGGGGAGGGAGCTCTACACCTGGGAGGCATTGGCTCTGAATCACTGCATTACAGGAGCAAGAGGTACAAATTTGCCAGTCATAATACCTGTTGTTTAGAGCTATTGTCTTTTAGGGTCCTGTGGTTACTAATACAAGTGCTATTATGCTAGTTTTACTGATGAGGAAGTTGAGATTTTGAGAATTTGTGTCTTGTTTGTGATCATACAGTTGGTAAATATGTGAGACAGGATTTGAATTCTGGTCTCCTTACTTCCAGTCTGGCATTCTATCCATTAAATCGAAATGCCTCTCCAAGGAGAGGATAAGTTGGGGGGATCTATAGTGATTGAGGTGATATAGTGTTTCAGGGACTGTGGGATCGGGGTGACATCACAACAACCCAAAGGCACCCTTTTGCCTGGTGAGGGAGAATTACTGACTGCTTGAGGCAGTGTGGTGCCTTGGGAATCAGGATATCTCATTCTGAACCCCAGCTTTTACACTAACTCTATGTGGGAGCTCAGGCTAGACTTACTTTTTATGAGAGCTCCATTTTTTTCTGGTTGTGAGATGGGAATGATCATAAGGACTTTTCACTGTATTGGGAAAGAACAGAATCTGATACCAAGGATTAATGAGACAACAAAAACAACAGAGGGAAGTCAAGAGTTTTCAATTCATTTTTCTGTTTTCTGTACCATGGAAAGCAAAAAAAAAACCCCAAACAACTCTAGCATTTATAGGACTTTAAAGTTTGTAAATGACTTGCCTAGGGTCACACAGCTAGTCGTATTTAAGGCAAGATTTGAATTAAGGTCTCCCTAACTCCAAATCCAGCTGTCTATCCTTGCACCACCTAACTGCCTAGTAATAATCTTTAGAATAGAAAGCACAGAACAGAATCAGTCAGTGCAAAAGTAGAGATCTAGTAATAAAGCACCTAGTTGTTGTTTTTAAAGACAGCTAGAAGGTGTAATCAATAGAGCCTAGAGTCAGGAAGATCTGAGTTCAAATTCTACCTCATCTACTAGCTGTGTGACCCAGGAGAAGTCACTTGACCTCTGTCTGAGTTTCCTTATCTGCAAAATGGGGCTAATAGCAACAACTTTTCAGTAAGGATCAATTGAGATAATGCATGTAAAGCCCTTTGCAAACCTTGAAGTGCCATATAAATGCTAGCTAGTTGTTGTCATCATCATCATTATTATCAATGCAAGCCCAGTCTAACTACATCTCGAGGTTTTCAATTCATTTTGAGAAGAATTTGTTAAAGAGTCTAACTAGGCATCGGGGATTCTAAAACAAAAATCATTCTATTGAAACTGACAGAATTGGCAAACTAGGGAGAATGGGAAAGGTGATCCAGGAACAGAATAGGGCAAATGTCTTCTTCCTTCTTCTTCTCCTCCTTCCTTTCTTCTTCTTCATCCTCTTCTTCTCCTTCTT
>NW_027187338.1:2621745-2695550 GCF_028583685.1 Petaurus breviceps papuanus
TCTTCTTCTTCTTCTTCTTCTTCTTCTTCTTCCTCCTTCTTCTCCTCAAGCAAAGAAAGAGACTGAAATATTTATACTATAGGCCAGGGACCCTCTCTTCAACCCTAGAACTCATTGTGAGAGACATAGTCAGTGAACACCTTTAAAATAAAGTAATAAGGGAGAGTCAGCATAGCTTCATCAAGGACAAGTCTGGCCAAACTAACCTCATTTCCTTTCTAGTTGAGATTAGTAGATTAGTAAATGAAGGGAACCATAGTTACGGTTTGCCTTGAGTTCAGCAAAGCATTTGAAAAAGTCCCTCATGCTCCTTTTATGGAAAGGATGGAGAGAGGTGTGCTAGGTGGTCAAATATCCTGACTCAAAGTGTATTCAGTTAGGAGATGGTGGCTTCTTCATTAGAAGGCTTCAGGCAGAAACTAGATAGTTACTTGTTGGGAATATATATTAGAATGGGGATTCCTTTGGGGTACAATTTGGATTGGATGGCCACTGAAGTACCTTCCAACTCTAAATTTTACAAATCTGTGATCTCTGTCTGAATCCCAGATCTACTATGTACTGCCTTGTGACCTTGAGCACAAGGTCATTGTCTGGGTCTCTGTGTCCCCATCTATAAAATGAAGCTGTTTAATGACCTCTAGAATAACTTCCACCTCTGAATCCTATGATTGATTCTACAAATGAGGAAACTGTGGCCCAGAGAGTGGAAATGATCTACTGGAAGACAGAACTGAAATTCAAACTCAAGTCCTCTCTCAAGTCCAGGACTCTTTCCAATTATACCACATGGGTCTCTCATTCATATACAACTAGAGGAAGATCCTTGACTCTTGATGGGGCAACTCCATCAGTCCTAGATAGTTGCCCCGTAACTTGCTTGTGGTCATGCAGCTATTGTCAGTGGTTGGATCTGAACCTGGATTGGAAGGATCTGAGAGGTAATCTAGTCCAGGGGATCTGAAACTGGGATCTATGGATAGATTTCTGGAGAATTTGTGAACTTGGATGGAGGGAAAAAACCTTATAAGTATAGTTTAGCATTTCCTTCCATTATGAATCTTTTAAAAAACAACTTGATTATGAGGAGGAATCCATGGGCTTGATCAGGATGGCAAAGGGGTCCATGACATAAAAAAAGTGAAGAAGCCATGATCTAGACCAGTCAATCAATAGGCATTTTTTAAGTGTCTACTATGTACCAGACACTGTGCTAGTCAAACTTGCACCTGGACAAGAATCCTTTCTACAGAATCCCAGACAAATGGCTACCCAACCTTAGTTCAATAGGTATTCAGAGGTCCTGGCTTCAAATCCTGACTTTGTCATTAACTAGACATGCAACCTTGAGTGAGTTAATTATGTTCTCTAGACCTCAGTTTTCCAAACTATAAAATGAGGTGAGAGATGAATTCGATGAATTAAAATTCCCTTTAAACTCTAAGTCAGGGTTCTTAATATTTTTTTTCTTGTCTTATAGACCCCTTTGGCAATCTGAAGCCTATGGGGAAACCCTTTCTCAGAATGTTTTGTTTTCTAAAGAATGTTTTAATTTTATTTTTTCTCAATTGCATGTAAAAATAATTTTTAACATTCATTTAAAAATGTTTTTTTGAGTTTCAAATTCCCTCTCTCTCTCCCTTCCCTCCCCACTCTTGAGAAGGCAAGCACTTTTTTCTTTTTTTTAAATGCTTTATTAACTTCTGATTTACATCATTCATTTCCGCCAGATTTTGAGTTACAAATTTTCTCCCCGTTTTTCCCCTACCCACTGCCCCAAAATAGCAGTCCCACAGGATATCCCCTCCTCCAATCTGCTCTCTCCCATATTTTCTCCCATACCCCTTTCGACTTTTCCAGTGGATCTCTATGCCCCAGTGCCTGTATATCTTATTTCCAAATTACATGTAAAATGGTATTGATAATAGTACATACACACACACACACACACACACATATATATATATATACATACACATTTGAATATTTGATTTAAAAACTTTGAATTCCAGATTCATTCCCTTCCTCCCTTGTCACCCACCCGTAGTGGGAAGATAAGCAGTTCAGTATAGGATGTACATGTGTGGCTAATGCAAAACAATAACATAGTAGATATATTGTAAAAGACTGACTGTATTTCCCTCCCTCCTATCCCACCTCCCACTTGTTCTATTCCCTACTTTGATCCTGTCTCTTTTCAAAAGTGGGTGCTTCCAACTTCACTTCCCCCAAGCCTGCCCTCCCTTCCATCATCTCCCCTCTCATCCCCTTCCCCCCCTACTCTCCTGTAGGGTGAGATACCCTATTTAGTGTGTATTTCATTCCCTCCTCAAGCCAAATTCAATGGGAATAAGGTTGACCCATTCCCTTGTGCCTTCCTATTCTTCCCCTCCATTGTAAGTAACCATTTCCCCTTGCCTCTTCTGTATGAGATAGTTTACCCCATTCTGTCTCTCCCCATTTCCTCTCATTATATTCCTCTCTTACCTCTTAATTTCACCTTTTAAGTATCCCTTCCTGTGAAATTGGTGCTGTGCCCTCTATCTATGTATACCTGTAAACATATATATACACACATTCACATATGTATTCATATGCCCATATACCCTCATATATAGAAATATATATATTTCTATTCCCTTCAACTACTGAGAAAAGTTTGATAAGTTACAATTATTGTTTTTCCATGTAGGAATGTTAATAGTTCAACTTTGATAAGTTCCTTATGGTTTCTTTTCCTTGTTTACCTTCTCATGCTTCTCTTGCTTCTTGTATCTGAATGTCAAATTTTCTGTTCAACTCTGGTTTTTTCAGCAAGAATGCTTGAAAGTCCTCTATTCCACTGAATGACCATATTTTCCCCTGAAACATGATACTCAGTTTTGCTGGGTAGGTCACTCTTGGTTTTAATCCCAGCTCCTTTGCCCTCCAGAATATCATATTCCAAGCCCTTCGATCCCTCAGTGTAGAAGCTGCCAGATCCTGGGTTATCCTGATTGCGTTTCCATAATATTCAAATTGTTTCTTCATGGCTGCTTGTAATATTCTCTCCTTAATCTGGGAATTCCAGAACCTGGCTATAATATTCCTAGGAGTTTTCTTTTTGGGATCTTTTTCAGGAGGAGATTGGTGGATTCTTTCAACCTCTATTTTGCCCTCTGATTCTAAAACATCAGGGCAGTTTTCTTTGAGAACTTCTTCCTGGAGGATGATTTCTAGGTTCCAACTTTGATCATGGCTTTCAGGTAGTCCAATGATTTTCAAATTATTGCTCCTGGATCTATTTTCCAGGTCAGTGGTTTTTCCCCTGAGATATTTCACATTGCCTTCTATTCTTTCGTTTGTTTGGATCTGTTTAACAGCATCTTGATTTCTCATAAAGTCATTAGCTTCCATTTGCTCCAATCTAATTCTGAAGCCATGATTCTCCTCATTGAGCTTTTGAGATTCTTTTTCCATCTGGCAAATTTGACTTTTTAGGGCATTCTTCTCCTCATTGCCTTTGTGAGCCTCTTTTGCCATTTGATTCAGTCTCTTTTCTAAAGTGTTATTTTCCTCAGTCAGGCTGTTAACTCTCATTTCATAATTTTCTTGCATTGTACTTATTTCCCTTCCCAGTTTTTCCTCCACTTCTCTTATCTGCTTCTTAAGGTCCTCTATTGCCTGTAACCAGCTCATATTTTCCTTTGAAGCTTTTGGTGCAGGAGATCTGACTTCACTGTCTTCCTCCTGTTCCATGCTTTGCTCCTTTTTGTCCCCAAAATAAGAGTCTAATGTTGGAATCTTCTGTCTGCTTTGTTTCCTTTGCCTGGTTATGTCACCCCTCAGTCACTTGACCCCTGGGCTTTTTTCCACAGTAGGACTGTGCCACCAGACAGGGGAGCTTTCATCCCAAACGCCGGGGTTTTCTCAGTTGCTGGAGGTATTAGATGGGTACCCTCTCTGAGGTCTCCACACGCTCTGGCAAGCTGGACACACACCCCAGGACCTCCACCCTAGACTGCAATCCAGATCCAAGCAGGTTAAAGCAAGAGCGATTACCCCTAAGACTGGTGCTTGGTCCCTCTACACTCTTCAGGCCAGGAGCTGAAGCTGCCACGTGGTGCTGGCTGGCTGTGCTGGTGCCTCATTGGCTTCTCTCCCCGGATGCAAAAGCCACGCACTCCCACTTACTGGTCCCAAAATCCAGACTGCACTGACCTCTAACTTTGTCCTTTGCATCTGTGTGTTAATAAATCTGGAAATGGCCACAGCTGCTGCTGATCTGGAGTCCCTCTGGCCAGCAGCTGGTCAGGCCCACCCTGGGGCTAAAGCCTTGGAGTGGGGCTGGGCTGGGCTCCCAGATCACTGTGCTGGCCAATTCCTGCTGGCCTGCAGGGCTGTCCTCAGTGGGAGGTTAGCTTCTCTGTGTCATTTTGTGGGTTCTGCGGCTCCAAAATTTGTTTAGAGTCCCCTTTTCACATGGATTGGGGAGTGTGGAAGCAGGAGCAGCAGGGAGGTCCTGCTTCTACTCCGCCATCTTGGCTCCACCCTCATCACTTTTTTTTTTAAAGCAATTGGGGTTAAGTAACTTGCTCAAGGTTACATGGCCAGTTATTTCTGGGTGTGGTGCTAAGTATCTGAGCCTGGATTCGATCCCCAGGTCATCCTGACACTGGGGCCAGTGCTCTTACTCGCTGTGCTACCTGGCCACCCCAAGAAGGCAAGCACTTTGATATAGATTATACATGTGCAGTCATGCAAAACATATTTCCATATTAGCCGTGTTGCAAAAGAGAACACAGACCAAAAGAAAAAAGAAGAATAAAGGAAAGAAGAGTTGGCTACAATCTATATTCAGACTCCATCAGTTCTTTCTCTGGAGGTGGATAGGATTTTTCATCATAAGTCCTTTAGAATTGTCTTGTATCATTGTTTTGCTGCGAATAGCTAAGCCATCAGAATGTTTTTAATTGATCAAATATATAGCAATACAAAAGAAACCAATTATATTGAAATAAAGTTAATGGACCTCCTGAAATCTATCCATGAACTCTTTGAGGGTCTCTGGACCTAGGTTAAGAACCTCTGCCTTAAGTCCATGATCCTATAACTAGGCAGAGGGAGCTCCACTTGCTCTGAAAGCAGCCCATTCCATTTTCAGATAGCCGTAACTCTTAGAAAGTTTTGTTCCTGATGTCAAGCCAAAATTTACTTCAGTACAACATATATTGCTTCCAGTTCTATCCTCTGAGGCTAAGGAGAATGTGTCTAATCCATTTTTCACAGGACAGCCACTGAAATACTGGAAAACAACTTTTCCCTGGTTGTTCTGCCTCCCCCTTCCCCTTCCCTCATGCCTGGAATAGTCTTCCTCCTCATCTACATCTTCTGACTTCTCTGGCTTTCTTCAGGTCTCAGCTCAAATCTCACCTCCTACAAAGAAGCCTTTCCCAGTATCTTCTTTCTTTTTATTATCTCCATTTTATCCTATCTGTATCTTGTTCATACATAGTTGTTTGCATGTTGTCTCTCACATTAGACTGTGAGCAGGGATTGTTTTTTTTTTCTTCTTTTTAAAATCTATTTTTTGTATACCCAGAGCTTTTAGTATAGTGCCTGGTTGACAGTAGGCACTTAATAAATGCCTTGTTGACTTGACTCTTCTCCATAGTAAATATCCCCAGTTCCTTTCACTGATCCTCATACAACATGTTTTCAATCCCTCACCATCCAGATCACCCTTCCCTAGTACTCTCAGGCTTACCAATGTCCTTCCTAAAATATGGTGACCAGAACTGAAACCCAAGCCCTAGATGTGGTCTGACCAGGGCAGAGTACAGTGGTTACTAACACCTGCTCAGGTCCAGCTGTCATGGCCCTCTTGAGTCTTTTCTTCTCCAAGCTAAATATCCCCAGCTCCTTCACGGAATCTTCAGATGACATTAGACTCAAGGTTGTTGCCCTCCCCTGGACACTTTCCAAATCTTTTGACTCCAAATTCTGTGCTCTGTCCTCTATATTGAGCCACCTGTGAAGTATAGAACTGGAGATCAGTATGTGATGATTGATGTGGATATGGGTTTCCATGGTTGTGTGTCTGCTGTATCTCTGTGAGGATCCTAGGTCCCTGCTGTGTTACCTCTTTTCCAACTCCTCTCCCTCAAGCTCCAAAGACATCTTTCTTTTCCCTGTGAAGGTATGGAGGAATGAAGACATTTTATTTGGCTTGTCCTTGGATCTCACTAGAACTCACAGTAGTGGAAGCATACATTGCAGGGGGTGAGGGGGGAGTTAGGTCAAGTGGTGTTCCTGCCATCACCACTGATGATCATAGACTGCTGGGGCTAAAAGGGCTGGAGTGACCCTTCCCCCCATGCCCCACTTTACATAAGAGGAGGAAGATTGAAGAGGGAGATTAAAAGACCTGCCCAGGGTCACATGGCAAAGTTAGGGCTAAAATTATAGTACTTAAAGGTTTCCACAAAACCTTTTGTGCTAGATAGTATGTGTAAGATGCTCTCCTCTTTGCAGAGAAGGAAACTGAGGCACAGAGAGGATTAATTCAGTTCTCTTTCCACTATTCTGCTGGGATTAACTGTTCCCCACCTTTCCCTCTACTACCTTCTCTGTTCCATTAGCTGGAGAGCTGACGGATTCAGAGTATAGACTGAAGCATATTTTCCTTCCTTTCTCCCTCCTTTCTTTTCCTCCTTTCTTCTTTCCTTTCTTTCAACATCTAATACAGGAATTAATTTTGCATAACTATATATATTTGTGATGTGTGGTTTTGTTTTTCTTGCCTTCTCAGTGGGTGAGGGCTGGGGAAGGGAGAGAGTCCAGAACTGAAAATAAAATTGAATTTAATGGGAATAAATAAATGCTTGCTTACTAAAAAAATAAATATAAGGGAAAGAAAGATTGGATAGATGACCATTTTTGTGAAAAGGATGGAATCAATTGTTTCACATGGCAGTCAAAAAAATCTAAGAGTCAACAAATACTTATTAAGTGTTTACTGTAGGCCAGGTCCTGTGCCAAATGAATACAGATAGAGCAGAAAGAAAGACATTCCCTGACCTCAGAAAGTTTACATTCTCTAAGGTTTAGACAACACACGAAGGGAGCCTGAAAAGGGATGGTGGTGGAAGGGAAGGTACCTAACTCTGGGGTATGCTAGAAATTCTGAAGTGCAGCCTGGAGAGGAAAGAATTAAAGGATCTAAAGGTATAAAAATATTAGAACAATTCTTTGTGGTGGCAAAGATCTGGAAACTAGGAAGGTGCCCATAAGGAGGGCACAGCTGAATACATTATGGTATGTGAATGTAATAGAATACATGGTGCTGCAAGAAATGAAGAAAGGGATGGTTTTAATGAAACCTTGGAAGATTTGTATGAACTGATTCAGTGTGTGGCAGAATTAAGAAATGCTTAACAATATCTAGAATGAGGAAGTTGAATAGAAGCAGTGTGGTAGATAGAGCTTAGGGCCTGGAGCCAGCAAGATCTGAATTCAAATGTGACTTCAAACACTCAAGTCACTTAACCTCTGTCTGCCTCAGTGTCCTCATCTGTAAAATGGGGATAATAATAGCACCTATATCCAAGGGTTGTGAGGATCAAATGAGATAATAATTGTAAAGCACTTAGCACAGTGTCTGACACATAATAAGTACTCTATAAATGTTGTCTATTTTTATTATTACCACTATATTCCACTCTGGTTAGGTCACTTTCTGAGTACTTTGACAAGATGGAACATGTCCAGAAGAGGGCAGAGGATGGTGAGAGGGCTGGAGAACATGCTGTGTGAGGATCAAGTGAAGGAATTGGCCACTTTTAATCTGGAGAAGAGAATAATCAAGAGAGGGAAGGGGGCAGAATAGCAGTTTTCAGGTATTTCAAGAGCAGTGAGTAGAAACTGCAGAGACAGATTTAGCTTGGCTCAAAGCAAAGAAATGCTTCTTTACAATGACTAGACCAGAGGTCTTCAAGAAGAGGTTGGATGACCATTCTTGGGGAGTGTTGGGGAGAGGATTCTTAGGAATTGGTTGAACTAGTTTGGTCTCTGAGAACCCTTCCAATGCTTACACTCAACAACATAGTTAAGGACAATAGGTGGGAATTGGGGGGCAATAATGGGGAGGAGTTGAGGGACGGTGGAAGAGTTATGGGAATAGTGAGGGAAATTGAGTGGTGGTGAAGTGGGAATTGGGGAATAGCAAGCAGAAGCAAAGAAACAGTGAAGAGGAGATGGGGACAGTGGGGGAATGTGGAAGTAGAGGGAGGAAGTGGGGTGACTTTGGGGGGAGATTCAGGGAACAACTATTGGGGAGTTGGAGGAAAGTGAGGAGGAATTAGAGATGAATGAGGATTTAGGGAACAGTGGGATTAGCCCACGGGGGTAACAATTTCCAGTCAGCTATTGGACAGTGGGGGACATTGGGAGCTGGAGGACAGTGAATGGGGGAGTTGAGCTGGGAGATGGCGAGCAGTATAGAGGAGTTTGGGGCAATGATCATGGGAAACTAGGGGAAGTGAAGAGTGTGGGAGTTAGGAAGCAGTGAGTATAGCTAGGTAGTATAGTGGATAGAGCATTGGTCCTGGAATCAAGGAGGACCTGAGTTAAATTCTGGTCTCAGACACTTACTAGCTGTGTGACCCTGATCAAATTAGTTAATCCTGTTTGCCTCAGCTTCCTCATCTGTAAAATGAGCTGATGAAAGGAATGGCAAGCCACTCTAGAGTCTTTGCCAAGAAAACCCCAAATGGGGTCATAAAGAGTAGGACGTAACTGGAAAAAAATGACCCAGTACAGCAGCACTGAGAGGTTTGGGAAGAGGCTTCCATCTTTCTTTCCCCAACCCTTAACAGTCCTTCCTTCAACTATTTATTGAGAAACTAAGTCTAGGATGGGCTTAGTTTGGGTAAAATAGCTTCCTTTCCTTTCTGGGCCTGAAGTATGCCTAGAATGAAGGCATCATCTGCCTCAGAATTCCCAGGGGAGCACAAGAGAAAGTAGAGGTGCTATTCCAGCAGCTTTTGTTCACAGACTCTACTCTTATGCTTACTACCTGTGGGACCTTGAGCAAGGCACTTAATGTCATCGAGCCTCAACCTCCCCTTCTGTAAAAGAGGGTCTCTGATGTTGCTTCTTACTTTAGATCTGTGATCCCTAATGAAAGAGTACTGTCTTTGGAATTTGAGAACCTGGGTTCTAATCCTGTCTTGAATTATACACTACTGTGTTGAGTCATTTTCCTTCTCTGGGTCTTACTTTCCTCATCTGTTAAATGAGGAGGTAAGCCTAGATGACCTCTGAGGTCTCTTCCAGCTGTACTCCTAAGATACTATAATAAATAAGTCTGTTGCTGTATGTGGGAGCATGTCTGCCTCTATGAACTTATGCATGTGACTGTGTCTTTTCTGTTGTGTCTGAACATTTTTTCATCTATGGGAAGCACTCTCTTTCCCATATTTCCCCTCCTCTCCCACCAGGGGTTCTCCTTTGTTAGTGTTCCTTCCCTCTCAGCCTGAGCTCCTGGTTCTTCCTAGCTGAACAGGCCTATCTGCCTCCATGGGATGACAATTCAACAAACACAGAAGAGGTCCTGAATGATCTGAACAAACCCCTCTGCCTCCTGCCCCCTGTTTCACAAGCCTGGGCCTTGTACCTTTTCACAGGTGCTCTTGGCTTTCCCCTAGAAACAATATTTTGGAGGCGTAACACCAGCTCTTAAATAAAGACATGCAAAAAGGAAGTCTCCCAAATCTGGCATAACTCTCACCACCATATAGAGCCCCCTAATCAGTCAGATACACTTGAGCATATACAGATTGGGACAGTGCCTCCTACCAGAATGAGTATGGGGAGCACCTTGGTGGGTAATCCTATATCCAAGATTTCACACTCCTCCCCCGTATCCCTACCCCACCTTCATTTTCTGAAAGAAGGGTCAGAAGCAGGAGCTTAGCAGGGGACAGGGCCCAGGCAGTGGGGCCTGGGGATTCTAAAGATTCTGAGCTGGTCAGGACATAATTGTGGCTTCTTTGTCAGTGGTTAAAATGGAAGACAAGAAACCCAAGCCATCTGGGAAGAAAGGCTTGCTTTTCCTCAATTGCCATGGCCTACCTGCCTCCTTACCCCCAATATGGAGCCAAGATGGGATGTGTTTTGATCTCTGTGGCCTGGAGCCTGGTTTCCACTTTGAAAAATAATGAGAAAAAGAAGATTGTCCTGAGACTAGGGAATCATCCAGATTAGTGAAAACTTTGGCCAGGGCCCTGCCACCTCTTGTTTCAAGTCCCTCAATTCATTGGTCTGTGGACTTTGGTTCTTGGTCCTCCCCACAACCTTCTCTCTGCATAGCCCCTGGACTGTCTGTCTCCTGAGTCTGTGTGCCCGTGTTGCTATGTTGGTGTTATGGGGTTTTTATGTCTGCAGTTTTTTCCTGTGTCTGGGTGCCTGGCCCATGAGCCTGAGGTCCATGCCTACATGCTTTGGTGTATTTCCACAGTGATCTTGAATGCCAATGGGTCCCTGTATCTGCTCCCCTGTGTCCCAGGGTCTGTAGGAACACATAGCCCTAAGTCACAGTGTCCATGTCATGGTGGGTCCCCCCCCCCACCTGTGTCTCAGGGTCCCCATGGTTTCAGAGAAAGAAAGGGAGACCCTTAGTCTGAGACCTAGAAGAAACAGACTGAGATGGAGAAGCGTCCCCAACCTGGGAGCAGGCTGAGCTTACAGGGGAAGGGGGCAGTCACAGTCATGGGGCTGAGAATCCATTGTTCCCTCTGGGAGACCTTGGAGGATAAGCTCACAGGAATAGAGTTTGGTCTGGGCACAGAAGCATAGTGTTGGACTCAAAATTCAGTTGTGGGGGTTAGACTTGGGGAGCAAGACATACACTGAATATACCATATTCACCTGCATCCTGGTACTGGCTTGGTCTTGGGGGCCAACTCCTCTTCTGGGGAAATCCCCTGCCTCAGGGCTGAAGCCCTCCCCACCCCCACCCCCGAAACAGAGTAGGGGGTACGGCTGAGTTTGGGTAGTCTTTGCTTCCCACCCCCAAAGCAAGATGAGATTAGATTAATTTATGGAAAATATAGGGTGCCACCTCACACAGACACCCGCCCTCTTTGGCCCTTTCATCTCAGGGATCTCAAAGCGCTAAACTGCTCATTAACATTCTTTTCCCTGGGGCTGTGGGGAGTTCTGCAGAGGAGACCCAGGAAACCCAGTTTCCTGGGGTTTTCTCCTGATCCTGTGTGACTAAGGGAAAGAGCAGAGGGACACAAAGATCAGGGGAGAGTGATGTCTTCATTACCTGTGCGAAAGGACATGTGCCCCTCCCCTTCTCCATTATTTTGACCAGGGTGCGTTTCTTGGCCTGAATAACTGGGACCTCAGCATTTAGGGGGTGGTTTGAGGAACTCTTCATCTGCAGGTGACCAGGCCCTAGTCCTCTCCTGCCACTTTCATCTCTGGGATCTCAAAGCACCTATTCATTATCCCTCTGTCACTCACCCACCCTTCCCTTTCCCCTTCCCCTTCCCAGGCTTTCCTGCATCTACTCCCCTCCCCCATACCAATCCCAGACCCTGGGAGGGAACCTGAGTTACTACTTTTTTCAGGGAAGGAAGAGGAGGAAGGAAAACAAGCAACTTTCCCTCTTTAGCAAAATAATCATTTACTCTGTGAGGTAGAGAATCACAGGCTCCTGGAGTTTTGGGAGCCCCCTTTCACTCGGGCCTGATAATGTGAGTCTTGCTTGTTCCAATCCAAAGGACAGAGAATTTGGCAGTGGCTAAGGTTCTGGGAAAGCTTAAGTTCTGGCAGAAGGAGGTGGTTCTGCAAGCCAGTGTTAAGAAAAAAAAATGGAGACCCCTGTGGACAGCCCTTCCTTGCTCCTCTCCCAATTTCTCACCTCCCTGGCTGTGATGAGCAGGAACCGCCCAGATGAAAAGGGGGTGGGGGTGGGAGTGAGTATCCAGTGGGGTTTATCTCACACTCCTACTAGGGAGGTTGGCCGTGCGATCAGCCTAGGGCTCAGATTCTCTCTAAGATTCTAGGGATAGCGAGCTAAAACTGACAAGAAAGAGAGGGAGTTGGAGGCCAGTGGGAAAGAAAGAAGCATTTATATGGTGCCTATAGTGTTCTGGGGACTGTGCTAAGCACTTGACAAATTAGGTGCCGTTATCATTAACATTCTACAGTTGAGGAAACTGAGGCAAACAGAGGTTGCCCAGGTCATACAGCTAGTCAACATCTGAAGCTCCATTTGAACTCAGATCTTCCTGATTCCAGCTCCAGCATCCACTGAGACACCTCAGTGTCTCAGGGAATGTGTCCCTTTCTCTAGACTGGAATTGGTGAACAGAAAATGAGGCTAGGTCTCTTGGTCTTGGGAAGGATGCTGAGGGCTTAGAGTGGAATCCCACCATCCACCCTTAAATATGAACACAGGGCAAACCTTCGATCCCCACCCCAAGGGGATTCAAGCAGTTATGGGCTGGGGTGGGGGCAGGTGGGAAGGGAAGGGTCTGGGAGTCCTTTGGGTTCTGAAGAGATGGAGAAAAGCTGTTTGAAGTTAGGATCGTCTGTTTCTTAAGTGCCTACTGTGTACAGAGCCCTTGTGTTGGGGAGAGAAGAGATGGTTTAGACTTCATTCCTCTCCTCATGGAGACAACAATATATAGTAATCGAATTAGCGCCGGGGGCAGGATGGTGTCCTGGAAATGTTGCTGTCCATCCTTCATTTTCTTTTTTTTTTTTTTTAAGCAATCGGGATTAAGTAACTTGCTCAAGGTTACACGGCCAGTTATTTCTGGGTGTGGTGCTGAGTGTCTGAGCCTGGGATTCGATCTCCAGGTCGTCCCAACACTGGAGCTGGTGCTCTTACTCACTGAGCCACCTGGCCGCCACTCCATCCTTCATTTTCAAAGAGGGTCAGTGGCATCACTAGGTGATGTCTTGACTTGCTTGTGAGTTGGATTTAAGTGAGCAGAGTTGCACAAAGTCATTGGTCTCGTTCTCTCTTCCAGAGTTATCAAATAACTTGGATCCAGAGGATCTGAGTTCAAATCCTGACAGTCATTTATTGACTATTCAACCCTGGAGAAATCCCCTAACTTTTCTGTGCTACAGTCTTCTCATATATAAAATGAAGGCATCTGGATTAGATGTCTTTGCAGGCTCTAAATGTGTGATCTGAAAAAACCAAACATCCCAAACACCCAAAGTGCCCTGTCAAGGCAAAGGTAGAATTAACTAGAGAGATCAAGGAAGACAATCCCGGTGGAGATACTTAGGCTGGCCTTTCAGAGACAGGTAGGGATTCAACCAGAAGGGAGGGAGGAAGGACATTCTAAGCAGGAAACAGTGTGAGTGAGTGAGTTGGAGGGGATAGGAAAGGGGAGAGGGTACAAATTTGGATAATGGTTTTTCAGGCCCAGAACACATTTTCAAAATATTCTGTCTTCTTCCCACAGTGCCCATTCCCTCCAAAGCCAATGGCAGTGCCATCTCTGCCCTGTCCTTGAATAAGGACAACCTGGTCAGTGGTGTGGTCACTAACCCCAATGAGGTCTTCTGCTCTGTACCTGGCCGCCTCTCCCTGCTCAGCTCCACCTCGAAGTACAAGGTCACCGTGGGAGAAGTGCAGAGAAGGCTTTCACCCCCTGAGTGTCTCAATGCCTCCCTCCTTGGGGGCGTCTTGCGCAGGTAAAAGAAAATAATCTTGTGAAAGATTAGACTGGCCTGGGTTGTGTTGTTCATCAGGGAAGATCGATGGACTGGATTCAGGCAAAAGACATGAGCTGACTCTGAACTGGACCCCTTTTCTCTCTTACTGTTGTTAGGATCCAATGAAATAATATTTGTAAAGAGCTCAGCACAGTTCCTGGCACATAGCAGATAATAAATACTTCTCCCCTCCTCTTCCCTTTCCTTTTCCCTCCTTTGGTGTTTAGAATCCTAGCTAAGTACATACCTATCATACTGCAAGCACTTTCCTCACAACAACACTGTGAGGGAGATAGTGCAAGAATGATGATACCCATTTTATAGATGCAGAAGCAGAGATTCTGAATGGTTGAGACTTGTTAATGGTCATGAAGCCAAGTAAATGGTAGAATAAGGATTCAAACTCAGATATCCTGACTCTGGTGTTGCTTCACTCACCCTTAGCTGGTCCCCCTAAGAGGAGGAAATTCCTCTTTGGACCAATCTTTCTTCAGTAATAGGATTGGTGGGTGGGGGCTGTGAGCTGCTCTGCAGACAGGCCCCAGCTGGCCCAGCCTCTGCTATCTGGGGAGCTCCCACACAAGTCTAGGCTGGTGGCTGATTATGTTGGGGGGACTCAGAGAAGGGAAAGACTCGGCTGAGGCAGCCAATGAAGAAAAGCAGGGGGAGATAGCATGGTGCAGCACCAAAAACCACAGATTTGAAGTCAGAAGACCTGTGTTCGAATCCCGACTTTGCCATTCACTACTAGGTGACTGGGTGTCAGCTTCTCTCTTTGGGTCTCTGCTTCTCATCAGTAAAATGAGAGGGGCATACTAGATGACCTCTGAGGTCCCCAACAATTCTGAATCAAATGACCTGTGGGTAAAAAAGCTCTGGAATCCAGGGGGGAAATGGGAAGAAAGGGGTCTTTTAATGGAGAAGAATCAGAGCATGACAGGCCCCTGAGGACTGGCCAGGTGACTCTCCAGGCCAAGACTCCCCATTCCCTTTCTTCTCTCCCTCCCAGGACCCATACTCTATTATCCCTCCTGGAAAGTCATCCCATGGAAAGTTTGTGTGCATTTCCATATACCTGTGTAGAAAGGACAAGGTGACTTGTAAGGTCCAACATGAGTGTTTCTGTGAGTTGTGGGTGCTCATGTATCTGCAGGTTGTGGCCTGTGTATATATTTGGAGGCTACTGATAAGTCTTATGTATCCATGAATAGGGTACATGTGTGTATGTGTGTGTACATGTGTGGTGGGGGCTATATAGGTCCATATATGGAAGATGGGGAGAATGGTATATGTATGTGTGCCCATGAGTAGGATGTGGTATGTGTGGGCTGTCTGTGTCCATATGGGGTGTGCCCATGTACCAACAGGAGAGGAATATATGCTGGGACTGGGGTGAATGTAGGTCGGAATGTCCCAGGTGAGAGTGAAAGGGCATTCTGCCCTAGAGCTGCCACCAGAGAGTGGATGCTGCTGACTGCTCTCTCTTCATGTCTATGGGTATGTAGATCTGAGCCCAGCTGGGGATTCTGGGAACAGGGATTTGACTTGGCTTGGAAGTTAGTTAAGGCAAGGCCTCCCAAAGGGAGAGTAGGACCACTTCATCTGATCTCCCGCCACAGGCCAGATGGAGGTGGTACGACCCCGAAAGCCACCCCATGTTAGCTATCTTCTCTGGTCTAATTGGGGTGGGCAGAGGTTCTGAGGAAGGCAAGGTCTGGCCCTACTGGCAAAGGCCCACAAGTGACCAGTAGGATAGGGAGCCATTCTCAGGGCATCTTTAATGTGGTGAGGGCAGCAAGTTCTGAGGTTCCCTGTAGCCTGGCCACAGAAAGACACAACACCCCTCTCCAGCCTTGCCCTGCCCCCTCCCCCCAATAAAGAACCATTAGATCATAGATTGAGAGCTGAAGAGACCTCAGAGGCCGTCTGGTACAATCCCCTCTTTTTTTTTTTTAATAGTTAAGGAGACTGAAGCCAAGACACTTGCCCAGGGCCACAAAGCTAAGTAGTATTTGAGTCAGGAGTTGAAATCTTTCTGACTCAAAATCTAGCCCTCTGAGTATCCATTATACCACACTTCCTCTTGCAGAGTCCTGGGATCTAAGAAGGAAGGAGGAAGGGGAGAGGAAGAGAAGGAAAGAGAGAGAGGAGAGGAGGAAGAGGAGGAGGAGAAGGAGGAAGAGGAGAAGGAAGAGGGAGAGGGAGAGAGAGCGAGCAAGAGAGAGCTGAATAGAATTTTATTCTATTGGGAAAGACAATATATACACATATAAATGTATACAAAACAAATACAATGTTGTTGGGAGGGAAGTAGTCCTAACTGGAGTAAACAGAAAAGGCCTCCTGTAGGAGGTGGCCTCTCTAAGAATAATAATACCATCATTTATATAGCACTTCGAGGCTTACAAAGTGCTTTATATATATTATCCTGGAAGGTAGGTGTTATTGTTATTTCCCTTTTACAGTTGAGAAAACTGAGACCAAGGGAGTTTAAATTACTTGCCCAGGATTGTGCAATTAGTACATGTTGCAGTCAGGATTTGAACTTGGCTCTTCCTGACTCCAAAGGACAATGATTTCAGCATTACACTGTCCTCAGCTCTCTGAGAAGTGGTCATTCAGCCTCTGTGTGAATACCTCCAGTGATGGAGAACTCATTACATACCAAGGCATCCCTTTGCACTTCTGGATAGCTCCAATGGTCAGGAAGTTTTTCCTTATATCAAAACTTAAATTTACCTCCTTGTAACCTTTTCCTGTTTCCCTAAGGGGAGCAAGAACAAGTCGTCTGTGTGACAGTCTTTGAAATACCTCAGGAAGTAAGGGTGAGCAGTCAGTTTCCCCATCCCTTGTCCCTCCCAGCCCCGAAATTTGTACCCCCTCATTTTCCAACTCTTGGGTTCTGTCTACCTCTAGCAGGACTTGGACGGGAAGGACCCTCCTCCCCCAGAGGAATATGAGTTGGGAAGGCAAGGGAAGGTCTTAGCTAGTCTCTTGAATATGTTGACCCATGCCTTTATTTTCTTCCCTCGTTTACAGGGCCAAATCAAAAAATGGAGGCCGATGCCTTAGGGAGAGACTGGAGAAGATTGGCCTCAACTTGCCAGCAGGGCGTCGGAAGGCAGCCAATGTGACCCTGCTTACCTCCCTGGTGGAGGGTAAGTGTGGCTGAGGTGTGGGCTAGCCTCTACTCTCAACATATGCTTACTAAAAGTCCACTAAAATTGCCCCCACTGTGGGTAATATCCTATGTTCAGCACAGGAGATAATAGAGCTAAGTTTAACACAGATCCTGCTTACAATCCAGTAGGAGAAGAAGACATGTATACCTATCACTGATATAAGGGAAAGCAAGGAAAGGACAAAGGAGAAAAGGTCCAGGCAAAATGCTATGGGAAACCTCAGTTTCCCAGGAGGCCTAGGTCTGGCCTCCTGCCATATACATACTAGGCACCTAATGAATGTTTGTGAGTTGAGTAGAAGATGAAAGGGAAGAACTTGAAGGCTAGGCCCAGCTCAACAATGTTGTTGTTTAGTCGTTTCCATTGTGTCCCACTCTTTGTGACCTCATATGGGGTTTTCTTGGCAAAGATACTGGAGAGGTTCTCCATTTCCTTCTCCAGTTAATTTTACAGATGAAGAAATGGAGACAAACAGGGTCAAGTGACTTGCCTAGGGTCACACAGCTAGAAAGTGTCTGAGGCCGGATTTGATCTCTGGAAGATGAGTCTTCCTGCCTCCGCCTCCAGTCCCACTGCTCTGTGCACTGCAGCACCTAGCTGTCCACAATAGCAGCCCAGCTCAATAATAGCTCTACTTGAAATAGAAAGGCTTTTTTTTTTTCCCTTGAGGAAGGCTGGTAAGCTTCCATAGCTGTCTTTAAGGTCCTGGCCTCACTTAATGAGGGAGAACAGAATTCAATTCAATTCAGTCCAACAAACATCCATTTAGTACCTACTATGTGCAAGGGACCTGGGCTAGCTCCAGTACTTCTGAGGTTTCCCCACAGCATGGCACTTTTCTTGAATCTCTCTAGGTGTGGTATATATAGGTGGGATAGCTGTCCTCTGTCAGTGGATCTCGCTCCCACTCCAATTGATTTAGTCATGGAAAATAAGGAGCAGAAAATGAGGAGTGTCTGGTTATCTTTTTTTTTAGGGGGGGAGACAAAGCAATTGGGGTTAAGTGACTTGCCCAAGGTCACACAGCTAGTAAGTGTGTCAAGTGTCTGAGGCTGGATTTGAACTCAGATCCTCCTGCCTCCAGGACCGGGTGCTCTATTCACTGTGCCACCTACCTGCCCCCTGGTTATCTTTTAACAAAGTATGAATAAGTTGAATTAGCATCTTATGGATGGAACTGGAAGAGGCAAAACCATCAATTGGTTTATAATTGGCCACACCCCGAGTGAGCCTTAAAAGGCTGGAGCTCAACAGCTTGGAGGGAGTCCAGGATGGTTTAGTGTGTGTGTGTGTGTGTGTGTGTGTGTGTGTGTGCTCGTGCACGCACACATGTGAGCACATGCCCTCGTGTTTTTTCCCTTACCAGCTACAGAATTTTCAGGATGAAAACAAACTCAAAAACAACCCACACTTCCCTTAAAGAGCTTTGGGGTACTCCTCAGAGCTAAGGGAAAGGCTTCGTGGGGGAGAGAGTGCCTACACTGAGATTTGAAGGAAGCTAAAAAAGAAGGGGAGGCTGAGGAACAGGGTGGGAGGTGAGAAGCCCCCAAAGTTTCCCTTCCCCCCCTGAAGCTGGCTGGTCAAGTTAGAAAGGGGTACCTCAGACCCACTTCCCCTCTATGGAGCTCCAGGCTCAATTGAATGAATGACCCAGCAGCTCTGGAACAGGGGTAACAGGAGGGAGGAAAGCATCCCGGCTCTAGCAACAGCCTTCTACCCTTCTCCAGGAGAGGCCGTGCACCTCGCCAGGGATTTTGGCTATGTGTGTGAGACAGAGTTCCCAGCCAAGGCAGCAGCTGATTACCTGTGCCGGCAACATACAGACCCTGCAGAACTACACAGTCGAAAGAACATGCTGCTAGCCACTAAGTGAGTATGTGCTGGGGAGGGATGGGCCAGGTTGGGGCAGGGTGCCAGCACAAAGGGTGCCATTGACCAGACACATACATCCTTGTCATTCCCAGTCATCCTCACCCCACCCCTCACCAACAGCATCCCACAGCAAGCCTCAGAGAACTCCAAATCTCAAAAGCTAGAGGGGAGCTCACAGGCTCTCCATTAGAGTATAAGCTCCTTGAGGGCAGGGACTGTCTTTTGACTTCATTTTTTTATCCCTAGTGCTTTAGCACAGTACCTGGCACATGGTAGATGCCTAATAAATATTTATTGGTTGGCTGATTGATGATTGCCCAGCTCAGCCTCTGCCTGGATAGGAATGCAGCCTCTGCTGGAAAACCCTGAGGGAAAGTATGAAACAGTGGAAGGAACACTGGCTCTGGAGTCAGAGGATCTGAGTTCGAGTCCAATTTCTGACACTTACTGTCTTTGTGATCTTGGAAAACACACCTAATCTCACTGGTCCTCAGTTTCCTCACGTGTAAAATGAGAAAGTCAATTTCCTCTAGATGGCCTCTGAAGATCCTGCTAGTTCTAGTTCTGTGAACCTTCGGTAATTGGAAACCCACAATCTACTGTGGCCATTCAGCAATAATTGTTAGCAAGCTGTTCTTAATTATCTGGCTAAAATCTGCCTCCTAACAATTTATACCCATTATTCCTAGTTCTGTCCTCTGGGGCCAAACAGAATAAATCCTGTTCCTCTTCTTCATGACAGCCCTGCACTTCACATACACAAAGAAGGTGACTATAGATCTCCCTGTTCTTACCACACTTTGATTTCTTCTCAAGTTTTTAACTACCTCCTCTATAAAATGACTCCAACATATGAGTCTCTAACCCTAAATCCTTCCCTGCTTGCCTGCTGCATAGCTCTACCCATTCCAGGAGAGTCTGAAGCTCCACATGTATTAAACTCATCCACTCCCATCTAGCTCTAAAAATCCCACAATTCTTTAAAATGATACAATATTTCCCCTAACATCTCTTTTATCCTTAACTGATCCTATGCTAATTCTCATATTTTGTTTTTATCACTTTCATTTCCCAACATAGTAACACCTTCCTGTCTCAGAAGACTAGCTCATATAACAAAAATTTTAAAAAGAGGAGAAAAAAAAAGAAATTCAGCAAAACTGGCTAACATATCAACAAAGTCCCACATTACATGGTGTGTTCCTTATCTATTGGCTTCACCTTTGCAAAAAAGGGAGGGAAGTACATTCTCCTATTTCTTCTTTGGGACCAGGCTTGGTCATAATAATTTCATAGCATTTGGTTTCACTTTTTGTTGTTGTTCTGCAGATTGTTTTCCTAGTTTTATTTACTTCACTCTGCATCAGTTCATATAAGTCTTCCCAAGCTTCTCTTTGTTCTTTATATTCATTGTTTCTTATAATGAAGTAATATTCTCTTATGTTCATGTACCATAACTGGTCAAATCCTATAATACTTTCTCTTCTCAACTTCCTTCTGTAAATTAACTGTCTCCTTCTTTAATATCTCTTATTTCTGTTCATGGTATCACCATCCTCAGTCTCCCAGGGTTAAAATCTTGATGTCATCTTTGATTCCTCTTTTCCCCCCAGCCTTTTGACTGATTGAATGTTAATAAGACCTGTTAATTTTCCCCCTAACATCTCTTTTATCCTTAACTGATCCTATGCTAGTTCTCATTTCCTTTCATCAAGATTTTAATAGTAGTCCCCTAACTGGTCTTCCTGCCATCAGCCTCTTTCCCTCTAATCCATCTTATACGTGAGGGCCAAATATCCAGTCTTTTGTCATATTCATTGCTTTTAATATAAAATCAAAACTCCTTAATCTGTAATTAAAGGACCCACCTCTACAATATGGCCCCTTCCCTACCTCTTTGCCATGACCTTTCATTATTCTCCTAAATGAACCCTCTACTACAGGTAAATTGATTTCCTCATTGTCTCCAGACATATCTTGTGGTTTCTGACCTCCATGACTTTGGTATTTTTTTGTTTAGATTGCCCTACCTCTCTCTGTGCCTCTGCTTTTAAAATCCTACCCATGAATCAATCATCAAACATTTATTAAGTACCTGTTATGTACAAGACACTGAGAATACAGATACTCCTTGCCCTCAAGAAGTGTCCATTCTAACAGGGAAGACAACATTCACATACTTAGGTATACACAAAGCACATATGAAACATTTGCAAGGTAACCTTGGAGGGGAAGGTGCCAGAAGTTTGGAGGAGGGAGAAGTGGCCACCAAGAAAGGCTGTATACAGAAGATTCAATTTGAGTTAAGCCTTGAAGGAAACCAGAAACTCTAAGAGGCAGAGATGAAGAGGGAGAATATTCCAGGCATGGGGGACACCCAGTGCAAAGGCTGTGTGTCAAGGGAAATGGATTGTCATGAGGGAGGATCAACAGAGGGTCAATATGGTTGGACCAGAGCATGGATGCAAGGGAGTAAGGTATAAGAAGGCTGGAAAGGTAGGATGAGGCCAGATTATGAAAAGCTTTAAATAGTAAATTGGATTTATATTTGATCCCAGAGACAATAGGAGTCACTAAATTTTGAGTAAGAGGAAGAGGTAATGTGGTTACACTTATACTTTGGGAAAATCACTTTAGTGACTGTGTGGAGGCTGGTGGAGGCAGAAACACCAATGAGAAGGCTATTCTTTCTTTCTTTTTTTTTTTTGCTTTATTTGGAGGGGTGAAGGCAGGGCAGTTGGGGTTAAGTAACTTGCCCAAGGTCACATGGCTAGTAAGTGTTAAGTATTTGAGGCCAGATTTGAACTCAGGTTCTCCTGACTCCAGGGCTGGTGCTCTATTCACTGTGCCACCGAGCCACTCAGAGAAGGCTATTATAATAGTCTCATCGAGGATGTGATGAAAGCCTGAACTATGGCATTGGATATGTGATTGGAGAGAAGGGGACATCTATGAGAGATGTAGAGATGGAAACATTTGGAATGGATTGAATATGTGAGGTAGGAGTTAAGGATGACACCAAGTTTGTGAACCTTGGTGACTGGAAGGATGGTTGTGCCCTCAACATTAATAAGGAAGTTTGGAAGAAAGATGGGTTTTAGGGAAGAGGAAATCTGTTCTGTTTCTAGTTTAAGATGCCTTGGGGACAGTGAGCTTGAAATCAGAATCACAAGATTTGAGAGCTTGAAGGGACCAATCCACAAACAAAAGGAATCCCTATAATGATGCACCCACAGGGTGGTCAGCCAACCTTGTTTAAAGACCTCAGAGCAGGATGAAGGTCCCATACTTTGAGGAAGCACATTCTGTTTTTAGACAGATCAGATTGGTGGGAAGCTTTCCCTGACCTGCTAGCTTAATCTCCCTCTTCTCAGTGTCTACCTATTGCTCCTGGTTCTGTTATTTGGGATTAAACAGAATGAGCCTAATCCATACTCCATGTGAAGTCTTCAAATACTCAAAGACAGTTGTCATATCCCCCCAACTCTTCTTTGCTCCAGGGTAACCATATCCAAGTCATGGATTCAAGTCCCTTTACCATCCTGGCTGTTCTCCTCTGGACATTCTCCATCTTATTAAGGTCTTTCTTAAATTGTGGCACCCAAAACATAGTAATCCAGACAAGGTCTGACGAGCAGAGTACAGTTGGATTATCACTTTACTATGACCTTCTTAATGCAGCCCAAGGTTGTATTAGATTTTTTGACCATCACACTATATTATTTACTCACATTGAACTTGTGGTCCACTAAAAAACCCAGATCCTTTTCAGTGCCCCTCTTATATATTCATGACTTACCCATTGTATATTTGTGAAGGTGATTTTTTTGGTATATAAGTGAAAGACTACATTTATCACCACTAAATTCCATCTGATTAAATTTTACCTCTTAGGCTCCAATCTGTCAAGATTCATTTGGACCCTCATTCTGGCATCCAATATATTAGCTATACCTCTGGCTTTGTATCATCTTCAAATTTCATGAGCATATACCATCAATATCTTTATCTAAGTCATTGATAACAATGTTAACCAGGCCAAGGCCACGCCCAGATCCCTGAGGTGCTCCATTAGAACCTCCTGCCATGTGGACATTGAACCATTAACACTTGGAGTCCTGTCTTTCAACTCACTCTGAATTCATCTGATTATGTCCCCCTCTTCTCCACAAGGATAGCATGAGACATTTTATCAACAGTTTTGCCAAAAATCTAGGCAGACCATATCCAGAGCATTTTCTTCATCTACTAGTTTAGTTATTCCTTCAGTAAGGGAAATGGAATCACACCATCAAGATCTGTTCTTGATGAAGCTCTTTGGAATCACTGCTTTCCTTTCTAGAGGTTTGCCAACTCTCTGTTCTAGAATTTTCCAGGAAATCAGGTCAAACTCACTGATCTATGGTTTGTAGACTCTGTACTCTTGTCTTTTTTTGAAAATTGATGGGGCATCTAGGTGGTGTAGTGAATAGAGCTCTGACCCTGGAATCAAGAGGACCTGAGTTCAAATACAGCCTCAGACACTTGACATTCACTAGCTTGTGGCTTTGGTCAGGTCACTTAACCCCAATTGCCTTGCCTTTCCTCCTCCAAAAAAACCTGAGATGTCTAATTGGCAGTTGGTAGTGTAGGATTGAAGCTCAAGACAGAGACTAGGGCTGGATATATAGATCAGGGAGTAATATGGATAGGGATAGGGACTGGAACTGCAATTTTACTGGTATAAGGAATTCCTTGTACCAATACAAGTTGGCCCTTTCTCTGTAACCTATAGTCTTGAAGAATTGCCCAGTGCACAGAGAGAGGTAAAATGATTTGCCTAGAATCACATTATGTCAGAATAGAGAGTTAAACTCTGGTCTTCCTGGCTCTGAGGTCTCTTTAAAGCATCTGTATAGACATGATAATTGATCTTATGGGAGCTGATGAGATAACCATAGGAGAGAATGTAGAGGGCCAGCTCAAATCCTATCTTTTCCATGAAAGCTTTCTCTTCTACCCAGATAAAGTAGAATCATGGAATGTCAGAGACAAGAAGGGACCTTAGAGATCACAGAGACCAAATTTTATAGAGGAGGAAACTGAGGCCCAAAGAGGAGAAGTGGGATCAAAAAACCACAAGAAAAAATTAAGAAAAAGTATGTGTGGATCTGCATTCAGACACCATCAGTTCTTTTTCTGGAGGTGGATAGCATTTTCCATCATGAGTCTTTTGGGAATGTCTTGGATAATTGCATTGCTAAGAATAGCTAAGTCATTCACAGTTGATCATAATACAATATTGCTGTTACTGTATACAATATTCTCCTGGTTCTGCTCATTTCATTTTGCATCAGTTCATGTAAGTCTTCCCAGGTTTTTCTGAAAACATCCTCCTCAAATGACTATTCCTCTTAGACATGTTGCTAGTTCACTTACTGGCCCCTGAAATGCTATTTTCTTAAATGTGGAAGCAAAGAATGAGTATACAGAGAATGCTTGTAATATATTTCTTTCTAGTTCCAATATCTCTTTTCTTTAGAAAATTTTTGTTGATTCTTTATTAATATATCTTAAATTAGTTTGAGTAAGTTTTGCAATGTTTTTCTAAATTCTTTTTTGAAATTTTATTTAAAAAATTTTTATATGCCTTTGTTAAGCATGACCTTCATTTCCCAAAACATCTTTCCCCCCTTCTTTACTCAGAGTCAAGTCAAATCAAGAGGTATTTAAGTGCCTACTATATATTGGACACTGTGCTAAGTGCCAGAGATACAAAGAAAGAAAAAAAAAATAGTCCCTGCCCTTGACAAGTTCACAATCTAATGGGAAGAGAGAACATGCAAATATTTGGGTACAACAAGTAGTATACAGAATAAATTGGAGATAATCACCAGAGGGAAGGTATTAAGGTATTAATCAGGAAAGGCTTCTTACAGAAGGTAGGACTTTGGCTGAAACTTCAAGGAAGTCAGAGAAGTCAAGAGGTGGATGTGAGAAAGGAAGAGAATTCCAGGCATAGAGGACAACCAGTGAAAATGCTTATAGTTGAGGGAATGGCATGTACAAGGAACAGCAAAGAGGACAGGGTCACCATATTGTGGGGCAGTAAGTTATATGAAGACTGGAAAGGTAGGAAGGGATCAGGTTATGAGTGGTTTTAAATTTAAGCTAAACAGAAGATTTTATATTTGATCAGAGGGGTAATGGGGATGCCGTGGTCAGAACTTAACTTTAGGAAGTTTACTCTGGGGGCTGAATGGAGGATGGACTAATTATGGAGAGACCTGTGGCAGAAGACCAACCAACCGGCTTTGTGTGGTCTAGGCATGGAGTCAGAGCGGTGGCAGTATTGGAGGAAAGAAGGGGGCATATTTGAGAGATGTTGTGAAGGTAGAGACAACCGGAGTTGGGGGTGGGGAGAAGGGGGTAATGAGATTGAGTAAAGACTCTAAGAGGACGTTGAGGTTGTAAGCCTGGATGACAAGGAAGGATGGTGTTGCCTCCAACAGTTGTCAAAAAAACAAATACATTGGCCACGTGTGAAAAATATTTGCTTCATTCATTGCTGTCAACCACCAGTGTCTTTGTCTGCTGAGTAGGAGGTGGCATGCTTCAGGGTCAGTCTTTTAGGGTCAATCAGTTGCTCTTTTGATCAGAGTTCTAATGTCATTCAAGGCTGTTTTCTTAAGTTGTGATCATTGCATAAGATGGTTTTTCTGGTATGGTTATTTTATTCTGCATCGATTCATACAAGTTCTTCCCAGGTTTTTCTGAATCCTTCATTTTTGTTGGCTTTTGAGGTGCATTAGGGTTAAATCCTTTCTATCCAGGAGGCTTGGGCAAGATTTTTGTACTTCACACTGAGATCTGCACCAGAGAAGGGAGTTGCCTCACTTGGAGTTCCCTACATGGATGAAATCACAGACCCAGGGTAAAAAAAAGAATACAATAATATCCCATGACATTCATATGTCACAATGTATTCATAGAATCCCCAATTAATGGTTATTTACTTTGTTTCTAGTTCTTTATCATAAAAAAGTGCTGCCATAAATATTCTCTCTATTGGAACTTTCTGTCTTTTCTGCAATTGGAGTTGCAGTATTTTTTATATCTTTGCTCCCCTCTTATGCCATAAATTAAGCTCTGTGAGGGAATGGCTAGAACATGCCTTATATGTTTGTCTTTGCCCTAAAGTCTTGCATAAAGTAGCCGCTTGTACATTATACCTGTTAACGACCCTAGTACTCAGGTCTATAATCACCTATATAGCCACAGGATGCTATTTCCTTCCCATCCCACCCCCACCCCCGCTGCCCCAACAGTTCTCAAGTGATATGGCAATAGTTGCTCATCCATTAGAGGAGGCATGGTAGGTAGTAAGGTAACAGCTATTAAGTCCCTACTATGTGCCAAGGACTGTGCTTGACCCCTTACAAATATTACCTCATTTGTTCCTCACCTAGGAGGTGAGGTGCTGTTACTACCCACATTTTATTTATCTATTTTTTTTGCAGGGGAGAAGGCAGGGCAATTGGGGCTAAGTGACTTGTACAAGGTCACATGGCTAGTAAGTGTCAAGTGTGTGAGGTTGGATTTGAACTCAGGTCTTCCTGACTCCAGGGCTGGTGCTCTATTCACTGCGCCACCTAGCTGCCCCCATTATTTTCCCCATTTTATAGTTAAGGAAACTGAGGAAGACAGAGATTAAGTGACTTGTTCAGAGTCACACATCTAGGAAGTGTCTGAAGCTAGATTTGAAGTCAGGTCTTTCTGCCTCTGGGTCCAGCACTATTCATTGCTCCACCCAGTTGCCTCCTGGAGTCAGGAGATACGAGTGAGAATCCCAGCTCTGATAGTTATTAGGACCAGATTATGGAAAGCCTAGTTCCCACCCTCTTCTCTTGGATTCTTTCCTTTCTCCCCCCAATCCCATCAAGACCCATCTTGCACCACCTTTTTACTAACTAACCTCAGATATCCCCCTCCTCCCCTGCCAGGCAAATCTGTAAGGAGTTCTCAGACCTGATGGCACAGGACCGTTCCCCGCTGGGTAATAGCCGACCCTCTCTCATCCTGGAGCCGGGAGTACAGAGCTGCCTCACTCATTTCAGCCTCATCACCCATGGTTTTGGGGGCCCAGCCATCTGTGCCGCACTCACGGCATTCCAGAACTACCTGATTGAGTCACTCAAGGGACTTGATAAAATGTTCCTGAGTAGTTCGGGCAATGGGCACCCAGCTGGAGACTCAAAAGCATCAGAAAAGGATGTGAAACACCGGAAATAATCTGCCCTGGCCTCTTGCCTCCTGTGTCTTGCCTCTCCTCTCCTCTTCGTCCTGGAACTCTCCTGAAGCTTGGGAGAGGAGGCCTGATCTCTTGAGTTTTGGGGATGGGGGAGAGGAAGAAGAAAAAATAAAGGCAATCTGACTGTTGGGTCATCCTGGAGCACAGGCTGGAAAGATTCCTTCTTTGCTTTCAAAGGCAGTGATTGGGGGAAGAAGGAAAAAAAAAAGAGACAGGGAAACCATGGAACAATCTGCTGGAATCAGGAGCAGGGGAAGGGTGTTGGGGGCTAGGCAGCTCGGAGACCTCACTCCTTCTGTAGATTGATTAATTTTGAAGCTGGGGACCCAGTCATCCTATGTCACACGTGCAATGTTCTGGCTTCTCTTTTCCTCTCTCTATGCAAGTGGCTTAGAGAATGCCAGGGATGAGAAGGTTTCTGAGGGAGCCTCACTTTGTGGGGTAAGGGGTGGGGAAGGGGTTTCAAAGGGCAAGGGGAGGGGGAGGGTAGTGACTGGGGTGGGGGAGGATCCAGATGTTTTGAGTTCCAGACAAAGGTAGGAATCCTTTGGCAGAAACTGGGGTGTTGTGTATGTGTGTATGTGTGTGTGTGTGAGACGAGGGTTGTTGAGAGACACTTAGTCTCCCTTACCACACAGAGGGGGCCCCTCTTGGCACAGGAAATATCCAGAGTAGCTGATGACCACCTATCAGTGGTATTTGGGAAAGAGTTGGGTGTTGTTCAAGGACTAGCTCTTTGACCCCCTCCCCCTCCCCCATTCCTCCAGGAGAGTGGTGGATACGAAGAACAGGCTTTGCTAGGTTCCTCAATAACCCTTCTTTCCACCTCCCTGCCCCCAACATGGGAAGGACCCAAGGGAGAGAGGAGCTATTGAAAAAAAACACGAAGCAGAAGCAGTGCTTGAGTCCAGGCCAAACTCCACGGCCCTGTCAGCATCTGTATATATTTATTTATGTTGTAATTAAATCAGAATGTCTCAAAGTGTCTGTTGCGAGTTATTTATATTGGGTTGGATTGGGAATTCTGATTTGGTTTGGTTTCCTTCCTATTCGGCAAAGAGTCTGTCCAAGGGACCTCTGGGCCAATGGACAGGGGAAGGAAAGGGGGTAGTTCTATCCCTGGGAACCTCTGGCTTGGCAGGATGGCAGCTGAGAAGCTGACGCCTCCACCGTTGAGTCACTGGCGAGGCCTTGCCAGCACTGACCTGACCCTTGTTTCTCTGGATCCTGAAATAGATGTGTTCTCCTCAAACCACCAAGGTGTCCTCTTAATAAACTCTTTTGCTTGGCTGAGCAGCCCTCCCTGTCCTTCAGGCTGAGGGTTGGGGGCTGGGGGTAGGGGTGAGATGGGTTGTCAGTGGGACGGCTGTTATAAGGGGCTCTGCCAATGCTAGAGGAATCAGGTGGGGGAAAGCTAAAAGGCAGTGTGCCACAATGGACAACATGCTGGGTGTAGAGGCAGAAAGCCCTGGGTTCAAATCCCGTCTCTTGACATTAGCTGTTCGACCATGGGCAAGTCACTTAACCTCTCTGTTTCTTCATCTATAAAATGGGTGTGCTAATGAGATCTGTTTTGTGACTCAAACGAGATAATGTGGGTGTCAGGTGCCTTGTGAACTTTAAAGCATTTTATGAGTACGGGCTATCATGATAGTTGCTCAGATTTTTAGACCAGAATAAGCATTTGTTGGGCTTTTAGGTGCTGCAGTGGATAGAGTCAGGAAGACCTGAGTTCAAATACAACCTCAAAAGCTTGCTAGCTGCATGACCCTGGGTAAGTCACTTAACCTGCCTGCCTCGGTTTCCTTATGTGTAAAATGAGCTGGAAAAGGAAATGGTAAACCACTCCAGTATCTTTCCCAAGAAAATCCCAAGGGATCACAAAGAGTTGGACACAATTAAAAATGACTCAACAGCAAAAGCATATATTAGGTGCCCAGCACTGGGCTAAGCGTTTTACAAATATGTTCTCATTTGGGCCTCACAGCAACCCTTGGAGGTAGGTGCTATTCCTGTCCCTGTTTTACAAATGAGGAAACAGAGGCAGAGTTAAATGACTTGTCCGGGGTCACACAGCCAGTTGATGTCTGGGACTGGATTTGAACTCGGGTTTTCTTGACTCCATGCCCAGTGTTTTAGCCACTGTGTCACCTAGCTGCCCCTGACTTGCCTCTATTTGGGGCATGAAAAGATAACCCCAACCTCTTAGTTTGAGGACGTCCGTTTAATGTGGCATAGGGTCCTGAAAGGAGACCCTGGCTATACACTTGGCAGGCTCTTCTGAGATCTTGGAGTCACAGACCGTGAGGCAGCGTCAAGAGATGGAATTCTTCATCAGAGCTTGGCTACTGACTTAGTGACTACTGGCAAATCGCAGCTGCTTCATTCACAACATGGGAATAGTCACCCTATCTCATAAAGTTATTGGTGGGGTTCCAATAGCAGCATATTCTGAATAAGTATAAAATACTATACAGATATATAGAGTAGCAAGGTAGTACAGTGGATAGTGCTCCCAGCCTGGAATCAGGAAGACCTAAGTTAAAAATCCAACCTCAGACACTAGCTGTGTGACCCTGGACAAGTCATTTAACCCTGTTTGCCTCAGTTTTCTCATCTGTCAAATGAGCTGGAGAAGGAAATGGCAAACCACTCTAGTATCTTTGCCAAGAAAACCCCAAATGGGGTCATGAAGTCAGATAAGACTGAAATAACTGAACCACAACTATGCAAATATAGTGGGTAGGGACTTAACCTGTGATGTCATTGGTCTAGGGAATTCCTCAGGGAAGGAACCCCTGCCAATGCAGGTCAACACCTTCTCTGCAATTTAAAATGGTAGAGAGTTGCCCAGAACAGTGGTGTAGGGGCCACTAAGTTGTACATAGGGATCCCTGTGGACCTTGCATATTGACTAAGTTTTGTGTTTTTTTTTGTAAATTTTAAACTTAAATACAAAATAAGAAAAGGAAAAAAATTGCCACGTACATAGCAGAAAATGAGAGGATTCAAAATATAAAGCAATAAATTTCCATTTCAAGAAAGCCTACATAATAAATGCTTATGCGTTGTGTTCAGAGCCGTCCATCTTTTCTTTACTTCCTTGTAGGTTTTCTTTTGTTCTCTGCTGGGTACTTTTTACTTTGTTCTTTTTTCCCCCTTCCTCCCCTCCTCCCCCAAGAAGGCTATAATTAACCATGGATATGTGTGTATATATTCGCCTGTTTCCTCATCTGTAAAACACCTCTGGTCTAGAGTACTGACAGGTTAAGGTACATGCCCAGGGTCACACAGTCAGTATGTGGTACACACTTGAATCTAGGTCCTCCTGACTTGAAGGCTGGCTCAGTATCCATTATGCCATGCTGCCTCTCCTATCTACAAATACCACAAATCACTATTTTCCACTTCACAGCTTCCCCCCTCCCCCTCCTCCAAAGTAAAAAGCATGAGAACTTCAATGTCTTGTTGAGAGAGATGACTGGAGAGTGTATTTTCTTCTGCACAGAAACTCACGTGTCCTCCATCCAGGAGGGGAAAGGCTTAGGAAACCATGGCCTCTTCTTGCAAGGTTAAGAATATAAGAAGGGGCAGCCTAGCACAGAAGGGTCAAACTGAGGAGCCTCTGGAGGGCGAGCTTATGACTGAAGCCCAGTGAGGGGAAAGGTTGACTCATTTGGCTCTGATCAATTTCTTAACAGACTGGGCCACCCAGCTTGGGGAGCAGAGATCAGTCATCCCCCCCTGCTACCTCCTGCCTGTTGGACTTGACAAGGGTGGGGAACCTGCAGCCTTGAGGCCAAATGTGGCCCCTCTAGGCCCTCAAATGTGGCCCTTTGACTGAATCCAAACTTCACAGAACAAATCCCATTGATAAAAAAGATTTGTCTTGTAAAATTTGGACTCAGTCAAAAGGCCGTACTCGAGGACCTAGAAGGCCACATGTGACCTCGAGGTCAAAGGTTCCCCACCCCTGGACTCTAACCCCCGGATTCTAACAGTGGATTTCAGGTTGACAAAGGAAATTGCCAGGTTTCACTCATTCCTTAAGAGCCTTCTAATCCTTTGACCAAGATTAGTCTTAAACCTTTCACTAGCTGGAAGAATAGAGACTGACCTTGACTCTGACAGCTTCTCTCCCCTTCTTAACCACCTCAGTAGTGAATTTCGTGCTATTGAATTAGGCCCACCCCCAAGATGAGGTGTCCCAGGAAATGGCTCCAACTGTCAGGGAATGGACTTCTGGAAGGCCCTGGCTCAAGGGATTCCATTAATAGGAAAATTAGGCAAGCATAAGAAGACAGGCTATGGATGGCATGTATTTGTATAAAAGTATAGTGACACCCCTCCTTAGGGGAATACTGGATGTATGTTCCCTGGGATCCTACAGTGAATGGGCAGAGTATGGCTGGTATTTTCCAAGACCTGTCCTGCAGTGAATTTAACTTGAGCTGCAACTCTTTCCTGTTAGAGATGGACTCACAGTGTAAGTGTCTTGGGGCTCTGTAATGTAATGCCAAACAAAGGCAACTTCCCAGGTTCAAAATACCAGCATAGGTGCTCTCTATTTTATTCAGTGACAAACCAAGAACAGAGGAGATCAAAACATGACATCATTCAAAATACAGCATTTACTAAGTGTGATTAAATAATCTCCAAGTACTACCCCATCCCAGGACCTTCCAATCATTCAATCAATTACAAAGTCCCTGTTCTAAATACTTCTCCACCCCTAGGCTATACCTTAATTAAGTCCACCACAAAGCCCCTCTTCTCAAATGGAGATTAGTTTCCAAACATAAGGTCAAAAGTTCCCCACCCCTGGATCACAATTGAATCTACCCCAGAGTTACATCAAGTTTAAACACAGCACTTAATACCCAAATGGAGGTCTTTTCTTCATTTTGACACGAGGCAAGTTCTCAGCAATCTTAGTTCCTGGGGAGACAAGGCTTAGCAAGGCCATAAGATACATTGCCAGTCCCTTCATGAATTTATCCTCTGTCTGTAGAACAGTCCTAGAACCCCTGAACACATTAGCAAAGCCCTCTCCCAGGATTTCTGTAAACATACAGCAAGAAAATCCTTCTTCAGGGCTTCCGAACCAACATAAAGGTTCCCAGACCCCTGCAACAACAGCACTGTCCTTCACCAGTGGACAGTATTCACTCTGTCTGCAGGACAGTCTCCAGACCCCTGCAACAACAGTACTGTCCCTCATCAGTGGACAGTATTCACTCTCTGTCTGCAGGACAGTCTCAGGGCTTCTTAACCAAATGCCAGGTTCCAGGACTTCTTCAACAGGACAGTCTTTCACCAGTGGACAAATCTGGCAAAATAACATCAAAACAGACAGACAAAGTACCAGCAAAACAGCCATGTCTCCTCAGTCCTTGGCAGCTCAGGGGGGCAAGTCTCAAAAGTCCAGGGCAATTCAAAGCGGCCACCAGCAATTCTCTTAGTCTCTCTCTCTCCACGAGGTGCTGCTTCCAAAAAGATCTTCCTCCTCTCTCTAGTGTCTCTCCAAATCTACATCACCAGCTCCTCCCAGTTCAGGACTTTCTTTTCACATCAACAAGCCCATCCCACAGGTGGGATTAACAAACTCTGGGTTTTAACACAATCAATTTGAAAACCAAGCCAATACAGGGGAATCTTTAATTGCCATTACTATCACAGGCTCTCATTCCTTTCTCTTTTGCTCCATCTTTGTCCATTCTCTCTATCTACCATGCCCCAAGGACCATTTTTATTCCATGCTTCAAGCTGCTAGTGGGCAGTAATCTTGTCTTTTACCTTGTTCTGTGCGTTTCATCCCCTATTAACAAGCATATAAAAAAATGGCACTAAATCCAGTTCTGGAAAGCAATTTGGAACTGTATTAGCTTCATGCCCTTAGCCTGCAGCATTGAATCCAGTGCCTAGGGCCAGCCTCCTGAAGATGTTAAGTACATTTAAAGTAAAATGCCAAGCAATTTTCACGCCAATGAAATATCTAGAAAAGGCAAAGGGGCTCTGAGAAGGACAGGACCAAGTACTAACAGCACTCTCTCTTTTCTCTCTGTCTCTGTCTCTCTGTGTCTCTCTCTCTCCCCCCCCCCCAATCCTGGCCCTCCAACAGCAGCAAGAGGTTTTGCACTCTTCCTTCCACAGCTGGGTTGAATTAGAAAACATGAATAACCTTATTGGATAACGACCTAATGGCACATTATCACGGAACCAAACCGCTTAAAATGTCACTTTGCATTTACAAGACTGCTCCCGGTTTGAACTGTGAGTATTGCTGGGGAGAAGAAAATCTTGCTCCTCCCCAGAAAGGCCAAGAAAGGGGCCCAAATTCAGAGGGAAGCAAGTTTTAGTCTGTTTCACTTAGAAAAAGAAGGAAACCTTAACAGGATGGTGGGGGGAGGAGTTAAGATACTGAGGAGAAGATATTGGTGGGTATTGGCACAACTGGGGCCTGTGGAGTAGAGTCAAATCTTGGCTAATGAGCTTTGAGGGTTTAGTCTAGCAAAGATGGTACCCAGTGATAAGGCCCAGACCAGCTTTGTAGCTAGAGTTTTAGTTGAGTCATGGTGAAAAGACACAGAACACCTTTCCCTCTTTGACCAGGACTACCCGTGATGAATGCCGAGTCCTTATCTCCTATGCCAGGGTGGGGAAGCTGTGACCTCGAGGCCATATGTAGCCTTCTAGGTCCTTGGGTGCAGCCTTTTGTCTGAGTCCAAGTTTTATAGAACAAATCCTTCTTGTAACAGGATTTGTTCTGTGAAGTTTGGATTCAGTCAAACGGCTGCATTTGAGGACCTAGAGGGCCACATGTGGCCTCAAGGCTGCAAGTTTACCACCCCTGTCCTATACTAACATTATAGAAACTGGAAAGGTCCTCAGAGGTTATTTGATATAACCCCATCATGGTGCAGGATTCCTGAGAGGGAAAGAGACCACTTGTGGAGCCCTGGAAGCTGAAGCTCTTTGTTCTTGTGGGGGGCAACCCCAATCTGTTACAGGAGGGCTCAGAGGTAATGATGATACCTCTAGAAGAGGGGTTCTTGACCTGGGGACCACAGACTTAGATTTCAGTGTATCCATGAACCTGCATGAGACAAAAATCACATTTTTCTTTTCACTAACTTCCTTTTTCTTTTTGCTTTTTTTGGAGGAGGGGGTGGAGTGCAGGGCATTTGGGGTTAAGTGACTTGCCCAAGGTCACACGGATATCAAGTGTTAAGTGTCTGAGGTTGGAGTTGAACTAACAAGGATGAGTCTTCCTAACTCCAGGCCCCAGGGCACTCTATCCACCATACTGCCTAGCTGCCCACCTGCAGCATAGAAGGTACTTAATAGATTGAATTGAATATCAAATTAGTTGTTGCAAGTTGTTTTGAAATAGTTTGGACTCATTTCTACTTCAAAATTACCTATGTAGATCACACATGATCAACTTTCCTGCTATGGATTGTATTTCAATATAATTGGTTTCCCTTGTAATCCTATTTATTTTCTGTATTTAAAAAACATTATTCTGAGAAGGGGTTCACAGGCTTCAACAGATCACCAAATGAATCCATGACCGAAAAGTTAAGAAGCCCTATTCTAAACCTATGAGGAGGAAGTCATGCTTCATGTCCCCCATGCTTCATGGAGTCTGTCCCCCAGGCTCTGTCTTTAGTTTGGCTATAAATGAGCAGCCACAAGGAACCAGGGTGAGCCAGCACAGAGTGCCACCAGGATTTGGTCAAGCTGTCTTTGGTATACTTCTTACTTAGCCTGTGTGGACTCAACCCAAGAAGGCTGCACAGCACAAACCCAACCAGGACCACAGAATGTGGTGTTAGAAAGCAATTTAGGAGACCAATCAAGCTCCATTATTTTACAGATGAGAAAACGAGACCTATAAGCAGAACAAATGACTTTCCCAAGGTCTTACAGGTGGCTGGGCCAGGCTTTAAACCCAGGTTTAAACCTAACGTCCATTCCACTGCATCACAACTGTTTCTTTGGTCACAGAATTTCAGATTTGGAAAGGCTCTCAGTAGGCACATAGTTTAACCCATGGCTGATGAAGAATCTTTTCTACATGTATCCAGAGAGTCCTCTACACATATCCAACAAGGAGCCATACAGCTTTTGTTCTAAGACCTCCAGTGATGGTGAGCCCACCAATCCACTTCTTCAGAGTGCTTATCACAAGTTTTTTTTCTTATATCAAGTATGAATTTACCTCTTTGTAAGTCCCACCCTCTTAGCTTACCTTTGGGGCCAAGCAGAACAAAACTGATGGTTCCCCATGACAGCTCTTCTTGAAGACCGCCATTATTATGCCTCCTCTCCCCCTCCATTTCTCTCCCCCAATCCCACCCTCCCCCCCAATCTTCTCTCCAGTCTAACTATCTCTTGTTCCTTTAACAAATTCTCATGTGGGCAGGAATCTGAGGCCCATCAGTATCCTGGTTGCTCCTCCCTGGGCAATTTCAATTCATTAATAAACTTTTCCCTCTAATCCTGCTTTCAATCTACTCTGTCTATATCTTGGATATGCCTAGTTGTATACATGTGAGTTTCTCAAGGGCATGGGTTTTTATCGTTGTATCTTCATAAATGTCTTTGGGGCAGCTGGATGGGGCAGTGGATAATGCGTCAAACCTGGAGTCAGGAAATTGTTGTTAAAATAGTTTTTCAGTTGTGCCCCACTCTCTGTGACCCCATTTTGGGTTTTCTTAGCAAAGATACTGGAGTGGTTTGCCATTGTCTTCTCCAGCTCATTTTACAGATGAGGAAATTGAGGCAAACAGGGTAAAGTGACTTGCCCAGGGTCATACAGGTAGTGTCTGAAGCCGGATTTGAACTCAGAAAGATGAGTCTTCCTGACTCCAGACCCAGCACTCTATCTGTCCACTGTTCAACCTAGCTGCCTTGCAAAGTCAGAAAGATGTGAGTTCAAACCTAGCCTCAGACACTAGCTATGTGACCCTGGGCAAGTCACTTCACCCAGTTTTGCCCGTTTCCTCATCCATAAAATGGCAAACCACTCCAATATTTTTCCCCAAGAAAACCCCAAATGTGGTTACAAAGAGCTGGACATGACTGACCAACAAAAAACAAATGTCTTTTAAATTTTTAAAATGCGGTTCCCAGAACTGGACACAATACTTTAGATATGACCTGCCCAGGGTCGACTACAGTGTAGCTAGCATTTCATTTCGATAGTATGCATCTCTTAATAGTCTGCAGTCACATTAGTTTTGTGTGTCCCATCAGACTATTGACTCATGTTGAGCCTTGTGGTATATGAAAAAGCCCAGATCCTTTTCTGACAACCTTGTCCAGCTATGCTTCCCCCATATGTACTTGTGGAGTTGTTTTTTTAACACAAGTGTACCACTTTGCATTGATTCCTTTTAAATTTAATCTTATTAGATCTGGCCCAGTGTTCTAGCCTGATGCGTTTGGAATCCTGACTTGCCTCCAGACCATTAGCTATCCGGCCTGGCTTTGTGCCACCTGTAGATTAGATAAACACGCCATTTATGCCTTCATTCAAGAAAATGAAACAAGAAAACAAAAGTACAAGTCTTCTGACACTGGACTGTGGTCCTATCAGTTACCTATCCACCAAAGGTCCTCAGGAAGGGACCATCTTTAGCCAGGAAATCGAAAAAATGAGAACAGAGTCTTGTTAACTCCTTGGGCCTGAGGCTTTGCTAATAAGACATATGGTCGGGATTATTATCTGGAGTGGAGGCAACAGCTCACTGTGGATATTGGAATAACACAGAAAGACTTAAAAAGGGTCATGACATTATTTTTTTTTTCCTTGATGATTCCTTTTTTTTTTTTCTGGGGAAAATTTTTATTATTTTTCAGCTCCTGACTTGCTTGGTTTGGCTCTAATAAAAAATAGGTGGTGATGTATATGTGTAGATGGCTGGTTTACTTAGCGGCTTTTCTGCACATCTGGTGGCCTCAAATTAAAATTCATGCATTTAGACAGCTAAGACTGCTCATCATGACTTTTAAATCACTGGAAATTCAGGCTTTTAGAAGGCAGCGGTATGGTACTGTGGAGAGAGCCCCAGACTGGAAGTTAGGAAGTGTGGGTTCTAGTCCCTGTTCTAACACAAAGTTAGTGATGTTGGATAAACCATTTCCTTTCCCCTGGTCTGTTTTGTCCTATGAAAATGGATCAGTTGGTAGATGGTCTCTATAACGACATTCAAGACACTAGAATGAGGTCTTCTGTAAGGCTGTATAAATAGGTGATTTATCAGAATAGAATCCCTCTCCCCCTTTCTAAGGATAAAAATGTTGGGGGTGGGAGGGGAAAAAGGGAGTGGGAAAATGTAACCCTTTAAAAACTTCAGCAGACCAGACCCTAAGGAGGCAAAGGCAGCCTCCTTGAAGCTCTGGCATCAATGGCATTATTAAATACGTGTTTTACTACTAAATACTATTAAATAAATAGAAGGCAGCAGGCCTTGAAAGGCTTCTGCAAACGATCCTAACTCTCCTTCGTGGATTTTGCTTTTGTAATGAAAGACCTTAGTTATGGGTTTGTGAGGGCCCAGCAGGCAACCTTAAGAGGGGACTTGATTGATACTCTGCTGTTCTAAGGGTCCACGACCTGTACCAGTGGCCAGATTTACTGGAACCTTTGAACCAGGATTTCAGTGTCCTTCAGAGAGCAACTTTGTGTTGGCAGTTCAGACATCCCAGTTTCCTTCTTTCTTCCCAGAAGGTGCCAAGATGCTGGTTCCTGGTAAACCTCCAGTATCTCTTCATCAGCTGGCCCTGGTGTTCTCTCTCTACCCTGAGGCTAAACAGATGCTCCGTACTCCAACCTACCTCCAACCCAGAGGTCTGGGAAGGGATAAATTGTTTTCTGTTTATTAATCACCTGTAAGCAGATGGGAGCCAATAGGAAGCCCATCAGGAGCAGAATCTTTGGTAAGGAATCAAGGGGTATTAAAGGGACAGTGTAGTCCCCACACTTTCTGACTTTGCTTGGGTCAACTGCTGACTCTACTTTCCATCTCCAAGGTGGCATGGTATAGTAGTGGGGAAAGAAAAAACCACCACCACCAACCATGAAAGTCAGACCTGGATTCTACTCTGTGACCTTGGACAAGGCACTTCATTTCTCAGATCTCAATTTGCCCTCTATAAAATGAGAAGTTGGACGGAAGACTCCCCAGCTCTAATATTGTGAGACTGTTACAACTATTGGGAACAGTGTTAGTATCACAGGTTGGAGAACTGGAAAGGAACTAGAAGTGATCCAGAAACCCAGTTCTACCACTTACTTGGTAAATGACCTTGGACAAGTCACTGTCTCTGGTCCCAAAATGGGGGCTGTGATGGTGAACTTAGATGACTTCTAAGATCTCTTCTATCATCTAGTTCCTTTCCCTCTATATTAAATGATGTTATACACTAAAAAAAAAACAAACTCAGGTGACTTCTCACACAGGTAGTAAGCACCATAGCAGAATTGCAACAGAAACTTGAACCCAAATCTCTTGACTCTTAAATCTACGTCTCCTTCCATTAAACCAAGCTTCCTCTCCTTTAACAGGGACTTAGGATTTACTAACAGTCTGATTAAAATTCCAACTACTGGAGAGAAGAGTTACATTCCTTTAAAAAAAATATGCAAAACCAATTGAGAACAAAATGTTGGAGCTCAGCCTGCCAAACCAAACAGTTTGTCTAAGCAAACACCTTTATTTAGGTTGCAAGTGTATTCAAAATGGATACTTGGTTTCCAATATTCCAGCAGAACAAGATCCACTTTAGGACCCCATTGATGTCACTGAGGATCCTTGGAGAAGCTCTGAAGGGCCACCAGGACTGCTGCTCTCTCCTTCCAGCAAGCCCTGCTCTCTTACCCCTCTCCCCAACACTTCCCAGGCCTAATCTTTGGCTTGGAATCTCTCTGGGGTGGGTATTCCTCCTTTGATGACAAAAGAATAGATAGTCCAAGTATCTTCCAAAAACATGTTTTGTAGGCAGACCTGGGTTTGCCTGGGACCCTCTACTAGAGTTAGGAGAAATGGCAGATGTGGTTAAGTGACCTGACCTAGGTCAAAGAGTCTGTAGAGTGAGGAGACCAGCATCATAAGGTGGTGGTGGTTGTTGCAGCAGCAGCATTTAACACGTAATATCTCATTTAATCCTCACAACAACCCTGGAAGAGAGGTGCTATCATTATTCTCATTGTACAGATGAGGACCTGAGGCAAACAGGGCTAAGTGACTTGCCCAAGGTCACACAGCTAGTTAGGTGTCTGGGGCTGGATTTGAACCCATGAAGATAAGGTGTCCTGACTGTGGCACTGCCCTGTGTCTATCTGGGTGCATCTTACTCTAAATGGGAGCACTCTCTCCATTATACTAAGCTGACTTTATGATCACCAAAAGACATCACACAGTCAAGTGACAGGACATACATTTGGGGGGCCATGGTCCTGCACAGGCATTCTGGGGCCCCTTTAGGAACACTTTTCTTTTGTCAAGCAGCAAGTGTCTAATTAAAAATGATTCTGTGCTAGGAGAGGCAGGATGGAAGAGGCATAGTGGGGCTAAATTTGTGGCAACCTGGTTTTTGCTTGGTAAGAAGGCATGTTAGGAAAACACAGAGAGACTTGCATGAAATATCCAAGAGTGAAATGAGCAGAACCAAGAGAATGCTGGATGCACTAACAGCAACACTGTTCGAAGAGAAAATGTGAATGATTTAAGCTATTCTGAGTTATACTGATATTCCAATCAACTATGAAGGACCACCTTCTGAGAAAAGAGCTGATATAAAGAACTATGTATTGTACGGTTTCACATATACATCCATGTTAAATGTTGGCCTTCTGTAGTGCAAGGCTGGAAGGGAGGGAGGGAAACAGCTTTGCACTCAAATGTAGCAAAAAAAAAAAAAAACACGTCAGCTCCTTAAACGAACTTAAGCAAAATGAAATAAGCAGAACCAGGAAGATAATATACATAATGGTCACAAAAAGAACAATAAAACAATCTAAACTAAATTCTGTGAAATCATAATGACCAAGCTTGGTCCCAAAGAGATCTGAAAAGACACCTACTTCCCCATCCCTCCTGTACAAAGTTTAGGGGCGAGAAGAGGGGCACCCCACTGTATATCCGACTTTAACAAAATGTTTACTAGTTCTGATGACTCATCTCCCCCCCCCACCTTTTTTATTAAAAGTGGTTGGAGGGAGAGGGGGATACACTGGGAAATGTGATATTAAAACAAAAGATAACAATAAAAATCCTTTAAAAAAAAGAGGGCAAGGAGAGACAACAGCACAACACGGAAGTACACTGTGTAGAAGAGCTGGGAGAAACTCAACTGAATTACACCCAAGGAAAAGAGACCATTCACTAAGTTCAATGACAGAACACATCTTCCCTGAGGGAAGGGTCCAGTCAAGCTGAAAGAAGAGAAGAGCCCAGTTTGTCAATATCCAGCTTTATTGGGATCTAGTCCTCTGAATTTCAGAAGTGTAGAAAACGATAGTAAAGAAGCCAGTCGCAAAAAGGTAAGCTGGCCGGTGGGGTCAGTTGGGGGTCGGTGGTAGGTTAGCTCTTCTTGGAAGGGAGGATGGTGTCCAGCTCGTGGATGCCATCTTTGTCAATGATCCGAACGCTGAAGGACGGTAGGTTCAGGATGAAGCGCTTCTGGAGCTGCAGGGGAGATAAAGAACATGATAACAAGCTCCACGCTGAGGCTGAGGCCAGAGAGGCTGAGAAGTGTGCATGCCCATCTAACAGGAGCCAGGGGATGTGGCTGGATGCCTGACCCAAAAGAAGCCAGAAAGCTCCAATCCTTCTGCCCTCCAAGAGTTCCCTGGCCTGAGAGGCTCAGCTGGGAACACAAAGAACGGGGTCTGGTCTCAAATGGGTATGAGAACTTACTCAGCCTGTAGTACGCAAATCTTACTTACATTGTAGAAAATCTGTCTCAAACTAAAACTTAATAAAAAAAAAATGGCAGGCCAGGGGCCAAGGTAGTATTCTTTCCAGGTCTCATTAGCCAATCGCCTAAACCAAAGTGAGAGCAAGTTCCTCCTTCCCACCTCAAACCCCTCTCCCAACACCCTTCTCCAATTCAGGACAATGTATCCGTGGGGATCATCTCTGCTTTCTAACAAGTATTTCTACGTGAGAGGAAATTGCAAGGGGGCTGTGGTCCGAACATTTCCAAGCATATTTTGTTGCTATCCCAGCTGGGGATAAACGAGGAATGGAGATGGAGGAAGTCACTGCTGCTCTATCTCCTTCCTAGGCTCCTCCTCTCCATAACCCTCCTCCTATGAGGAACGAAGCCTCCCCAGGCTTCCTTCAGGATGCAGCCGTCTGCCCTGTTCAAGCCTTCACACCCTGAAGCCCCCCAACTCCAGCAGAACAAGACAAGCAGTCCAAGAAAGACATGCTCCCGGAAGCCGCCTTTATGGCTGAGCACCATACTCCAATCTACACTCCACCAAAAGCTTGAGGCCAAGTGCCAGCCTCACACTGGGCAATGCAGGGCATGGATTGACAGTCTTTGTGAGCACCAGCAAACAAAAAGCCTCAGTAGCACATGGGAAGATTCCAAGTTCCTAAAAGCCACCTCTGGGCCCCCCAGCTGCCCCAGCCTTTCAGCTGACTTGATCAGGAAAGTATGAAAGAGAGTTTGTTCTCAAGATGCTGCTCCGGTAGGGAGAATTACAAACTAGGGGGAGGGGGAGTGGAGGGAGTTGCTGCAATGGGGTGAATGCAATAGGCTTCTGGGAGAGGATAAACTAACATTCACTGCACATGCCTGCTCCCACCCAGTTCTACTAGACAGACCATGGTGTGCTCTGTCCTTCACTCTGAGGAGCATGGGCAAAGACAATTAGGAAAGTTAACGTCTCTGAGAAGCCTAAAGTGGTTACTTTCTCCAGAAAAACAAACTCCCAGTGTACCATTTTTAGACTGTCACGGGCAACCTTGGGATGAGGGGTCAATAAAGAAATCTTTCCCTCATCAGCTCAATGACCAAATGTCCTCAACCTCCATCTCCGCCTCGGCCCTTTCCTTTGCCTCAAACCTCCATGTTGCTTTCTGCTGCCCCTTGAATGCAGACTTGTCTACACTCCCCCCAGAAGGAGTTTACTTCATCTACGCTCCATACTGAAGGAAAATGATTTAAGAATTCATGTACCCCTGACAGCTGGCATGGATGGAGCACTTGATAGAGTTTTACCTCGTCTGACTGACAGTATGTTTTTTAAGAGGTCAAATCTTAGGGCCACAGTAGATATGAAGCTTAAAAAGCGCCATACGTGGTTGGCTGCACCAATAGGATGTGAAGTGTAGAAGGAGCTGCAGTGAGGAAAAGCAATGAAGCTGAAGAGTTTACTTTGGGGAGGACGTGAACCATGCTAGCAAAGATAACAAGACTGCCACCCCCCAAACCCTCCCTTCAGTAGCCACTCCACATCTGGCTAGCGGGTATTTATTACGCCTTCTGGCAAGGACAGGAAAAAAATGCGACTGAGGAACAGGAAAAACATTGGCCAACACAAGCAGACAAACATTCCTTTCTCAAGATCGCATGGGAGCCACTCACCTCCTCCAGACATTTCTTCAGGAGCTCTACGGCCTCCTCACGCGTGATACCTGAACGAGAAAGCACAGACACACTGCTCCACACACGCACACACAGGCTGCTTTAATTAAAGCCTAACTCTCCCACCCCAAACATTTTATTAAATTTAAACAGCTTTTTCAGCTCAGTGCACACACGACCAAAAGAAAAGAACTGGAGAAAAACTCTCCTTCCAACTTGGAGCAAACACATTCCATATGTACTCCAGGGTGCCCTGGACCTGAGGGTTCCCACTGCCACAAGCCATTGCGAATCGATTTGTTACAGAGAATGGGAAGCATGACGGAATTTTGCCTCCCATGGCCAGGGATCTGCCTTTGGAGAAGTCCAGCCGTCTCTCTCCCCTTGACTTTATTACGGATTTAAATCAGCTCCATCTGCCTAGGGCCGGCTGCAAGTCAAGGGGAAAAGCAGGGCCTGGGTTTCAGTGCTACTTTCCCTGCTGGGTATTAACTATAACAATGGGGAAGGCACGTGTGGGCTATCTCTGTGATTCTCAAACATCAGAACGAAAAGGGGCTCTTGATGGGGATGGCAAACTGGGATGACATGTTGTGCAATTAGAGTTTGGTGGGGCTTGGGCTTTTTCCTCCTGGTTTTTGGTGGGCAGGCTGGAAGAATCACTGACAAGTCACAAAAGAATTACCAAAAGGCAAGGGCTACTAACGTCTTAGACGGAGACTATGATATTGATATGGATGAGCTTATAGGAAATGGAAACAGTAACAAATAGAAACGCTTCATTTATTGTGCTGGATAGAAAGGGAAAGAGGGAAATTTAGAGGAAAAGTTATTTGTCCTCATGGCCAAAGTCTTCACATGCTGAAGCTATCAGAACCACCTGTTCCTTGCAATGGTTAATGCAGGTGCTAGGATGGACAGCCTTGGGCTGGAAGGAAGGAATTATAAGGCCAGAGTCAAACACAACTCAGGATCCCTATGTCTATAATTTTTGTTGCCAATTGTTGTGGATCTAGACAAAACAGCACTTTATTGATGTTAGTATCTCCCCCCTCCCTAGCGCAAGGTTTTATATATAGTAGTTTAATAAATGTTTGTCAAAATGAACTGGAAAACTAGTCTTGATCTCCAAGGAGAGACTGTTACTGGTCAACACTGATCTAGAGAATAGAGTGGATATAGAAATAATGGGCCTAAAATGGATTAGAAAACCAGAGCTGCAGCTGTCCTTACTGGGACATTGATGGCTCTCTGTCTTACCTCCTCTGCCTCACCCACTCTTCCCAGGTCACTGAATTCTTTTTTGTTTTTTTTTTTTTTGGAGGGCAATTGGGGTTAAGTGACTTGCCCAAGGTCACACATCTAGTAAGTATTAAGTGTCTAAGGCCGGATTTGAACTCAGGTCCTCCTGACTCCAGGGCCTGTGCTCTGTTCACTGTGCCACCTAGCCGCCCCTCTCAGGTCACTGAATTCTTAAAGCAACTGATAGACTACCTGTTCGACTCCATGGGAGCTGTAGAGCAGGCACCAATGATGCACAGAGGGACAAAATGAGAAACAAATTCCAAGTGCTGAAGGCCAGTAATGCTAAGTAAGGCTTGTTAAACACAGGTTTGCCGAAACAAAAAGGTTGCATTTGGTAAAAAGCTCTGCATATCAGCAACATTTCTCAGGAGGAAAAAAGGACTGGTTTGCTGGCAAGATAAAGAGGTTCCTTTAGATTTCTGAAGAACACCAAGACCCACATGACATGATTAACTGCACTTATCTGGAAGGAAAACACATCGAGACTGATACTTCACAGACTCTCTGGGCTGGTCACCTTGTCCTGCCTGTCTCTGAGTAACAGTGCCCAAGTCATCATGCAGACTTTGTCCAAAGACCTCCTGTGATGGCAAGCCCATTATCTTTCCAAGCAGCCCATTTACTTTGGGACAGCTCTGATGAAGCTCTTCTTTATTTTAAGGCTAAGTCTGCTTTTTTGGTAACTTCTACCCAGCAGAACAAGACGAATCCTTGGTCCCCGAGCTAGCCTTCCAATACCAGACGGCTTCCAGTCAGATGCCATCAGTCCAGCCCTGGTGATCCATCTTTGTTGCCAGTGGACCAGCCAGATGTGGCTCTGCAGTTTCCTCCAGCAAACACTGTCACTTACTTGGCTTGTAGTAACGATCCAGGATGCTGAGGGTCAAGAAGGCGCCATAGCCATGGGCTGCGAATGGAGCTCTGGCCAGGGCTGCCAGGTAGTCCATGTAGTACAGGGCGGGTCCTTCATGCTCATCGTAGCCGGCCAGCAGGAGGTTGACGTGGTATGGGGTCTGTGGGAGAAAACACCACACGGCTTTGGTTTAAAGCACCAATGCTAACTAGCCTTACGAAGTCAATGGTGTTTCTCCAAACCCTCCCAAGAAGATGTTCCTTAGCAGCTGAACAAACCATCCTTCAAAGGCTATTGCAACAGAGAACCCAGGATGAGGAAGTTGGGGGTAGGGAGAGGCAGTGCCGCTTTCTTCTAATACAAGTGCATTTTTGGCATACTGCTGCTGCCCCGAGGCCCATCTCCAGAGAAGACTACAGAACAAGAGGCCACGGTCAGCTTCCAAAATGAAGCCTGGACTCCACTAGGAGCCCTGCATGTCTCAACACTACGGTGGGTGGCAATCACAAATGTGGGAGTGTACTGGGCCAAACCATGACTTTCGTTATTAATGCTTAAGACCCCAACAGTTGGACCAAAATATTACAGTGGCCTGCCTATTCATATTAATGTGAAAGAAATTATGTTCACCAGAGGCATTAACAATCAATGCTCACCTTGTTCTATGGGGGAAAAGGGAAGAAAAGAGGTATGGAGGAAGTTCTTAAGTGTAAACAAATACGAGAAAATCCGAAGAGCTACATCCTTAAATGAAATGCTATAATTTTTCTTTAAGAAACCAAGGTTTTAAAAATAACTTCTAATGCTGCTTGGATTTCATCCATATTCTCTCCTGTTCTTGATATCCTGTCGTCTCAAGTGCAACTCCATCAGAGGAAAATATGGAGAAACTTACCCTACTCTTCACATTCAAAAAAGACCACCCATTTCTATCATAAGAGCCTGGACATTTATTACATGAAGTTCATAGATTGGCTAATGCTTTAAAGCCCTCACTAGAGAGGTCCCATTTTACATGGTTCCATTTTTTTCTGCACAACATGTATTCATCTTGCATTTGCCACAATGGGGAACTGTGCATGTATATGGTTATGTGTGTATTCTAAAACATATGTGATTATATGCACATTACTCTCAAAGACCTTAGCACACTATCATAGAACACAAACTGATACAAGTTCATAGAATTGGATTATATGCCTATAAAAAGTGGCATTTTACATTTTTTTGAGTACTAAATTATTAATACAGATATCTGGCAGTCAGAGAAAACCACAGTAGAAGAGCAAACAAAAATATTATGCATTCATCAGAAAACTAAAGTAGATAAGGCATCCAACCTAAGCAGGAGGGTCCCCTAAATACCTGCCATAGACTAGAGAGCAGCCCTAAATAAACCACAGGGGTTGAATAAATTGACAGAGCCTTGAAGACAAACTGAGAAGTTATTGAAATTTCCACTGCTGGCCTATCACATTTTCAGAGAATGTATCAAGAGACAGCAAGAGTCCAGAGATTCTTAGGTTTTCAATCTGGTTCAATGATAAACTTGCTAGCAAATCTGAGTTAGGATGGGAAATTCCTTTAATTTCTACGTGCCAATTTCCTCATCTGTAAAACGGGATTAATGACCCTTTCTTTTTTTTGACCTCTTTGTAAGCAAACATGCTTTCCAATTCAAAGAATATTCTTTTTTTTTTTTTTTTTTTAAAGCAATCGGGGTTAAGTAACTTGCTCAAGGTTACACGGCCAGTTATTTCTGGATGTGGTGCTGAGTGTCTGAGCTCGGGATTTGATCTCCAGGTCATCCCAAAACTGGAGCCGGTGCTTTTACTCGCTGAGCCACCTGGCCACCCCTAAGCAACTGGGGTTAAGTAACTTGCTCAAGGTTACATGGTCAGTTATTTTTGGGTGTGGTGCTAAGTATCTGAGCCCAGTCTCGAACCCAGGTCATCCCAACTCTGGGGCCGTTACTCACTGTGCTACCTGGCCACCCCTTCAAAGAATATTCTTGACTATAATTGGTAGCTTAGTGTTCCCACATGAACAAAATTCTTAATTAACCTTGATGGATAAAGAGAGAGAACTGAATAACTTCTCTGTTTTGCACCTAACACAGTCCCACAAAATAGGTATACATAAGATAGCTTGCTGCTCTTACAGTTAAAATTAGAATAATAGGGGCAGTTAGGTGGCGCAGTGAATAGAGCACCGGCCCTACAGTCAGGAGGACCTGAGTTCAAATACGGCCTCAGACGCTTGACACACTTATTAGCTGTGTGACCTTGGGCAAGTCACTTAACCCCAACTGCCCTCCAAAAAAGCAAAAAAAAAATTAGAATTAATACTTTTACTATTTTCTTGTCTCTAATGAGGCTTCTTATGGTGACAAATATCAGGCAAAACTGTTTGGTCCCCTTATTTGTGTGCATTTTAAGACTTAAAAAGTTGTATGTATTCTGTTGACTGGCCCAATCCCAAAGACTAGAACACTACTGGGCAGCAGTCTACATTATGGGTACAGAGCTGCAAAGATGTATTAAGACCAAACCTGGAAAACACAAAGCACTAAGTCTACTAAAGCTATGCATTTGATGAGGATCTTTCCTGTTTTACCCTTTTCTATTAGATCAAAGTGTATTTACAACAAATAATGGAGATTAAAAAAGGCCACTATCAGAAGATCTTGGATGGAACCCTATGTCAAAAGAATTCCAGATGTAAGTTGTTACACAGATGCATCGCTTAATTGGTCTATATAATATAATTTATTTATGCTTAAGCATCTGACATGCACTCACTAAAGTTGGTATTCAGAAGCCACCACACGTGGTACAGAAGATAACTCACAAATTATTGTGTGACTCTGAATTACCAGCTTTTGTATGTGTGAGATGCTTAAGCATAAATAAATGGTGTTATCTAGACTAATTAAATCGATACATCTGTGAAACAACTTGCAGTTTCTGACATTCTTCTGACAGTGCTTCATGGAAGCGCTCTAGCTCACAGTCTTTTTAAAATTTCAAATAAAGTCTTGTGTGCCATCACGTTCTCACTCCTCTAGAAAGGTGGCATTTTAAATACTGAAGACAGAGCTATGCCTCCCTACCTATATGTCTTCACTTTCTTGACTCAGTATCTCTCTAAAATAAGGTCATTCCCAATTCATTTTCTGAAACAGACCCCACATTTGACTTTTGTTTATCTGTTTTGGAAAACATTCCACATATGAAAGCAGGTACAAGTAATCTCATAAGTATTAATGATGTTGGGTTAGGATCAAACCTGAATGTGTCACACATTTCAGCAATAAGCAGTTAATGTTTAATAGTGCAAGAAGTTAACAAGCATTTTATTAATGAAGATAGAGAGTGACTGACTGAACCAATTAAATCACATCAACAATTGAGAAACTGTCAATTTTGATTTAACTCATGAGTATTATGAGAGGTAGGGCCACATAAATAATGGAAAAGCAACCCTAGAGTTAGGAAGACCTGGGTTCAAGCCTCGGCCCACAACAGCTGTGTGACCACAAGCAAGTTCCCTGACTGCTCAGTGACCCACAGAGCAAGCTCACTGACCTACGTGGCATGCCCAAAGGAGAAGAGGCAGATCAGCAGAGGTGGAGAGAGGGAGTTTCTACTCTGAGTTCCCAGGACAGGTGAATATTAAATTAAAAGCCCAGACCCTCACCAATATTACAGTTATTGTTTCTTTCTTTAGCCTCAGGTGAGAACCTCTCATATGAGCTCTTAGAGAATTATTGCAGTGAGCAGATACTTCCTGTTTTGGCTAGGTCCAGACATTCAAAACCTAAAGAACTGGCCCAAAAGGTATTTAAATCTCTCAGGGCTAATTTGTCCCATGTCTTAAAGTAATCATGCTCACTATCAGAAACATTTCTACAGAAAACTCATGGAAATAAGGCTCATAGCAAATCACTCCTGTTCCTGACACTAATATGGATTAGGTACCCATAAACATAGGGGCATCAGCTCAGGCTGTATGCAGTGGGAGATTCCCTGGAAGGCAGAAACACAATATGTAATATCCTAAATATTCACCTCCATTTCTAGTTAGTCAATAACTATTTGCATATGCCTACACATTTAGCCCTGCTCTCCCCTCCCCACAACAGGGAAGTTAAAAGTCCACTATCATTCTAAGTGTGTGTGCATGTATGTGTGTGCGCAAACACACACACACACACACACACACACACACACACACACACACCGTTTTATGCCAACAGCTGTTTTTATTCTGTGCTGCCATTTTAACTTTATTTCATTATGTGAGAATTTTCCCAATTAACTTATAAAAGTAGGCAGTCATCACTGGATGCACAATCCCACTTCACAAAGGAAGGAGACACACATTTATTAAGTGCCTACAATGTGCCAGGCTCTGTTCTAACCATGTTGCAAATGTTAACTCATTTATACCTCACAATGACTCTGAGAGGTAGGTGCTATTATCATCATCATCCCTGTTTTACAGATGAGGAAACCAAGGCAAACAGTGGCTAAGTCACCTGCAAGAGTCACACAGCTGGTAAATGTCTGAGGCAAGATTAGAGCACAGGTCTTCCTGATGCCAGGACCAGTGCTCTGTGCCCTCTGGCGCCCCCTAGCTGTGTGGTCTGTATACACAACTTTGTACTGGATTATACAGTACCTTTTCTCTAATGGTTCCATGTCTCCTGCTCTTGCCTCCCCACTTAAACAAGGTTTTCTGGATCCAGGCAGTATTCTTGACTTGTTCTGAATAATTACCAACATCTGGGCCAGAGCTTGACACAGGGGAGTGAAATTACCAGAAGCATTTCATGTGAGCATTCTAGTTCATGCCATGCCTGTCAATGACATCAAGTTATGGGCTTGCTGTATAAACATTAATATAGTATGCTGTAAAGTCAAGTCCATTTGAGCACCCAAATGAAGGAAGAGGGATTGTTCTGGTGATCCAAATAAGTTAGTTTCTGAATCCGAAATAATAATGGAGTCAGAAGATCTGAGTTTGAATCCTGGTTCTGCCACTTACTCAGTCACTCACTTTCTCTAAGTCTGAGGTCCCTCAGACATAAAAACAGGGACAAAAGTACTACTCGCATCTCAAGATGGTTGAGAAAATCAAATGAGATGAGCAATTTAGGCACTCAAGACTGATATGTAAATATAATGTATTATTACTAAAAATTTCCTAAAATATTCCCCATAGTTTGTAAGGGAAAAAATGCTAGAAAAGTATACTAGCAAATTAAAGATTGCCTTCTTTCCTACTTTAACAATGTAATGTTTATTTTAAGTGTACCACTTTTCTGATGTAATAGTAGTAGATTTAGGATCCTTTTTTTTGTATTGTATATCTGAATGAATAAGTAGACATCACAGGGGAGTCACTGAAATTATAAAAGTTCCCTCAAGCTTGAAATGTAAAGGCAGGGGGAGGCCAGGTAGCACAGCGAGTAAGAGCACCGGCTCCAGTGTTGAGAAGACCTGGAGATCGAATCCCGGGCTCAGACACTTAGCACCCACCCAGAAACACCTGGCCGTGTAACCTTGAGCAAGTTACTTAACCCCAATTGCTTAGGGGCGGCCAGGTGGCTCAGTGAGTAAGACACCGGCTCCAGTGTCGGGATGACCTGGATCAAATCCGGGCTCAGATACTCAGCACCACACCCAGAAATAACTGGCCGTGTAACCTTGAGCAAGTTACTTAACCCCTATAAAAAAAAAAGAAAAGAAATGTAAAGGCAAGGGAATGGCCATTAAACAAGTGAGCCCTTGAAAAACAGCCTGTCCCCATCCTGCCACTCATTTGATATGGGACTACAAGCAAGTTCCTCCCCCTTTCTGAGACTCACTTTTCTCCTCTGTAAAATGATTTGAGTCTCCCTAAGATCCCTTCTAACTAGACCTCTATAAGTATGATTCTTTACCCATTTCTTATTGCTCCTTGGGCATCCTAGTCTTCTCCTATGCTTAGGTTATACTTTTTACATCTAAAGGGAAGGCAAGCAAATTCTGTTACAGACAGTATTTGCTACCCCTCAACTCTTGATGCATACCCAACTTCTTATATTTCTTTCCTCTGATTTAAAAGAAACACAGTGTAGCGATTTAGAAGAGCGTGAAATTCCATAAATTTTACAGCTAAAGAGAACAGTTGTGATAAATACACTGAAACAACAAAATCAGTGACAGGAGTCTGGGCGGTGACAAGCAGCGGTGTGACATCTGGCGGAAGCCAAAGTCACAGCAAGGGGGAGAGAGGTGGGCGTGAGGAAGCATCCTGCAGAGCGTGGACACGGAAAAGGAGAGGAATTGACAGGCTTCCTTTGGACTCAGGCCAGCCTTTGCCACCTCTAATTGAATAGGACACCACTCTGAACAGAGGTGCCTCAGAAATTCTGCTATTTCTTTACTACAAAATAATGGGCAGCACCCTGGTATGCTAAGCAATACATGAGCTGTGTGCTTCCACTCCCAGGGCATTAGCAGTTTGGGAGGGGGAGAATAAAGAGCTGGTGGGACAAAGAAATCTGTACAACGATGACATCAGTACTATGAGTAAGCCTTGATAAACTACAAGTGTGCTTCAAACTTAGAAAAAATCTGCCACTCTTTCTAGGCCAATCAATTCATTGAGCTATCAAATATCATTTCTGATATTGGACTTTTAGCAACAGAACTATGGAAATATTTCACATCTGAATGATTTATATATACTTGTTCACATAGGTAAGATACACAGTGACCCTAGCAAATCAGTCTTACTCACAATTTCCCACCCAAACGTACACTTACTTCTTTGATCAAGTTCATGCAGGCCTGGGGAGACCTGAGCTGTATCAACTCTACTCCTTACCCCAACATGACCAATGTAGAAGCTTCTGATGTACTCCTGCATCTTGGAAAGTAAAGTCCTTTTCCTGAATGAAACGTAAATGATGACAAAGGCTAAAACTAGCTTTTGAGGTTAAGTCCATTCAGGTATTCTGCTCATTAAACAGGACAAAAGAAAAGATGAAACATTTTTAATTTTTAGTAAAGCTGACTCAGAAAATTAAAATCCCAACAGAGTCTATGCTGGTCAGTCCAAATCTGCAGTTCTGTATTCAATTCCAGTAACCACATTTTAAGAAGAATATCAACTAGGTGAGTGAACAGATTGATAAAGGGTAAGGAAACCATGTAATAACAGAGTAGTTGAATGTTGAGGTTTAACTTGTGTAAGCCTTCAACCTCACTTCCTGGCTAGAAATTCTTTCCTCCTCTCTCCCTTCATACAAATACTTAGGCACCCTGTTCATATATTTCATATGTACTTATATCTATTTTATATGACAGTTATATGTGTACATGTCTTATCTCCTCTACTAAATTGTAAGTTCCTCTAGGGCAGGGACTATGCTGTATTCATCTTCCTATTTCCCCCACCATCTAGAACATGGTACTTTATTTAACAGACACAATAAATATATGCTGAATATAACCCCTTGATAGATATCTTCAAATATCTTAACAGTAGGAAAAATGGCAGTGTCGTAGAAAAAGCATTTATGAAAAGTTTAGAAGCACTAACTAGGACTTTAGCCATGACATCCAACCTTTTGCAGCATTTCTTTTCATCTTTAAAATGAAGGGGTTAGATGAGATGGTCTTTATAAAGTCCTAAGACTGTAAAGGGGATTCATACTTGTTCTGTGTATCAAAGGGGCAGGATGAGGTCTAAAGGACAGAAATGACAGAGAAACAGATTTTGTCATAATCTAAAACTTTACTAACACTAAGAGCTACTAAAAAAAAAGAGGAATGACTAGTTTTGTGAATGAGCTCCTCTGCAAGTTGGAGGACCATAACCTTCTAATATTCCATCCCTTCTGTGCCTCACTCCTCTTAAACCCATTCACTATCTTCAGCAGGACTTTTGGTCGGTTTGTCTGCCTGTCTCTAAGTATTCTCCCAAGCCCCATCACCTTCATTTTAGCTTCTGTTTCCTCTCTGCTAATCTTGACCCTTCAGTTTAATGACATACACCATCCTCTTGCTCCATCACCCTATTACCATTCATGTCTTACCAACTGTAGAGTCCTCTCACCATCTACCTCCTTTGCTCCTACTCATGTGCATCTAAAAGGTAGTGGAGGAAGTCATGCAACAGTACCGAGTCCACTACAGAACTGGGCCCACTCTACACCATGGCAATCCTTTTAGCCCTCTCTAATCCATCTCTTCATGCCTCTTACCATACTCCTCTCCTAAACCCTCTCAACAGAAAAACTTTATTCATATGTTCCTGAGAAAATAGAGTCCATTCACCATGAGTTGCCTCTTATCCCCTATTCTATATCTTAAAACCCTCTGAAACCCCCCCCCCATTCTTCTTTATTCATGCCTATAAAGGTGACCATCTTTCTTCTTATCAAGGCCAATACTTCTTATAACCTTGATTTTCCCCTTCTAATTTTCAGTCTCCTCCTATCTACTGGCTCCCTTTCCAATGCCTACAGAAACACCAAATTCAGCCAATTCTCAAAAGCCTTCACTTGTTCTGGTCTTTTCTCAATCAAAAAACATTTATATTATATTCAAAGTATTGAATCGGTCAAACATTGCACTCAGTGCTACAAAACACAAAAGTGAAAGTCTCTCTTCAAAGGGCTTATACTCCAACAAGAGAGGCAATGTGTACCTATGAGTGTATACATGATACATACATAGTTATAGAGGGCATATACTAGCAGCTAGAGAGATTATGAAAGGCTTCATGTAGAAGATAATGCTTGACTTGTGTCCTGAAGGAAACCAGGGATTCTGAGATGTAGAGGTGAGGAAGGAGTACATCTCATGTATAGGGGATAGCCAGTGCAAAGGCTGCAGATAGTTGGGAACACTGCAGGTCTCCAATAGCAAGGAGGCTTGTATGACTGCAGAGCACATGGATGGCAGCAAAGGGAAACGAAGACTGAAAGTAGGAAAGAGCTTTAAAAGCCAAAGACGTGAGCTTATATTTGATTCTAGAGGCAACAGGGACACGTTGGAGCTAACTGAGTAGCTCAATATACCTACTCACTAATATGATTAGAACCGTATCTGAGGGGAATCACTGTGGCTGCCTCATGGAGGGTGACTCGGAGCTAGGAGACCAAGTTTGAGGCAGGCTACTGCAACAGTCTGGGCCTGAACTAAGATGATGATGATCTGAGCGTTAAGGATGTAGGCAAGAGATGCAGACATGGGATATCATTTGGCAACGAGTAAACGTGTGGGCTGAGTACCTTGAGGCCATCACCTCTTTCAAAGTTATTTTTCTTTTTCTTTTTTTTTTTTAAGCAATTGGGGTTAAGCAACTTGCTCAAGGTTACATGGGCAGGTGTTTCTGGGTGTGGTGCTAAGTATCTGAGCCCGGATTTGATCCCAGGTCATCCTGACTCTGGGGCCGGTGTTATTACTCACTGTGCTACTTGGCCGCCCCTCAAAGTTATTTTTCTTTACAATGTTCTTGCCTGTTGTACAAATTGCTCATCTGGTTCTGCTCGTCTCACTCTATCAGTTCATATAGGTCTTCGCAAGTTTCTGAAACCATCTATTCCATCGTTTCTTATAGGGCAATAATATTTCATTACATTCATATGCCACAATGTACCTAGGCTGGCCCCAGTCGACAGAACCCCATCTTCAACAGTAGTTGGTTTTTCTCCCCTTCTATTCCCCCCCTAAAAGTCCAGAAGTCCATTTGTCTTACATTATTACTTTTCTGGTATTATCTTCTCTTAACCAACTTTACTCCCTATACCTACTTGTTTATCTGTTGAGTTTTATTTCTGCAACACACTATTATGTGTATTCAACTCCCCTTTGTCTGTTTCAGATAAAAGTGAGATTTATTTGATATTTATTGCCCTTGTTTTTTCTATTTTTATACTTTTTCTCATGCAGCTCAATTAAGAGAAATAGCACATTGTACCCCTTTCTTGCTTTTACCTCACCTTTTCTCTCCCCTCTTAAAACCCTCAAAATAGAACCAGTCCACACCCAAATCTTTTGTTTCTTATTTAAGTACTTCAATAACCTCTAAAGATATTAAGGTTCTTAAAGAGAACTTGCTTCTTCTCCTTCATTAGAATGTTAGCAGTGTATCATAACAGATCCTTTTAATTACTCAAATAAATTCATCTTTCTAGAGTTCTTTGGATTCTTATGTTTGTATTTCAAAGGTCCTACTTTGCTGGTCTTTTCAACAGAACTGCTTGAAAATTCTTTATTCCATTAAAGATTCATTTTTCCCCCTACAGAATTATTCTCGGCTATGCAAGTTGTTATTCTTGGTTGTAAGCCTTTATTCTTTTGTCTTTCAAGAATACTGTATTCCATAATCCTCTATCATCTATAGCAGAAGCTACCAGATCTTGTGTGATTCTGACTGTGGTTCCTAGGTATTTGAACTGCTTCTTTTTAAATCCTTGAACTACTTTCTCTTTGATTTAGTAGGATTCTAGATTTTGGCAATGACATCCCTGAGAATTGTCTTTTGTCCTCAATACATTCCCATTCCCTCCCTCCTCCCCCCCCCCCCCAGCAATTGGTGAATTCTTTCTATCTTCATTTTGCTTGTGGGACTATGAATATGTTCTAACAGATATGGACAGTTTTCGTTTCATTTCCAGATCTAGGCCTTAAAAAAAATTTTTAATGGAGTCTAATGAGTCTTAAATTACTTCTACTTATTTTCCAGATTAAGTATTAGATAGCTTTTATTTTCTTCAATTTCCTATCTTTTGACTTTATTCTAATATTTTTAGCTATTACATGGAATCTCTGTTGATCTTTTCTAGTTTTTAGAGAGTCCATTACTTATGTAAGTTTTATCACTTTCTCTTCTAAGCTATTCTTCCAATTCTTTCCTCTAGAGCTTTTATTTCATTAAAACAATAATAAAAAACTTATTACTTCATTGCTTGTGGTCCATGTGGCAAATCCATTTTTGTTTCCTTTGAGTCTCAGCTTACAGTGGTTATGGAGTTACTTGCTCCTTCTTTGGGGAATCTTAAGAGGTAGAACAATTTTTTTTTTACTGGTTAGTGTTTGAATAATTCACCTCTCCAGCTTTAGGTTTTGAACTTGGATTTAGTGCCATGGCTAGGCATTGCCTCCTGCTGAATTTTTAGATGGGATAGTTGGCCTTGCTTGGTCTTGCCTTGGTTTCCCCGGACTCTGTGCTGACCTATGCCTCTCTTCTTTCAATGCTCTGCTCAAATACCATTCCCATTATGCCTTTTATTGATCTCCTAGCTCCTACTGTCTCTCCCTATTACTTACTTCTACTCTGAGCTCCTAATATTATCTCTGCCATACCTCTACCCCCTCTATTTCACTGTATTTACTTTATGAATACTTGGATGGTGTACATATTGTTTCCCTGGATAGCGCAAGCACCTTTGGGGCAGGGGCTTTTAATTTCTGTCTCCATACTTCATGCAGCTAGCATAGTACCTAGAACACAGTGGGCACTTAATAAATGCTCATTGACTGATCTATTGTTCAGCTGTTTCAGTGGTGTCTGATTCTCTGTGCCCCCACTGACTGGTAACTGACTATGAAAACCATGAATGCTTCATGAAGAGTTTCCTTTATTGGGTGGGATGTACTAGATAATTTCTAAGGTCTGTTCTCATTTTATAATACCAAATCAGGTATTTTGGATGTAGCAAACAAGAAAATAAAAGTCTTCCATACTTGCTTCCAACCTCATCCATACCTTCATTAGAAAAATAATTTCTATATTTCCTTTTGAAAGTCTCTGATTAAGCCATAGTCTTAGCTATGCTTTTATTTGCAGAGCAGAAACACACAAATCTGGTTCTACTCCTTATGTGCCCAATACTGTTTACCAGTATTCCAACATAAAGAAAATCTCCGCAGAGTTAAATAAGATCACCTATATTATCAGACAGCTCAGTTTATGTTGCTTTAGATCTCCCCTTCAATGAGCTTTTGGATTGGTGATACCTTCTTTCACTAATAAGCAAGATTCTGTTTAAGCGTAGGAAAAAACTAAGGGAAAAGGGTGGTATCTATCCCTTACTTTTCTAAAAATTCATTTCTCAAGTATTTGTAGCCATTTTCTTTTTAAAAGGAAACTCAGGAAATTATTTTCAGTCTCCTTTTCCAACAATACCAGCAATAGGCTTCAAAGTAGCAAAGTTCACAGAAAATCTCTATTAAGACTTAAACCATATTCCCATGGGACTGAGATCTATCCTTAAGATAATTAGAAAATGGCAATGCCTCAACAAGCTTCAAATCCACATTCTAATTGTGAATAGAAGGTGGCATTGTAATGTAGTAGAAGGAACACTGGGTCAGGAGCCAGGGAACCTGGACTTGAGTCCCAGTACTACCATGAATTAGCTGAATGATCTTGAATATATTTAATTTCTCTAGGTCCCAGTTTTCTCCTCTATAAAATGAATCTGAATGCACCATAACCTCTAAGCTACCTTTCAGGTCTAACAGTCCATATACTTTTTTTTTTGGAGGGCAATTGGGGTTAAGTAACTTGCCCAACCTGGCTAGTATTTTTGTGTGGGTGTTAAGTGTCTCAGGCCGGAACTGAACTCGGGTCCTCCCGACTCCAGGGCCAGCGCTTTTACTCACTGCGCCACCTAGCCGCCTCGAGTCTATGTACTTTTAACTTTAGAAAACAAATCTTTAGTTTACTGCTTAATTATAGATATTGATATCATAACAAAACGTTTTAAACAACAATATCACTTGGGTGATAACTACCAGCCCCACATATCCTGAACTTGACAACATAAATGTCTGCCAACAAAGAGAAGGGAAAACCTTACCAAGAGTACCTAGAAAGGATGCTCATGTGCATAAATTAAATGAATTTATGGAACATAAGTGTTTTCAGGGTCATGTTAAAAAGTTTTTAGAGATCTCAAATACAAAACAGATATAGTAGTATAAAATTTCTAAGCCAGTGAAGTTGTAATATAGGATAGATCAAATAAAAATAATACATATAAAGCATACTGCATAAGTGCTACATAGTTTTTATTACTTATTGTTACTATTATTTCTCAGTCTATAAACAGAAGCAAGGATTAATTTAGGGGCAGGAGAAAAAACTGCAGGCCTCAGTCTGCTGGTTGGTTTCCCTGCCTTGTCTCCTCCCACTCTAATCCACTTGAAACTCAAATTGTCAAATTGGTCTTCCTAAAAGACCCTTCTATCCCCATTCAATGAAGGCAGGCTCTCTAATCCTCTAGGAGCAAAGATTAAGTCCTGTTTGGCCAGGCCTTTAAGTTTCCTCAACTGTAAAATGGGGATAATAATAGCACCTACTTCACAGGATTGTTTTGAGGAGCAAATGAGATATTTGTAAAGGTGCTTCATAAATGATTGTTCCCTTTATTTTTCCAGTCTTCTCCATACTCTACGCTGCAGTGACACTGACCTCCTTACTGTTCCTTGTTGTCCCTTCTCAAAGCTGAATATTTTCACTAGCTGTCTCTCATGCTTGGAACACTCTCCCTCCTCACCTCTGCCCCCTGGCTTCCTTCAAGCTTCAGCTCAAATCTCACCTTCCTTGAGAAGGCTTTCCCTGTCCTCCTTAATCTTAGTGCCCTAGTGAGATCACCCTGAATTTATCCTGTATGTACCTTGTTGATACATGGTCGTTTTCATGTTGTTGTCTCCCCCATTAGATTGTGAGCTCCCTGAAAGCATGGGTTTTATATCCTCAGCACTTAGCGTGACTGGAACATAGTAAGAAATGAATAAACACTTGTTGAATCACAACCAATTTAGCTGGAGTCCTCCTGGAAGTTTTGCTAACACCTCACACTCAATATGATCATAACAAACTCATCCTGCTCCTTCTCAACCAGCTTCTCTTCCTAACGCATGCATTTCTGTTGATGGTATCACCATTCCCTTGCAGCTGGCAATACTTTTCTTAATTTTCACTTCTATGATATTGTTTACACCTATCCTTTTTACTTCTATCCCCACTGCCACACTCTAGTTCAGCTTTTGTCACCTGTTGCCCAGACAATTCTAAAATGTTTCTAGTGGTCTCTCTCCTACACTGGTGATCAAGCAAATCATCCTAATGCAGAGATCTTCTCCAATGATTACATCCTTGCTCAAGGGCCTTTGTGGTGGTCCAGTCTCTACTGAATAAAATACAAATTCCTGGCTTGTCACTGAAGCCCCTCTACAATCTGACTCTAACCGACATTTTCTATTTTATTTCGCATCAATGCATCCTATTGCTGTCAGACTGGAATTTGAAGCACCCAAATCTTGTCCTATGCTCTCTCTCCTTGGTATAATTACAGTTTTCATTTCGCCAGAACCTGCTCCCTTCATTTCCCTACTTAAAAATGTCTCATTTTAATGCCCAGCTCAAGAAGCACTTCTTACATAGAAGCCTTCCCTAACTCTTCTAGCTAGAAGTGAATCCTCCCCTCTTTGAATGTCTCATACTGTATGACCTATCCGATGCACTTCAGCATATTCTAACTTATAGGGTATTTTTTTTGTTTTTTTTTTTTCATATCTTGCCCTTTCTATTAGATCATAAGCTCCCTGAAAGAAAGGATTTTGCCTTACTTCATCTTTATATACCTAATGACAAGGCCAGGAAATTGTAGCAAGTAAGCACTTAACAGGAGTCTAGGTGAGACATCCAACAGAGCCTTACTAGGCATTTTGATATTACTGTCACTCTCCAAAAAGAAAAGGATGCCCACTGGCCTAGTCTAGTCAAAGCAAGTCCCAAGAGTATGTTGACATGTATAAAGGCTGTCTGCAACCAACTAGTGCTTCAGAGTCAAGTAATCACATGTACAAAAAAGGGAATTTAATGTTTAAATATAACACAACAAAACTCTTCCTATATATATTTAGTTTTAATAGTTTGCTAGAACTTTATCCCTCAATAACCAAAAATCAGGATTTAATTTCGTCTGAATGATAAAAATATCTGAAACAAGATGGGCTATAAACCCATGTGCTTGCTACCTGACATTTATTCCCCCAAATGATTTCTAAAAACTATGCAAAACGAAGATTTTCATGTCAAGTTAGCTGTATTTTCTGAGCACCTCAGAGAGCACTCAATATTACTTGTGTTCTATTCTACATTACCATACACATGGATTCTGTGAAGGCAGGCACAACTCCATTCACTTCTGTCAACATCTGAGTGTAAGCACTTACTAAATAGATAATAAATCAAATGGTGGAAGATCATTACAACTGCAAATTGGAAAGGGCAGGCAGTAAAAGCATGCAAGCTGTGAGGATGGAATGCAGTTCGGCTTTATGAAGTAAATACTAAGCCCCTACAGGACTGGTCATTTCCACAAGAGAAGGAATGAATGGCCACCTTTGCTGGTAGGCTTCTTGCTGGCATCCCTGGAGGCTGGTGATAGTTCTGCCCTACCACCAGGGCCATAAACGATAAGGAACAGAATGGATGCTAGCAGCAATATCCCTTTGCTTCTATAACATCTCAAATTTCTATAGCACTCAATGGCTACAAAGTGCTTTACATACATTTTCTCCCTTGATTCTCACAAGAGGCCCATGAGGTACATAGTTTAAGTATCATTACTTCCATTTTGCAGCAAGGGAAATGAGGTGTAGAAGTTAAACATTCTGTCCCTGGTCACAGACCTGGCAAGTAGGGGAGCTGGGACTCACTCCCAGGTTTTCTGATACTCTTTTCAGGGGTTTCAAGGAATTTATTGCCAGGTCTGTAGTGGCCTACATGACTCTGGGAAAGTCACTTAACTCTTGAAGATTAAATCATGATGCTCATCAGCATTCTATAATGGGAATTTTACTCCCTGGAAGGTTCTTACACCAATAAAATCACCGCAACAATAAGGTAGGCATTTTTCTTGAATTCATGGCTTCTCAATGCTTCAGATTCCTGCATCTTCTGCAGTATGTGAAATATTTCCAACCATAAGCAACTTTATTCACACCAAATCAAGAAGTCAAGGAAGATGTGAAAGTGTAGCAACGATTAAGTAAATCAAGATAAACCTTAAGCTTTCAGAAGAATGCGAAGATAATTAAAAGCATCAGAAGCAGTTAAAACTACTGCTAGTAGCAGCTCAGAAAATGAGACAATTAAAGATTTCTACAGCAAAAGTAGTCAAATTCAGTGAGTTTTTAGGGTTTTCTTCCCTCTTCCTTCCCTAAATTCATATCTAAAAATGGGTACAAAATTTAGGAGTCAGAAGGCCTGCAGCACTACCCAGAATATCTCACTTACTACCTGTGAGACACCAGGAAATTCTCTTTTCTTTTCTAGGTTTTCTCATTTTGTAAAATAAGGTTGAGCCTGATTATCACTAAAGGTCCGGGTTTCAGTTTCCTTTCTTATCTGTAAAGGAAGAGGATTGCTTTCTAAGGTTCCTAAATACTCTTAAATGCTATCATTCCTAAAAAGGGCACTAAAATCAAAGACCATATATATTTCAATTTCATGAAAAAAAATCTGATTATTGTGTTGTTACTTCAATTGTCCATGGTTTCAAAATTTCTGGAAATTTTATAACTCTGGCCATTACCACTCCTGAGTTTGCTTAACTTGCTTGTTAAAATTGGAACCACATGGTAATTAGAAGAGTTTCAAAATCTAATGACTTGAGATACAACAGGGCACAGCTGCCTTATTATACCAACTAGTTAACACAGTATTTGTTTTCGACATTAATTTCACTTGCTAATCAAAAATACTGCTTTAAACTCAGCAAATGAGTGTATCCAATGGCAAAAACAAATGAGATATCTGCAAAAGGGCCATTTTGGTTCTTTTTCCATTAAATATTAACTTATGGGGAAAATGTACCCATCCACACCCCTTATGAGCCAATTCTCAATTTTACAGCCAGACACCATGCTTCATGACAGAACTGTACACCAGAAGGAAGGGCTAGCGAGCAATGAATGTTAAGCAGGAACATACATAACAATGAATTCAGAATGTTACCTTAATGCTGACTCATCTACATGAGCCAAAAATCTAGCTGACATTACCATGGAAGGTGATTGAGACAGCAGGTGCACCTGCTGAACTATACCAACTTGTGCCAACTGAATGTAAAGCAATGTGTATACTGATAGGTCCACAGGCAGAAACGGACAACTTCTAGTTGGATAATAAATAACAAATAATCTACATAAAATTCACAGGCATCAATGCCATCCTATCCATCCCAGGAGACTTGGCTTAATATACTAAACACAATCCATTTTCACAGCTTAACTGGACATGAATACTCATATTCCCCCTGAAGGGAAAGTGACTCCCTGGCCATGGGGAAGTGTGTAAATATTGGAGGCATTTCAGTCTATAGATGCAAGATGTTTAGCTTAACATATAGCTAACAGTGTCAGTCAAAGACTGCTGGTTGTGCAGTAGGTTGTATGTGGTCAGTACTGAAAACAAAATCATGACCAGCCAAGGAAGACTTTTCTTCCCTGGACTTCCTTTTGGATTAGCTGCCATTCTCCTAATTTAAATGTATATCCTCAAGATGGAAGCATGCTACAACTTATAATTTATAACAAACGTTTGCAAAACAATCTAATTCTCTTATTAAATTATAAATTAGGTCAACACCTTCTGCTGCTTCTGACAGTCATCCTCAGACACATATTTAAAAAATACAAAACACCAAAATTAACACAGGTTTCAGCAGGAAACATAGCTAAAGCAGTCATCTTATGACTGACAAAGAAAAAGCTGTTCCTCTTTGAAGAAAAGGTCTTTAGTAGCAAGGTGATATAGGGCAACATAATTTCAACTTCCAATGGGATAATTCTACTCAATCAGGAACCAGGGTTCTCTGCTCTCAGTAGGCATTCAACTGGGTAGCACATACATGCTCTCTGAGTGAGAAAGCAACACCTTCTCACGTACAACCCCCTGGAGAGGGATGGGGAAAAGGAGGAGGGAGGACTTTACACCTGCAAGCTCTTAACTATCAGCAATAAGGGTTGGGAAAAACATCACATTAAAGAAAAAGGAGGAGGGTGGGAGACTCCTAGATAAGCCAGCAGCTTTCAGAGACAAGTAACTTCAGACATTTTATTAGTGTCAAATCAATAGTTTTTTGTATAGGACTACTCAAGTTACAAAGATAGGAAAACCAAAAGGTATTTAAAAGGGTCACTGTCCAAAATCTCATTTCCTCAGGAGAAAAAACACTGTATAAGTGCAAAATGCTGTCATATTAATTAAGCCATCTCCAACTCAATGCACATCTGTCCCCATACAGCTGGATAATAAAATCAGCCACTAAAAACATCAGTGGTGTCTCCAGTGGGGTTAACATAAACTACTCCCAATCCTAAGAGTTTTCCTATGGGAAAAGACCTGGGCCTGCACATATGTTCTGCAGAGGGCTTTTCAAGTTGACAAAATAAGCTTATATCTAACATGTATTTATAATACAAGTTCGTGCTTCTGTAATTCCACTTGGATGTTACTATTTATAATACTTCCTATTAAAAAAGCAATAGGAGGAATAGATAGCTTCACAAAGAAGTCATGCCAACCTAAGAAGCTAATACTAGACCAAGAGAAAAATGAGTGGGGAAGCTGCTGTTCAGGGTCAGGAGGTCAGAAGAACCACGATCACTCAGGGCTTTTGAGAAATCTCATCTGGTTTTTTGCTCTTTCTGCCACTGAAAGTGAGCTAACTCTGACAGTCAAGATGCCCTGGCTGGGTGGCAGTAGAAGTGGTGTCAAAGGCTGCCATTTGCTCCCAGGCACTGCCATCTGCAACAGCACAGAGTTCTGTCTCCGGTAAATAAACACATCTGCCTTTGCCAGTGTCCTCCCTACTGTGCTGCCCATCTGGAGCAGGTGAGCTGGAAGGCAAGCCTGGGCACGGGGGATACGGGGGTGAGCACAGAGGATCAGGCCTCGAGGGAGATGGCACGTAGAGGAAGAAGGCAGTACTGCGTCATGTCACATCCTGCTAACCATGTTTGCCAAAAAGCAGGTTCAATCACTCTCGTTAGTGATGCTTTTAATCACATGTAACAAAAGGCTGCTGGTGGTGAGGGGACAGTACATGTAAAGTCAAGGTTTCTTTCACCTGTGCCATCTGTTCACAAGGTCACAAGACTTCACTGATACCAACAAATAATCTCTTGGGCAACCAACAGATGAATCTTTTATGCGAGTCACAGAAGGCATGAGGATGGCACAACTGCTTTGGTGGCCAATATGTAGACTTAATCTTACAGCAGCCAGGGCAATAGTCATGTGGTTCTTTTAGGACTAGAGATCACATGTCATATAACACTGACCAGGGCAAATCTAATCCCGAAACAGACACAATCTATGGACATTTCTTGAAATATCTAATACCCACAGGTCTCATAACTATTCTCTCAACTTTCAAGGAATCACAGGGCTGACTGCTGGCTTGGCATAAGATTTGTAAAAGAGGATGAGATTTTCCTAGTTTTTCCTCATTGCCATCATTTACACTTAACCCATTACAGGCAGCATGGCCCTACCACAAACTGGAATACCTATGGCAATCAAGAGGCTTCTAAAAAGGTACTGGGGCATGCTTGGTATCACCATTTGTAATAGGACGTTATATTACTCATTTCAAATCAACAATGAAAATTTACTATCATCTTAAAAAGCAAAGGAAAATTGAAACAAATTTCTGAACGTTTTCTTACCTTCTGTATATTGTCAAGTATGCCTATAAGAATCATTGACTTTCTTCTAAAAAATCAATCTAGTCAAAGAGCTGAGCAGCAAGTGTTTGATTATGGAGCAACTGAGCATCAATAGTAGAATCAGGGAGAAGCAGAAGCAAAGCATCTCCAGAGGGGGGAGGACCTCACTCAGAGGTCATCTAACCCACCCATACCTGGCTAAGAATCATCTCTAAGAAACTGAGGACCAACTAACTTCTGTGTGAGGAAGCCACCACACTGGGCTTCCAGACCAGCCTGTTCCACCCACAGGTGGATACTTCTAACAGTTAGGGACTTTCTCTAGCCATACAGCCTAAACCTGCCTTTCTGCAGCTCCTTCACACAAACCTAGTCTCTCTCTACAGGACAGCCTTTCAAATACTTTAGCACACTGTCCCACGTAGTTCAACGTCTCCTTCTAGCCCAAGCCAAATCCAAGCCTAAAGGCTTTGAAAATAAGCCTTTGAAACTTTTTTTAATTTTCAATAAAAAATGTTTAAAAATAGACTCAAAATATCAAATCCCTCATGGCAGTAACAATATAATCAACCTAGCTATAATGACTGGTCATTACAAAATGCATTTCTTATCCTAGAGACTGGGTACCTGTAAAACTCCTGGCTGATAGTTGCCAAATGAAAATTTATCCCTCATAAACACCATTGGTTCTTCTCTCCCTCCCCCACTTCTTTACTAAAGCTCCAAGTCACAGTCTATAAAGGAGATTCTTTTGCTAAGTACATCAAACATTTTGGCAGCTAGAAGATTAAATGGATCCACTACATTTGCATGAGCATAGCCAGTCTTATCTCGATTTTAAAAGGAGCTTAATTCACTTATTAATACTGGGTATTTACAACAAAATGTTTATTGTGCCTAAAGGTGGAATTTGGAATTTGCCTGATAAGTCAGTGAGATATTTTACAAAGCAAGTCACATCTTACATTTTGCTAAATATCACAAGGAACTTCTGGATAGCTGGGATTTGGACTCATTTTCCAATTATGAATGTGAAAGAGGAAATGTTATTGGGCTTTCATTTAAGTCAAATATTTTCTTTGAATTTTCCTACTCTCCTATCTAATGTAACCCATGACTAAATTTTAGGTTCCATTAAGGTGTGGAACTCACCTGGTATTCAAACTAACACTTAGAGAAAGAAGCTCCATTTCTCAAGAGGATCCCAGAATGAAGTGTTATGAGGAACAAAAATAAATCACCCTGAAGAGCTGCAATATCATGTCCTTAGATGTGACTACAAAGCACCTGCCCAATTTGTTTTTATAACTGCAACAGGTCATTTAAGCAGCTGCATAACATGAGCTCACAAGGCAGATTAATACTGAAATTACTCCAAACCAAACCACACAATCCATTCTAGGCATAAAAAAATATACCATTACCAAGATTTCTGAGGTACAGGTGAAGATGCATGATGGCTTTTATAAGCTAAAAGATAAAAAGATCTGAAAAGGGCAAAAGATATGTATGACTGACTGAGAGAAAGCCATCCACACTCCCCCTCCCCCAAGTTATGGTTTCATACTTGTGGTTGAGGCCCTTGCAGACATCTCAGGTTTGTTTCAGACTTGCCATAGGACATTGGGCAAGTTCTAGTGCCATTCTGTTGTCTCCTTATCAGTTAAATAGAGTCAGGCACTAATGGTCTCAATGGGATGCTGCCTAGATTAAATTAAGAAAAATGCTTTTTTGGTGAAAACCATATGAATGGGAAACATTACAATCTCTTTTCTTAGCACTCCTCTGTGGTTTGTAAGTTTTCTTGACTTTATATACAGATGAAAAAACAAGCATTGGGTGGTGAGGACATATGGTAAAGATTCAGATATATGGCCCTTTAAGAGAGGGAAAATACATTATAACAATCACGTATATTTTCCTGGCAACATTCTATAACACACAATCTTCACGTGTCCAAAAGCTAACTGTATTTTCAAAAGTGGATGAGACAAACTAAGCCAGTGACATGGCCAGAACCCAATGGAGGAAGGCCAGTTCCAGATGATTACAGTCACAGAAAAATTCAGATTAGACTAAGAATTTCAACATCAGTGAGAGGGATAGCTACTTGCTTATAAGTCTGGCAGGAGTGAAAACTTGGATAATTTATAGGGCTTAGAGATAGCTTACCTGTAACTGTGGGGACTTTAATTATATTATAGGAACAAGTTAATTAGTACAAAGTTAAAAAATAAAGCAAAAAAACCACCAACAACCTAAAAACCCCAATCAAGTTCAAGTTATCGTGTGTTCTACCTAAAGTCACCACTCAGGTGAACTGTGTGGGTTGCTCTACAGATTTCACCTAAGAAACTGTAGAGAATACACATAGAGAAATAGAAAAAACAAATCTAAAGAAAGACCAAATCTGTGCCAAGGGGAAGAGTTGCATCAAGGTGAAGTAATACAAACACACTACTTATATTTAGGAGACTTACAGAGAGCAATGAAACATCCTCCCTTCCCCTAATATTCAGCCTTGCCTGTCTGTACTCCTTACCCGACTCCGGAGGTAGTCAGCCAGATTTCGACGTGTGAAGTTAGCTGCTGCTGTGGGAGACAATTCATATCCTGGTGCAAGAGACAAAAAGTCAGACTTGCATTGAAGTTAAATGGTCAAGTACAGTCAAATTTCACACCCTCCACTGTCTAATATTCAAAATACAGAACCACACTATCAAAAAGTTATAAACGGACCTTAATAGTCATTTTGTCTAATGTTCCAGGCAGGAATCCTGTCGTCCCTGACAGATGATCATTAGCCCCAACACCACACTGTGATGAGGAACCAATCTCATAAAGCAGTCATTAGTGGACAATTCTAACTATTAGAAATGCAATTCTTATGCCTGACCACAATCTGCCTCCCTAAAACCTTGTCTTCTTATCTTCCTCATTCTATCCTATAGAAGTACACAAAGTCTAATCTTTTCTCTGTATAGCAGCCCTACAAAGATGTAGAGGTACCTTTCCTACAACCCTATCATACCTCAAGTGCTTTCTTCATCACATTCTTTTAGCCATTCCAGATACAAAAATGAAATGGTTTTGATTATTAAAACAGTGGCAAATCATATTCAGTTCAACCACCAGAGGAAATAGCTATAAGAGAAGATATGATTGTGTTAGCGTATAATCTAACAAGACACAGAACAGAACACAATATTTCTGCTGAGCTCTTAACAGTATGCAGTATACCATGGGACTAGCAGTCTTCTTTTCTGGATACTTTTCTATTAAACAGTCTATGACTGCATCAACCTTTTTGGGCAGTCATACCAGTTATAGTGAACTGTCAATCAACTAAAACCCCTAATCCTTTTTTAATATAAACTGTTCAGCTATGTCTCTCCCATTTTTGTACTTGTACAATTGATTTTTCAAAATTGAAATGCAAGACTTCATATATATATATATATATATTCCTGTTAAATACATCTCATTAGTTTATCAGGGGTGAGGAACCTGTGGCCTTCTAGGTCCCTGGGTACAGCCTTTTGGACTGAGTCCAAGTTTTACAGAACAAATTCTTTTATGAAGGGGATTTGTTCTGTGAGGTTTGGATTCAGTCAAAGGGCCACACTTTCTTCCTTTGTCATTCAAGTTATTAGCTGTCTCTCCCATATTCGTGTTATCCATTAATTTGATAAGCAAGTCTATTTCCAAATAGCTGATAAAAATGATGAACAAGAAGGGTCAAGGACAGAGTACCATGATATTAAAATACAGACCTCCTTCTAGGTTTACGATGAATAATCTAATAACCCAACATCCTCTTGGTATGTTATTTAACTAGCTACAATCTATTTAACTGTACTGTCACCCAGCCCACATTTTTCTATCCTGGCTACAAAGAAATTCAGGTGAGAAAAACATGAAACATGCTGTCTTTTGTTTACCAAAATGAGGTTACTGGGGTGGCTAGGTGAAACAGTGAATAGAGCACCAGCCCTGGAGTCAGGAGGACCTGAGTTCAAATCTGGCCTCAGACACAACACAAAAACTAGCTGTGTGCCTTTGGGCAAGTCACTTAACCCCAACTGCCTTCCAAAAAGCAAAAAAAAAAAGATGAGGTTACTGATCCACCCTGGGTAAGCAACAAGGACTCTGAGTTGTTTTTCTAGGGGTAGGGGTAGGAACGGGCTCTCTTGCTCCTTTCCCTTGTAAAGGCGAGAATAGTGAAGTCTACAGCCACAGTAAGAATAATATGAATTGGTCAGTAAGGGCATCAAATCCACAAACTTGTTTAAAGTCACCAGGGTGATAATCTTCTGTACTCTATGGTTTCATTCACTCAAGAAATGAGACACAAACACATAAGCATGAGATGAACAAGAGGTTTCAAGAGGCAACTTGAAAAGTATAAAAGAATCAATCAAGGGAAGAAATGGGATAATGGGACATCTTTTAAAATGAGTTGCTTTTAGAAAAAATAAGATTTTAAACATAAAACTATTAGTTTGGAGAATGTTAAACTATACGTGAAGACATTTTAAAAAATTATTTTCTAACAATTTAAAAATAGAGGCTATTAGACAAAGTATCCAAAAATAAGACGGGAAAAGAAAAATACTGTTGCAGATACTATTCACCTATACAAAAAGAAAATTATTATTTTCCCCCAATTCCACAAACATTTATTTAATACCTAGTCTATGCCAAGCACTGTGATAGGCAAAAAAGGTAGATCATTCTTCAATTCATCTGAGCATATGAGTTTCATGTATGTTAACCAAACCTGTTGCTCAGAAAGTTATATCAATGCATCTTACAGAATACTTTTATAAAGAATTAACAGATGTGTGCATATGTTAATTAAATTCCTTTCCAGTGCATAGCTCACAGTTATACCTGTGATTCATTCAGGGTCTAGGAAAGTTTTTCCTATGGCAATGCCCCTGCAAAGTGCTTTGTGTCTGAAAGCTGGCCTTTCCCATCAGACAAGGGCCCTGGCCTTGAAAACATCATCGCCTCTTAGTCCTTGTTCGTTTAAACACCTAATTTCTCTATCAGTCTTCTATTTCTACCATAATTCTCTTGCCTACAAATTTTGTTACACTGCAGACTCTGGAATTTCTTTTTTATATGAGGCTAGCTAGCTTCACAAAGAGCATTAAGGATTACTAAAGTTACTAAATTACTAAATTTACTAAAGGATTACTATCAAGTCAAGGAGGCTGTCAGATCTCAGCCTCATATCTTGCTGTGTCTAATCTTGTTATCATTTCTTAGGCCTGAATAGGGTTTCATCTCATTACTGCTCACTCATACCCTGACTATGAGGTCTTGGTTTCCTCAAGTTTGATGTAGAGACAGACTAGTTGTGTTAAGGGGCAGTACTTCTTGATATCCATTGTTCTTTTTATTAAAACCAGAAATATAACACTGAATATCAATACTAAATTAAGTAATTTCAACCCAAATATAACATTTTAAAGTTACTCAAATCCCTATCAGTAGTTGATTTTTAAAATCAGTGTTTATTTCAATTCAATCAAGTAAGTATTTTGGTATTAAGAAGCAGTAGCAATAAGATAATATAAATTTATGCAATCAAGTAATCTTATAAATAGTAGGTACTGAATAAGCATATGCTGAGGAGAAATTCAAGTCAAAAGGCCAGGCCTTTAACCTCTCCCAAAGATTCAACTTCCTCACTCTAAGAATAGGGAAAGCCAAGGCACAAAAATCTTGCTCTGATGATTACCTACCATTGCGCATCTTGTATAGCTGTACATTTTTCTGAATATATTCAGCAAACTGCACAGTGTCTCCAGCCTCTCCAACACACAGAAGTAAGATCTTCTCACTCATCTTGAACATCTTGTCATGATCTGTTCAGAAAATAAAACACATTCACCTTCACAAATCATATACAAATCCAATAAATGCAAACTCTAAGCAAAAGTTGATTTTTTAAAATAGACAATATTCTACAATGTTAGGCAGCACTCTTATCCCTCATGGCATGCCATCAAGAATAAGCACACTTCATTAACGTCATTTGCCACTGGACATTAAATAGAATTTCCAGAAAGCAACAAATATAATCAGAAATGCTTTTATACAATCAGGACTCAATCACTGAAGGGAAGTGCAGGAATTATGACAAAAATGTGAAAATAATCCTTTAGTTCATGATAACCAAGGTCTTGAAAGAGACCAAACCAAGTTTTGGTTTTGAGGAGATATGGTAGGGACAGGATCTGAAGGTGCAGAGAGAAGACTGATACTACAACTAAATTAAAAAGACATCAAAAGAAAATGACCTTTGAAAAGGTAAAAGAGTAACTACTGATGGAAATCTGTGGGGAAATCAAATGAAAATACAGATCACTATAAAAACTAAAGCAAAGACAAGAGAAACTCAACAACAAATTATATTGAAATACTTTCCAAATTACTCAAATAGTCAAATCTTATCTGGTTATTCCAGATTCTTGTTCAGATTAGAGAGAAATCAACATTCAGGCAGCCATTAGTGCCTAAGGAACATAACTTCTCATATTCAAGCTGGGGCTTCAGTAAAACATAATCTCCCTATCCGACTCTCACTTTCACTTTCAATTTTTCAAATACTGCTGAATAATCTTCCCTGGAAGACATGTTTCATGTTTGAAAGCTTCTGAAATGTCCCAATCCTTTAATAGGATTTGGAGAGCATAATACTGCTGTTAAACAGTTTTAAAAATACTTGAGTGTTGAAATTGCCATTACTATGGCTGGGTAGGGCTAGAGGGAAACACATAAAATGTAAATGTAAAATTACTAATATGTGGCCTTAAGGTCATATCTGTATGGACTGTAAATACAGAAAACCTACATTGTATTTGTTACATAGGTTGAAGGAGCCTGTCAGTTTTTTTAATCGTAACATTTAAAAGAAAATCTAGAGTTGCAAATTTTTCATTGTGAAATCAACTTAAGTAAAAAGTTATTTGTTAGGTACCTACAGTAGCATGCCCAGAATTACATAAGGAGCCATAGGAGAAATAGAAATATAAGGACTTTCCATGACTTACACACCTCCAAGAAATACCACAGTCCAGGCTCTGTTACACTTAGCTGTGTGACCTTGGGCAAATAACTTCACTGGAGCCTGATCTTGAAATATAAAATGGAGCTAGTAAAGGAGGGAGAGGGGGAAGAGGAAAGAGAGAAGGAAGATGTGTGATTTCACTGGTATAGAGAATTGCCAATGAGATAACTGCCTTCCCCATGGAGATCATCAGGAACTGCTCTGAAACTATACTAGTCTTAGAGAATTGCCTAAGATACTAAGAGATGGGAAACTTGCTCTGGATCACACATGAGGTCATGTCAGAGGCTGAACGTGAACCTAGCCATGCCTTCCTGATTCAAGGCCGGCTCTTTATTCACTATACATTACCTCTCAAAGGCTCACAGAATCAAAGATTTAGAGCTGGAAAGGATCTTCCAGGTCACTTTCTCCCATCCCCTCATTTTACAGATGGAAAAAACTAAGGTCCAAAACTAAAGGGGCAAGTGCCTTTCCCAACCTCAAAGGATTGTTCAAGATCAAATAAGAACATATGTAAATGTTACAAAGTACTATAATAAATCTAAGGTGTTTACATTATTATAATAAAGTGCAGAGAAAATAGAATGAAAAAAAATCGACTAGAGCTGCAATAATCAGGGCAATTTGCAAGTATCTCCATTGACTAGTAGAGAGACCAAAGAGATATAGTCTTACAGTATACATAATATGCTAAGGTAATAAAAGCAAGATATAAGACCTTGAACAAGCAACTGGGTCTTCTTTCACTTTAGGAAATCGGTCATCTTTTGGAAATTTTCTCTAACTTATGTTGAAAACATGCTGGCAATACAGTAGGTGACAATGACACCCAATGGAATAGCTTGACTTAACCAAGGTGGCAAGTCAAAGCAAACCCAAGTTCCATTTTTCAGCACTTTAGCTTACTTGACAAAACAGCAGTTATAAAATAATTCTAGGTAGGAAAATACAAAAGCCCTCGAGCTCACACTCCAACAAATTTAGGCCTGGAAAAATAGTAGGGAAAAATGGAGGAAGGCTATAGATGTGGTTTTATTCCTACACATTCTTTAAGATCCAGCTTACTTTCATGGTCCACAATCTCTCTCTCCGCTGAGCTTCTGTGACATTTTTTATTCCTACACTGTGATAACTCTAAGCATTGTTTAAATTTCTCTAGGTTTATGTTTCCTTTTCTTAACTATACTGTAAATTCCTTTTGGGCTGGAATTTTATTTCCTACAAGATCCAGCATAGCTGGCACTAAATCGGTATCATTATTGTGACAGAACTAGAAGGGGATAAGTTATACTTTTCCCAATGTGCTTTTCTTCAAGTAAATAATCCACCAGTGTAGTGAAATAACTGAAGCCTGCTTCATTAAAGGCAGAAAGTTGCTAGTGTGCTAACTTATGACACCCTATTCTGTGAAGGTTTTTACTGTAACTACTCCTCTCCCCACACACATGTTCTTCAATTATATCATCTGTTCCCCTCCATCCGACTCCTTAATGTGATTTTAACAAAAAAGGAATATATCTTCCTTTTTGAATTACAGAATCAAAGGAAATTAGGAATCTTCTAATCCAAACTCTCCCCACTATAGGAATTCCATTTCCAACATCACTGAGAGTTGGTTAGCCTCTGTTTGAATACTTGCAATGATAGAGAAGTCACTACCTCATGAGGCAGCCTATTCTATTTTGGGGAAACCTCTAAGTATTAAAAAATGCTTCCCTTTATTGAGCCCCCAAATCAAGCTCCCATGACTTCCAATCATTAGTTCTTCTGCTCTATGAAGTTACACCTCCCCCCCTAAATGAATCCATTTTTATATATACAAGTCTTTTGATTTTTAAAGATATATCATGTTATCCCTAAGCTTTACTTTTTCCAGTTCCCTTCACTCCCAATTCCTCAGATTATCTAGCTTTCATATCCCTCACCATCCTTACATGTTTCCTCTGGATGCACTCCAGTTTGTCAGCATCCCTCTTAAAATGTAAAGCCCAGATTGGAACTCAACCCGGGGGGGGGTGGAACTTCCTGGAACAAGAAAAGCTAAGGGATGAAATCATTGATCTTTTGAAATGAAGAGACTTGTAAAGAAAAAAATTTTTAAAAATGAGAGAATTCCGCAAAATAGAAAAGG
>NW_027187338.1:2695650-2754398 GCF_028583685.1 Petaurus breviceps papuanus
GGGAAGAAGCAGGTAAGCAGGTGAACCACTGTGGGCTTTTTTTGTCTTTACTTGGGTGAAAGAATATGGAAAAAAAAATGTGTCAGATTAATGTGAGAATTATTACTTACTATTCCCATTTAGTTATCACAATTATGACACCAAGTACCAGCTTTGTGCAAAGTACTGCTGGACATTGTGCCTATGCATGTCTCCTCAAGCTTTGTGTCCAGTCTAAGGATAGAACTTTCCTCAATAAGGGAATATCATTCTAAGGTAAAAAATAGACGATATTTCCGGCAGGGTATTTAACACTTCTAGGTTTCAGTTTTAGCTATAAAACAGAAGGCGGTGGATTAGATGATCTCTGAGATCCCTTCTAGCCTAAATCTATGATCCTAATTAAGTCTTACTTCACGCTCAGATCATGTGTTTGACAAAGGATAAAGATTCAAGACAGTGATATCTCTTGGGAGTGAAAAAGTATGCTCTCCAAGAGAAAAGTTTCCCAAATTAGGAAGCACTTTCATTTTTTATTTTCATCTATTTAACAGAGAGCTTAACACACCATTAACACACCACTTTCAAGGTCCTATTCCATTAAACAATAACATGTTCTGAATTAATGGAACTCAAGAACAGCCCTACAGATCTTATTCCTACTCCTCCTGTTGGGGAAAGCATAGCAGATCTTCAGTTTCAAGAACCTGAAGATTCATTCATTTATTATTCATGAGAGCTAGATCTAGAGTCAGAGGAAGTGCACTCAAACAAATCTCAGCTTTGCCAGCTACTTAGCAGTGTTACCTCAAGCAGGTCCTTTCACTTCCTTGAATCTTAGTTTCTTCCTGTTAAGCAGGGACTTAAGTGACCCCCTAAGATTCCTTCTAGTTCTAACTCTATGCTTCTATGATTTCTGTCCAGCACCCCAGTCATTCAAAAGCAGTACTACCAAGTCACCCCTCAAATGACCAATGTATCTATAATCAGTCATTTAAACAAAATTTGTTCTGGAAATAGCCCACTTACTTCCCTACCCTCATTATTTAAAGGCCACAGTGAAATAAATACCACTAAAGTCTTGCCATTACTTTAATAGGGTTATTAGAATTTAAGTTACAAGGCAGTTCCCACTACTATAGCCACCCCAGGTGAATGAAAAAACAAATATGCCAACCAAATCTATTAAGAGAGACTGTTGTTGTGGACAGAATGAGGCTTGGATCCAGAGTTCAAATCCTACCTTTCACACAGTGTCTGGGTAACTCTTGGTAAGTCACTTAACCTCTTGGGGCTGTAGGCATGTAGCAAAAAAAGGTGTCCACCTGTGCTGGCAGAGGGAGTTTGCTCACCCAGGAGTTCCCTATACCACCGAAATCACAGGTGCAGCCCCAAGCCCTATTTTTCACTGTCAATAAAAGAGAGATATAGGTGGTGATGGAGGGGTGGGGGAGGGACAAAGAGTTGCCCTCTCCGCATCCTCATCGCTTAGTACAGTGCGTGGCACGTAGTAAATAATATCTGGGTTCCAAAACCTGCTCTTTCACATAAGATCATTGTGATTTTGGTTATTTCCCTTCTCTGATCTTGATTCTTCGAATACAAAACAGGGATAATAATAATCGCAGTATTACACTGAGCTGTAAAGAAAAGGCCTCAGAAACTACTTTTTATTATTAATAGCAGTAAGACTATAGAGTCGTCCCCTCCCCAACATCCAAGATTCAGTCACTGAGAGCTTCGTCTTGCAATTCAAATGTAACTCGAGGAAAGCTCGTTGATTTAGGTCTGGGAGTTCAAAGCCCTCATTTTACAAACAAGGAAACCGGGAGGGAAAAGGACCAGTGGGCCAAGGTCACACAGAATGTCACAGAGCTGGAATTAGAATCCAGGTCTTCTGACTTCAACCTCAGAAGGGAATTTCCACGGTCCCCACGCTACATGCCCTGGAGGGTACAAGGGAAACGGACAAGGCCGGAGGTGGCCGGGGACAGTGTCGAGCTCCCTCCCTCCGACAGTTCCATTAACAGCATCCATCCACCGGCCGAGGAGCCCAAATGGGAGAGGGCGGCAGGGTCCGCGTCCCCGGGAGCGTCGCCTGGGCCCCTTTCCCTCCCGCCCGGCTGGGCGCGGCCTCACTCACCGTCCTTCATCTGGACGATGTTGCTGGCGGCCACGCGGTCCGAGGCCACCAAGATGTAGTCGGGCCCCTGGATGCCGATAAGGTACTCCATGGCGGGCTGAGGGACAGGACGGGACACAGCTCCAGCGGAGTCTGCCTGCGGTTCCTTCTCACCGCCGGCTCACCGGTGAGACAGCACCGCGCAGGTTGAAGCGGAAGGGGCACAGTCGCCGCCGCCGTCGCGCTCGGGTGACGTCACCAGACCTCGCGAGAGCTGTCAGCAACCAGAGCCGGTTTGGTCCCTGGGAAAGAAGCACTACAGAGCACTACAGCTCGCTCCCGCCCCCCGAGAAGAAACTGGGGAAAGAAAGAGGCGGGGCTTAAACCGTTCTGGTCCCGCCCCCTTTTCGGCAGACCTCCTCTCCCGATGTGGGCTTTTCTAGCTCACTCTGCTACTGAGTAAGATACCGCATCCCTTATTATGAGCCTACTGTGTGCAAAACACCGAGAGACTAGAAACACAAATTGAGACCCAGTCCTACCCTTCCTCCTTTTTCTTTCTCTTTCCTTTTTCCCCTTTTCCCCTTCTCCCCCACCACTGGCCCTTTTCTCAAATTCCCTCCCCCCATCGTCGCCCCATTTTCTCCCTCCTTTCTCCTTTTTTCTCTCCCCCAGCTGAATCTTTCCATTCTCTTTTCTAGCTTCATAGCTCTCCCTCCTTTCTTAAAGCTTCTCCCTTCCCTCTCAGCCCCACATGCCTCCCTTCTTCCCCCGTTCCCCACTGCCCCAAGTTCCTCCTTCCCTCCCCTCCCTCTCAGTCCCACATGCCTCCCTCCTCTTCTCTCTCTTGATCCCACATACATCTCCCTCCTTCCCCTCTACTTGTTCCTCTTTTCTTCACCTTTCTCTCAATACGACATCCCTCCCCCTTCCCTTCTCCTCTGCCCCAAATTCTTCTTTCCCTCCCAGTCCCAGATCCCTCCTCCATTCTTCCCTTCCCAGGCTTACATCTCTTTCCTCTTTCAAGCCCATCTCAGCCTCTATACTTTGCTTCCTTCCACTCTCCCGCCAACCCCATAATTCTCCCTTCTCATTCCTTTCACCTCTCCGTGTCTTTGTCAGCATCTACTTTTCATTTTCTCTCTTCATATTTCCCCCCATCTTCTTCATTTCTCCTCCTCTCCTTATGATTCTATGACTCTCAGGCTCAACCAGATTTGTTTAGTCACTTGCTCATCCATTAATGAAAAATTCTCAATCCATTCAGGGGCAGCTTATCGCCCTGGGAGAGATGGCCCTCCGGGTTTTTCATTCTCTTGGTTTCCATAGTTATTGGAGTCCCTTGAAAAGTTGCATCTCTACCCCTCCTTCAATGCCTCACTGTTTATCCAGCAAACACAGAAAAAGGTTGAAAATTTTCAATAGCTAGTTTCCTTCACGCACAGCTGCAATCTCTTTCCTGTTCTCAGAGAAATGGAATTTTATCTCCAAACAACTATGAAAATAATGCTCCTCTGCAAGGATTTGCCCCCCTCTCCCTTCTAAATTGTTCTTTTCTGCTCTCTTCTTTGGAAGAAAGAAGGAGTGAATAACTAGTCCATGGCTGGAAATGAGAGAAATCATTGGAGCCCTCCTCCTTTTAGAGAGATTCAATCAAGATCTTGTTCTGAACTATCACTGGGTAATGGTGGTAGGTAATTTCACCTCTCTCTAGGCTGACTGTGTTTATGTCCACACAGTGATGTTTGACAGTACCTTCCCTATAGATAAGATGAGAAAATACTTTGCTAATCTCAAAGAACTACATGAATGTCAGTTACTACTATTATGATCATTGTGTTTAACCTACAACCTTCCTACCAAAGATGGAGTTCATACTCTGAAAGTGTGTCCTCTCAGGCAGAGGACAAGTACAATCAGCAAACATTAAGAACCTACTATATGTAGAGTGCTATACTGGGGTGGTGGAGTGGTGGAAGATGTACAAAGTTTAGATAAGACCCAATATTTGCCTCTTGCAGTCCAATAAGGGGATAAGACACAGAAAATCCTTTTTTTTTTTAAATCAAGTATTTAATTTATTTTTAGTTTTCAACATTCACTTTTATAAGATTTTGAGTTCTAAATTTTCCCCCTCCCTCCCCTCTCCCCTCCTCAAGATGGCATTCAATCTGATATAGGCTATATATGTACAATCATATTAAACATATCTCCACACAAAATGAGAACAAAAGGGAAAACCATGAGAAAGAAAACACAAAACAAAAAGAAAAAAAAAGAGAAAATAGTATGTTTTGATCTGCATTCAGACTCCATAGTCCTTTCTCTGGATGTGGACACCATTTTCCATCATTAGTCTTTTGGAATTGTCTTAGATCCTTGCATTGCTGAGAAGAGCTAAATCTATCAAAGTTGGTCATTGTACAATGTTACTGTTACTGTATACAATGTTCTCCTGATTCTGCTCACTTCACTCAGTATCAGTTACTGTTAAGTCTTTCCAGGTTTTTCTGAAATCTACCTGTTCATCATTTTTTATGGAACAATAGTATTCCATTACATTCATATACCACAACTTGTTCAGTCATTTCTCAAGTGATGGACATTCCCTCAGTTTCCAGTTCTTTGCCACCACAAAAAGAGCTGCTATAAATATTTTTGTACATGTGGGTCCTTTCCCCCTTTTTATGACTTCTTTGAGACATAGGCCTAGTAGTAATATTGTTGGATCAAAGGGCATACACAGTTTTATAGCCCTTTAGGCATAGTTCCAAAGCGCTCTCCAGAATGGTTGGATCAGTTCACAACTCCACCAATAATGCATTAGTGTTCCAATTTTCCTGTTTTGTCATGTTAGCCAATCTGATAGGCATGATGTAGTACCTCAGAGTTGTTTTAATTTGCATTTCTCTACTTTAATTTCTTTATCTGAAAACTGCCTGTTCATATTCTTTGATCATTTATCAATTGGTGAATGACTTGTATTCTTATACATTTGACTCAGTTCTCTATATATTTTAGAAATGAGGCCTTTATCAGAGACACTGGCTGTAAAAATTATTTCCCAGCTTTCTGTTTCCCTTCTAATCTTGGTTGTATTGGATTTGTGCAAAATCTTTTAAATTTAATGTAATCAATATTATCCATTTTGCATTTCATAATGTTTTCTCTCTCTTGTTTATCATAAATTCTTCCTTTTTCCAAAGATCTGACAAGTAAACTATTCCTTGCTCTCCTAATTTGCTTATGGTATCACCCTTTGTTCTAAATTATATACCCATTTTGACAGAAATTCTAACAGCATAATGTCATATGATGAGTGCATAAGAGAGTTACAAAATAGAATGCTATGAGAAATCTGAGGGAGAAGGACTTTAGCAAGTGTGGGATTCATGGGAGGTTTCCTGGAGGTGGCATTTGAGTTGCCTTTTAAAGATATTTAGGAGTTCAATAGGCAAAGAGGAGAAAGAAAGCCATTCTAGGTAAAGGGAACTGTGCACAGGGCATGTTTGGGGAGGTGGGTCATTAAATCATCCAGTTTAGCTGGAGTATAGAGGATAGGGCAGTATAATATAGTAGGTAGAGAGCAAGCCTTGGAGTTAGGAAGGTCTGGGTTCAAAGCCAGCAGCTAATACATGGTCAAGTCATATAATCTCACAGTGCCCACAGACAACACTTTTTTTAAAGTTGACAAGCTGTACCAGTGGTAGGAATTTCCACACTAGGACTTCCTTATGCTGATGAAATCACTTCTACAGATTCCGAAAATGTGTCACCACCACCATTAATAAATGTATGAGGAGGGGAATAGTATGAATTAAGGCTGGGAAAGTTGTTGTTCAGTCGTTTTCAGTAGTATCTGACTCTTCATGACCACATTTGGGGTTTTCTTGTCAGAGATACTGGAGTAGTTCACCATTTCCTTCTTCAGAGCATTTTACAGATGAGGAAACTGAGGCAAACAAGGTGAAGTGACTTGCCCAGGGTCATACAGCTAATAAGTGTCTGAGATCAGATTTGAACTCAGGAAGATAAACCTTCCTAACTCCAGGCCCAGCATTCCATATACTATGCCACCTAGGAAAGGAGGAGGATGGCTAATTGTAAGGGAGTTTAATGTGCTGTGAAGGATTTTGAACTTTAGGGAGGCAATAAGGGACCAATGAAGGTTTTTGATCAGAAGAATACATGACAAGATCCATACATAAAAAAAAGTTTGTGAAGGATGAATTAGAGGAAGCCAGTATTGGAAGCTAGAAGACCTGTTAGGAAATTACTTCAATTGTCAAAATATATAGTGATGGGGGCCCATTTTAGGTTGGTGGAATGGGAGTAGAGAGGAGGCAAAAAGGAGATATGTACCTTACAGCTCAGGGGCCCCCCACTCCAGGGGGAGAGGTTCCAGGATCACAAATACTCAAATTCATCAGAGATGGGATGGGGGGCTTACTACCAAGAGGGTTTGTGCATCTTCTGAGGTTCCTCCTGTTTCTGGCTCAATATAACCCTATTCTAGAGTAAACTCCAGGGAAATCTCTAAAACAAGGCTTAGTCTAGTGCCTAGTGTCTCCCCATAATGTGGGTGATAGGATTTCTTCTCAAAAAGGTAATCAGTGGATATCAAACATATTACCTCCACCACAGAAACTGCTCAAGACACAAACAGCTGAGCATTAACACAGAAAAAAATCTCAAGTGGCCTATTTCTCTCATATTCCCCTCAGAGGATAAAGACAACATTGTAGCGCTATAGAATAAACAGCTGCTTCACTTTCCCCATCAGGTCTGCTCTTACAAGGTCCAGATCTCCAGTCAGCTGGGCTATGGCTTTCCCTGGTCTTGCTGCAGAATGATCCAGGGGGTGCTCACTTTTTCTGAGAACCTGCTGTTGTTGAAATCTCCAAGAGCAGCTAGCATCCACCTCAGGAACTCTCAGATTCTTGAAGTAGTCACCAAGAGCAGAAATGCCAGTTTCTCATGCTTGTTGATCACTGACCTATGCTTAGGAAAAATAACATTAAGGAAGAAGGCACCACCAGGGACTGGGGGTCTCATCTCAGATTTGCCTTAGGCAATCATAGACTAATAGTCATTACCCTGGGCTTTTCTAAAGCATGGTGCCATTGCTGTTAGGTAAGGGGATGATAAATCTCCTTCCCTTGACTGCTATTCCATGGTAGAGAAAAGGTTGATAGACAGTCCTAAATGGAGGCCTGAGTCCTTTCCACAGTTCTTGTAGACAACTGAGTACATTCCTGACTCCACTGCCAATTACCTTTGACACAACTACCTGGAGTCATGAGAAGCAATCAGAAGTTGCTATGTCATCTCAGTCAAGTGCCTGGCCCTCAAATGAACAGCCAGAGAATGTGGTTAGGCCTGAGGGTCTATCATTACATCACATGGATGAGAAGGGGAGGAGAACTCAATTGATCAGAGTCTCCCTGATCAATCTCCTGCTACAGAGAGATAAAACATGACATAGAGGTGGGATCCACAAGACTTAACTGATTAGATAGGATAGGTGAAGACAAGGGGAGGGTCAAAGATAACCACAAGGTTTTCAACATGGGTGAACAAGGGAAGGAAGGCAGAGGAGTGCCACCAACAGAAGGAAGAGCAGTTTGAGTTGGAAAAATAATGAGCTTTGTTTGAGGCATGTTGGGTTTGTGGTGCCAATGGGACTTGCAAGTGGAGATGCCCTGCAGCCAGCTGCATTTGTGGGTCTCTGGCTCAAAAGGGAGATCAGAAAAATAAAAAAAGAAAAAGGGAGATCAGGAAGTCTTGGGAGTCATTTGCATAGAGGTGGTAGTTGAAGCTCTGGGAATAAATGAAGTTATGAAGAAAGAGAAGGGAAGAAGACCAAGGACAGCTCCTTGGGGAATCCCCAGATTAAATGGTCAGGAAGAAAATGAGAAGACAATACCTTTTCCTAGATTGTTTCATGCCAGAAAGACTTTCCTCACCTCTGCCTCCTGGAGTCTCTGGCCCCCACTGAGGCTCAGCTGAAGTATCACTACTCTTATAAAAGACCTCTTCTAATCCCTCCAGTTGTTAATGCTCTCTCCCTCCCTCCCTCCCTCCTTCTCCTCTCTCTCTCTCTCTCTCTCTCTCTCTCTCTCTCTCTCTCTCCCTCTCTCTTTCTCTCGTTCACTTGCTCTCCCTCCCTCTTCCTCTCCCTCTCTCCCTTTCTCTCTTTTCTTTCTCTTTCCTCCTCTCCCTTTTTCTTCCCCTCTCCCTCCCTCCTCTATCACTCCCTTCTCTCTCTGTCTCTTTTTCTCCTTTCTCTCTTCCTTCTCTCTCTCCTCCTTTCTCTCTCTTTCTCTCTCCTCTTCTTCTTTCTCCTCCTTATCTCTTTCCCTCTCCCTCCCCTCCCTCTTTCCCTTCCTCCTTCTTTCTCTATCTCTCCCACCCCCCACCCCCATTCTGGCACTCCAACTCTTTCCATCTCTGTCTTTGTTTCTCTGTCTGTCTCTTCCCCCTCCCTCTCTCTCCTTCCCTCTCTATGCCACTCTCTGTCACCAATTACTTTATATTTATTTTGTACTTAATTTTTCATGTATATATCAAATCTCAAATGTAAACTCCTTGAGGACAGGCCTATTTTTATTTTTGTCTTTGTATCCCTAGGACCTAGCACAGTGCACTTAATAGATTCTTATCTAATAGAATTAAAGGAGACAGGATTCTCCTCCTTTAGAGAGGTAGGAAAAGTGCCAGGAGCTCTCTTTGAAGCTGAGGAACATCTAGTAGGAGGGAGTGGCCAACAATGCTAAAAGCTATAGAGTGGTGAAAGAGGATGAGGACTAAAAAAAAATGAAGGTAATTGGATTTGATGATTAGGGAGGCATTGGCAATCCCCTTGCATAGAAAGTACTATGTCTTCACTTCTGCCTTAAATAACCCCTTTCTTCCTTCAGGATGCAAATCAAGCACCATCTTCTATAGGAACATTTACTGATGTCTTCAATTGTTAAGGTCCCTTCCCAAACTATCTTATATTGATTCTCTTTATATTGATTCTATCTATATTTACATACATACTTTTGGTCTCCCTCATGAGGATATAAATTTGAAAGTAGGAATTATTCCATTCTTTGTATTTGTATCACTAGGACCCAGAACAGTGCCTAGCACATAGCAGCTTGATAAATGCTTATGGATTAATTGATTGATCCAGATCCATGACCTTGGAAAGAAAAGTTTTAGTCAAGTGGTGAGGGAAAATACCAGATTGCTAAGGGTTAATAAGGGTAGTCATGAAGTAGAAGCCTCATAAGTTGGAAATTTTTCAAGAAATTTAATGTGCAGGGGAGAGGAAATATAAGACAGTAACTACATGGTGGAAGTAAAATAGTCAAAGAAAACTTTTTTTAAGGATGGGAGAGACCTGAGTCTTTTGTAGGCAAATGGGAAGTAACAAGTGGTGGGGAAAAGAGTGAGGATGCATAAGAGAGAGAGATGACTACTGAACCAGGTCCTGGACCATGAGGTAGAAGTTGACGGGAGGGGAATAAGCATTTATAGAGCACCTACTATGTGCCAGACACTGTGCTAAGTTTTAAAAATATCTCATTTGATCCTCACAACAACTCAGAAAGGCAGGTGCTATTATTATCCCCATCTGAGGAAACTGAGATGAACAGAAGTTAAGTGACTTGCCAAGAGTTACATAGCTAATAAGTATCTGAAGCTGAATTTGAACTCAGGTCTCCCTGACTCTAGGACCAGCACACTGTCCTCTGTACCACAAGCTGCTTCTGGGTAGGAAAGAATAGGATCAAAATTACAGAGAATGGTTAGTTTATGACTATTAGAAGTACCATTCCCCTTCTATAACCAAAGGGAGCAAATGATGATGTTGATCATGATGATGATGATAATGCGAGGAAAGGAGGAGCAGAGGACCTAAGAGATCTCTGCTTAATGGGTCTAAATCTTATCCATGAAGAAGACATTGTGCTCACTTGTTAGAAGATAGGTGTGGATATACCTGAGGGTTTTAAAAGTGAAGAAAAAATTCAGACCAGTGACTATGGGGAACAAGATGGGGAATTGGTAGCGGCAGGGCAGCATGGTTGACTATCAGCAACATCTAATCTGAGGTTGAGTACCTTGAATTTGTAGTAAATGAGATCAACCCTATTTCTTGATTTTTTCTCTCTAGTAAAGCTCATCTACCTAGGAGCAGAGCAGCCAGACAATTAGAGACTGTCCATTGATTCAGGATATTGCTTTCTTTCCACTTGGAAAAAGGAAATTAGTACAGATTTGAAGATACCTCATCATTCTGGTTTCCATCTTATATGTCAATGTCCCTCCTAAATATGGCTTCCAGGACTGAACATAATGCTTCAGCAGGGGTCTGACCAGTCCAATATAGGAACTATTGCCTCCTTAATTACAGAATTTCAGATTTTTAAAAGATCTTGGAGGCCATCTAGTACAATCTATATTTAAGTAAGAATAGTCTTGGTAATATGTATTGAGATGACAATGGTCATTCAACTTCCTAGTGAAGATGTCTAGTGAAAAGCAACCTACTACCCCCTGAAGCAGCCTATTTAATTTTGGACTGCTCTAATTGTTAGAAAGGTTTTCTCCCCTTTATGTAGTGCCCCTTTTATGGCTAACCAGGTTCAGAGTACTGTTTAGGTCATTATCTATTTTAAAAACCTGGCCCAGCAAGAGTCTTCACCAACACAACTCTATGTCAGATCATACAAAATGACACATAAATTCAAATTAAAAATATTTAATTAAAACAGAATAGCAATGTGTAGCTAGATTCCAGACTCACTCTCCAAGAGCAAAGGCCATTCTATCTCCTCATCAGGGTTCCAGGGAGCAGCTCTGAAGGGTCAGAGATGTCTCTTCTATAATGCTATTGGCTTAACCCCCCCCCCCATTCTTGTGTGTCTTTTCCTGTCCCACCTACCCTCCAGTGATTAACACTTCAATTCCATTTAACCAATTAATATTAATATTAATTTTTACAAAGGGATATTTACTGTGAAGATATAAGAAAAAAAATTACAAATATTTTTGTGCAACACCTCTGGTATATGCTTCCCTATGCCATCTTAGTCCCTGGGGAGAAAGAACTCAGACTTAATTTGGTTTCTACATGGCATTTGCCCTAACAAGTTCACTTCCAAGCTCTCCTACTGCTAGACTGGGTCAAACAGATCACTCAAGACTTTGCCCCACCTACCATTCCCTTATTTGGCCTCTGGCAAATCCTGGCATGGACTCCAGCACCATTTAAAGAAGGTTCCCAGGCTAGCTATCTCCTTATTTCCTACCAGCTGCACTGTACTCCATTATCACCCTAGAACCTCATCACCAGGAAGCTCATTATCCTGTGAGATTTCATCAGCCTTAGTATTTAAATCTCATCATTACCCTAGGTGCCCTCTACTCCTCTGATTGCAGGGTTAGAAGTTAGCAAAATGAACTCCTTCCAAAGCTTCCATTTAAAGAGGGGTCCTGAGCCAGTAATTTCTTCATTTACCACCATCTTTCTATTTTCCTCCTGTGGACTGGACCCCATTATACTCTTTGCTGGAAACCTTCCCTCCCTTAGTGCCCTCTCCCCCTCTTTTCATCTTTCTTTTGTGTGTTAGCTTCCCTATTCAATTGTAAGCTCTGTGAGATCAGGGATTGTCTTTCTTTTTAATATTAGCATCCTTAGCATGGGTCCTGGAGAATAACAAGCACCTAAGAGTTGCTTGATTATTGTCCTTCATCCTCAAAGAGGACCAAAATGACATCACTACATTGAGGTCAAAGTACAGCATGTGCCATATCAGCCACAGCTGATATGACCAATATGAGCTTAGGAGGCTCTACCACAAGTTTGTCACAAATAGTCCATATGAACATTTGGAGTGGAGATGTCTCTAAATTTGCACATTTCATATTTCTTTTGAGCTATTGCAATTCTTATTTGCTCACTGAGCACATCTTCTCTGATGTGGACATACCATGCTGGGAGGTCCTGTGCCAGTGTCTCCCATGTCTCCCAGTAGATTCCAAAAATTTTCAGAGAGAGACCTTGAGAGTGACCTTGTATTGCTTCTTCTGACCTCTGTGTGAGTTCTTGCCTTGTGTGAGTTCTCTGTAAAATAGTCTTTTAGGCTAATGTACATTTGGCATTTGAACAAGGTAGTCACCCCATTGGAGTTGCCCTCTCTGCAGTAGAGTTTGAATGCTTGACAGTTTAGCTTGAGAAAGGACATCAGTGTCTGACACCTTATCTTGCCAGGTGATCTTCAAAATCTTCCCAAGACAATTTAAATAGATACCATTCAGATTCCTGGCATGGTGCTATCCAAGTTTCACAGGAATGAAATGATGGGGTCAGCACAATGGCTCTGTAGACCTTCATTTTGGTAGGAAGCCCAATATCTCTTCTCTTGCATACTTTCCTTCAGAGCTTCCCAAATATGTTTGAGCTCTGGCAATATGTGCATCAGTCTCCTCACCTACATGGACATCCCTGGAAAGTATACTGCCAAGGTAAGTGAATTTATCCACAGCATTCAAAATTTCCCCATCTGCTGTGACTGATGATTCCATGTAATTGATAGTGTTGTGCTGGCTGGTGGAGAACCTCTATTTTCTTGGGGCTTAATTATTAGACCAAAATTAGCACAAGCAGCAGAGAATCTATCCATACTTTGTTATATCTCAGTCTCAGAGGGCTACATTGAGTGCACAATCATTTGAGAACAAAAAGTCAAACATCAACCCTCCCTCCACTTTAAAACTTGTAGTTTTTTCAAGTTAAATAATTTACTCTCAGTGCCATAACTGATCTTGATGCCATTTTCATCCTCAGACAACATCATTGAAAACATTATGCTAAAAAGCATGAGAGCAAGCACACATCCTTGCTTCACCCTATTAGTGACTGGAAAAGCTTGAGAGCATCGTCCGTTATGCAGAACCCAGGCAAACATGCAGGAATGAGAATGATGTGCAATACTGATGAACTCTAGATACTTAAAAAATGTTTTTTGACTGACTACTTTCTCTCCTGACCTCTCAAAATCCATGGGTTATAGCCATCTCCAATGTGTTTTTAAAAGAAAAATATAAACACAACAGGGAAAGAAGCAATGACAGGGTCATATGATCTCTGCTTCGTGCTGGTTCCAAGTGAGAGACATCCTAAGGCCATTCCTCACTTGGAAGCTCTCAGCAGCTTATCCTCCATTGCCAATATAAGGCAGGCCAGAAAGAATCAAAGCCAAAAGACTTGCCCTGGCTGGTTTATGCCTTTTGAACGCAATCCAGTGCCTGCTCCAAAGCCATACAAAAAGGCTCTTCTTCACCCTGTAGTTAGTGAACCAGAGCCAGTTACAGAATGTCTATGTATGTTCCATTTGAGGAACAGGGGACTTCCATTGTCCATTATCATGCCTTTCCATAAATAGACTCTCCAGCTTCTAATAAATGGGGATTGCCTCCATTATACTACCAAATAACCATAAGTTTAATTGGGTGATGTGGTAGGAGCAATTTCCTCACCCTTACCCCCATGCAAGTTAGGATAGTTTTTCCTCAAAAGGCATTTTTGGAGACTTGATTGGCTTTGGTGACTAAAGGTTCAGAATGTTAATGTCACTTCCTGGTTACCAGAGTGAAAAGCAGCCATGAGCTCTAGGTGATCTCTGGTACTTGCCTGGTATACCACAATGGACAACCTAGCCAAGGGAACCGAATCCACTTGGGGTGTTCCTGATACATATCCTTGTCTAGCTATGATTAAATAAATCTTTTGATATATAAATGTCTCATTCCGTTACAACAGGGAACATAAACTACCAGGGAACTGTCCAGAGTCAGGTCAACCTGGAACAGGGAACATAAATAGCTGCCATCTCTTGTGGCTCCAGGTGAGCAGTAGTCAAGCATTATATTTATTTAATTATTTAATCACTGTTTTTTCAAAATATGGAGAGAAGAACATGGTCAAACCAAAGTCATGATGCTGGTACTGAGGTTTAGAGTCTGAATGAAGTGTAATCAGTTTCCCCTCCATCTCAGTGTGGCAGTGCAGAGAGAACTGACTTTGTATGTAGGAGGTTAAATGGCATAGTGGATAGAGTTCTGGGCTGGGAGTCCAAAAGACCTGAATTCAAATCCAGTCTTACTGGTTGTGTGACCCTAGCAAGTCACTTAACCTCTCAGTCTCAATTTCCTCATCTGTAAAGTGAGGATAGTGATAGTCAGTACCTCCCATGGTTGTTGTAAGAATCAAATGATATAATATTTGTAAAGTGCTCATAAGGCAAAGTGTCTGGAACATTGCAGGCCCTTAATAAATTCTTGTTTCCTTCCCCCCCCCCCGCCCCCCAGGCCTTACAGAATTTTGGACTTAAGTTTTTTTTGGTGACCTTGTGACAAAGTCTACTCATACTGAGCTTGTAATTCATCATATTTACATTAATGCAACTTAAGATTGCATTATCTGCTTTAGCCTCTGTATCACAGCATTGTCTCATGTTGACTTTGGAATCAGCTAAATATTCGAGTCTTTCCCCTATGAATTGTTATATAATTCTCTCTCCCTAGGTACATTTTTAAAAATTTTTTTTTCAATCTAAATGCAAGATTTTACATAAATGTCTCTTAAACTTCTTAAAAAAAAACATTGTCCTAGTTCAGGGGTGGGGAACCTGCGGCCTCGAAGTCACTTGTAGCCTTCTAGGTTCTTGGGTGCAGCCTTTTGACTGAGTACAAGTTTTACAGAACAAATCCTTTTATTAAGGCAATTTGTTCTGTGAAGTTTAGGTGCAATCAAAGGGCCACACTTGAGGACCTAGAGGGCCACATGTGGCCTCAAGGCTGCAGGTTCCCCACTCCTGTCTAGACTGTTGCCACTTTTATATGCTTAGTCCCCTTTACACATGCTATATTCCAGCCAAACTGACTTTCTAAATGGTTTTCACTCATGGTACTCCATTTTCCTTTTCCATCTCTTTTCATTGGTTGAGCATATCTTCCTCATTTCTGCATCTCAAGATCCTCAGTTTCCTTCAAGCTCAGCTCATATCTCTACCTTCACAGGAAGCCTTTCCTTATTGATTTCCCTCCCTTAAAAATATCTTGTACCTATTTGATATATTCCTGTGTAATAGGGCAAGCAGTAGGGTCTCAATACTTCCAGCATGTGCATCCACTCTGCCTGGTGCTAACCCACAGAGATGCTTGGGGTGCATGCTTCTGGAAATGAGAGATGATTTGAAATGAAGGGCATGGCCCTCCACTTCAGAACAAAAGGAGATTGTATGACAGTTGATGATAAAAAGCCTTTTAATTGGTTATGGAGCCAAATTTCAGGGAAGGAGGGGAGGTGGAATCACAGTCTCTTTCCTCATGGCAAAAGGGAAAATTCTATAAACCTTCTGATGGGGAGAAAGATCTTGGACCAGGATGCTATGTGGTCTTTATCATGGGGCACTATTGTCTTTTAATCTCTGTTGTGTTTCATTTTTTCCCTGCTTTTAAAGAAATGTCTGTAACAGATAGAACAGACTAGACTTTGTGAGTTTTGAAAGTTAGAGCTGCCAGAGGTCCAGGAACTGGACCAGCATTTGCCCAGGGAGGAGCCAACCCACGTGGCATAATCTACTTGACCCAGACCACCAGTGCATCAAACTGGTGGCCCAGACACCATGGCCTGAAAGCAAGGGAGTGAGTGACCTATCTATTAGCCATGCTGCTTTCAGAAGAAAGCTTGGTGGCAGGAATGTTTGCAGCAACCACTTAAAGTCTTTATCCATCTCCCCACAGTAGTCTAGGGGAGAGTGTGTACCCTGGTTTGGGGAGATGTGTTTGTACTTTGCATCTTACTATATTTTTTCAATAAACATCCATTTGTAAAAGCTAATTGATGTTAGCTGCTTATCAGTTATATTAAAAAGATATCAGCTGGGGTGATAGTACTGGCAAATATTGGCAAATTGGCAGTAATCATTAGCTTTGAATTTTAGGGAGAACACACTAGAAAGGGAGCTAGAGGCAATAGCATGAGCAGAATCACCCTGACCTCTCAGGGTTACTCTTAGAACTCCAAGGTCTAGAGATATATGAAACCAAGCTCTAGGGGCACATGAAGAGATAGCCCTTCTTAGCAAGGCAAACCCCTCTATATGCACAAGTGATCACATTACATCCTGTCTTCTCCAACAGATTTTCCACTCTATCATCTCTACTCTTTCAAAACCTAATTCATTACCTTCCCCCCACTGAACCCTCTCCTCTTTCTACCTTACCTATTTCTGCCAACAGTACCACAATTCTCCCAGTTACCCAGGCGCAACCTAGCTGTCATCCTTGATTCTCTCTCTCTCTCTCTCTCTCTCTCTCTCTCTCTCTCTCTCTCTCTTTCACACACACACACACACACACACACACACACACACACACACACACATACCCCTCCATATCCAATCCGTTGTCAAGGCCCAAAGTATCTATCTTTGTAACATATCTCATATACACTCCCTTCTCTCCTCTGATACTGCCACTACTTTGGTACAGGTCATGCCTTGACGATTGCAATAACTTGAGAGTTGGTCTCCTGACCAAAATCTCTCCCTGCTCTAGTCTATCCTCCATTCAGCTGCCAGTGATTGTCTGAAAGGATTGGTCCAGCCGTGATACCCCCTATACTCAGTAGATTCCAGTGGTTCTTTCCAGGATCAAATATACAATCTTCTGTTTGATGGTCAAAACTCTTTATAACCTGCCCTCCCTTCCATTCTTTAATTCAGGGACACTAATCTCCTTACTATTTCTTAGACAAGACACTCCAGCTCTCAGTTCCAGGCATTTTCCTGGCTGGCCCGCATACCTGGAATGCTTACCCTCCCTATCCTTACCCTCTGACTTCCTTCAAGCCCTAGCTAAAATTCTACCTTTTCACAGGAAGCTTTTGCTAATCCCTTTTACTCTTAGTGCCTTCTTTCTCTTGACTGTTTCCAGTTTGTCCTATACGTAGCTTGTCTGTACAGCTGTTTGCATGTTTGCCCTCCCTGGGGGCAAAGACTGTCTTCTGTGTTTCTTTGTATCCCCAGTGCTTAGCACAGTGCCTGCCTGATACATAGTAGACACTTAATGAATGTTTATTTGCCTTCTCTCTGAGACTATTTCTAACCTATCTTGTCTGTAGTTTGTATATAGCTGTTTGCATGTTGCCTCCCCCATAGACTGTGAGTTCCTTGAGAACTATCTTTTGTCTTTAGATCCCCAAGACTTAGGACAATGCTTGGTACATAGTAGGCACTTAATAAATGCTTGATCACTGACAACGGACTTCCCAATGCAAGTGGGAGTTAAGTATCCCCAGTGCTTATATATGTATACATATATACACACATACATACATGCATGCATGCACACACACACTCACATATGCTACAGAAGTGTCCTGTAACTCATCCAAAATCACTCACTAAAGCCATTGCTATATTTTTAGTGTGAATATTTATACCTCAGAAGTAGGCAAAAGGAGGCTTCATTTATTGTTTTGTGAATTGTCCAGACATAAGAAAGTGATGGGAAAAGTTAATAATACAAATCAAACTTCAAAGTGTGTGCCTGTATCTTCTTTTGGGGAATCAGTTGTTAAACATTTGCCAGCACACCACTTGGGCCAGACTGCTATGTGGTCTTTATCATGGGCCTATATGAGGCCTATATTTGTACATGTTATCTCCCCCAATAGATTGTAAACTCCTTGAAGGCAGGAACTGTTTTCAATTTTTCTTTGCATATCCATCGCTATAAAGGCACAGTGCCTGATAGATGACGCTTAATGAATGCTTATTGAGCCTTTGATTATTTAGATGATTTTGAATCTTGATTCTGTCACCCAGTAATATTAAAAATAATAACAAATGATATTTATATAGCATTGTAAGCCCTATAGAAGCTTATAAAGCACCTTATATATACTATTCCATGTAAGCTAAAAAGCTACAGTCATTATTATCCCCGTTTTAAAGATGAAGATCCTGAGGTTCAGAAAAGTTAAATGACATATTCAAGGTCACACAATTAATAAATGTCAAGAGTGGCATTTGAGCCACCAGTTTTCCTGGCCCGATATTCTACCATCTATGTCACAGGGTCCCCTCACCATAAGATGAGAAGAGAAGTAGGGTCAGAGAAAGGGAATGCCAACATTAAGGAGGCATGAGATTCCCATCCCAAATTTACCACTTACTTTGCTGGGTGACCTTTGAGAGTGACTCCCCCTTGCAATACTTGTTTGTCCACCTGAAAAAGGAAGAGGCCTATCTCTATTTCTCCCCTATATTTCTAATATACATGACGTGTTTGGGGCCCTCACAACACAGACTTGAGGTACTGCCAACCTTCACAGCAGATTCAGATGACCCAAGAGCTTTTAGAAAAATGATACCTCCTCATTCCTCCTCCTTGTTCCCAGGGATCCAGGGTCACATCTGTTTATGGCCAAAAATACAAAGTTGTCTCTGAGGGGTTTGATGGCACTAATGCAGCCCCAAGAGAGCTAAGGTGGGCCATGTCAGGACTGGCTCTGTTGCCAGACAACCTGGTAGCTTGATGTGACTGGTACACTAAGCCCATCACTTACTCTCAGTTGTCACTTGGGGCTTGTTTTAAAAATCCTCTTTTTATTCATGATGGAAAATGCTTTCCACATCCAGAGAAAGAACTATGGAACCTGAATGCAGATTGAAGCATACTATTTTTTCTTTTTTTCTTCTCTTTCTTATGGTTTTTCCCTTTTGTTTTGATTCTTCTTTTACAACATGACTCAAATAGACATGTTTAATATGATTGTATGTATATAACCTAAAAAAAATCCTTTTAAAAGTTGGAGGGATGGATACAATGACCTTCTGGACTGAATAGGTCCAAGTAAGTCTGTGGCATTGCAGCTCCTGTGGTACTTAAAAAGAAGTCAGAGACATGGTTGAAGGGGCTTCAGGAAGAGAGGCAAATTAATTCACTGTTGGTAGAGTTGTGATGTTGGGCCAAACATTCTGGAAAACAATTTGGAATTATGTTTTTTGAAAAAGTAACTAAATGTCCATTCCCCTTGACACAGAGATCCCATTGCTAGGTACATACTGCCAAGGAGACCAAAGACAAAAAAAAAAACTTCATGAAGACTGAAATATTCATTGCAACACTTTTTTTGGTAGTGAAGAACTTGAAAAAAAGGAGGTACTCATTAGCTAGGGATGGGGATAGAGCCTGGACCTGTGTTTTCATTGATACTAAGGACTCTCAGAAGAGCTAAATAAATCATGGTGATTTTTCATATCCAACAGATGAATAAATATGACAAAAAAGGCAAATGACAATTGTGGGGGGGGGCAGAAGCAAAACAGGAATATTAAGACACTATGGATGGAGCTCTACACTGATCCAGTCATTCTGAAAAGCAAAAAGTGCCCCCAAAGTCACTAAATTGTGTACCCTTTGAACCAGTAGTATTGCCACTAGACCCATACTCCAAGATCAAACAAAGGGGGAAAGGACCTATATGTCTGATATCATTTATAGAAACTGTTTTTTAATCTGAAATTAAGAAGGTATCTACCAACTAAGGAATGGCTGAGCAAATTATAGCATATAAATGTAATGGAATACTACTGTACCATAAGAAATGATGATATGTATGGTTTCAGAGAAACCTGAGAAGACTTGTATGAACTGATAAAGAATGAAGTGAGCAGAACCAGGAGAACACTTTACATACCACCATTATAAAGAAAACAATTTTGAAAGACTTGAAACTATGATTCTAGAGGATTGATAGTAACACATGATACCTTCCTCTTGACAAATAGGTGATGAATTCAAGATGCAGAATAAGATATATAGATGTATACATACACACAGACATATATATGTATACACATACATATATATTCAGACACAGCTAATGTGAGAATTTGTTTTGCTTGACTATGCATATTGGTTACAAGGACATTTTTTTTTTAATTTTCCAATGGGAAGTAGGGTAGTTAAGGATGAAGAGGACAGATACAGATAGTGTAACAACAAGAAAAGAGAATCATTGAAGCATCTTTTTAAAATTTCAGAGAAGGGAACAAAAGTAAATTCAGAAAGAACCATAACTAAGTACGGTGGTTTTGGAAACTAAAAGATAAACTTATTATATACTAAAAAAAGAAAAGAAAGCTCTACATAATAGAGATATGCAGTTTCTTGTAAAATCTTCTTTGTTTGTTCTACTGTGTATATGGAAATACTCGATTTATTAGATGTTTGTTAAGGTAAAATAAAAATAAAAAATTCAAAATGCAGTGATGGAATTTTATTGCATCATAAGAAGCAATAAATATTAAGAATTCAGAAAAAATATGGAAGAGTTACATGAATTGATGCATAAACAGGAAAACAATATACATAACGATTACAACAATGTAAATGAAAGGAACAAGTAATTAAAATGTCTGTGCTTGTCTTGGGGAAAAAGTTGAGAAAATGCTCTTCCCATTTCTACAGATGTGGGAATCTATGATGCTTCTGTATTTTATCTTTCTTAGCATCCTCCCTAATACTTTTCTGATTTCTGTTGGATAAAGGGCTTCCTCTAGAGAGGATTGTTCAGAGCGTTGGTGGGCTCCTGGTATCCTAGAAATGTTCTTGGCATATGGGCCCTTTGTGAATGAATGAGATTGTCCCAGTAGCTATAGCTCATCTGGTAGACTGTTCTAGATTTGAGGGCAAACAGAATAAAAGGGCAATTACAAGAGAATAACAATTGATCAAGAAAGATGAAGCTTAATGACTACCACAGTTCTGATACCTACAGGGAGAAGCTATAGTCTTCTTTTCTAGAGATGATGAAGAAAATAGGAGGCACCATTCAGTCTGATATGGTTTGGGCATCAGGTGACCCCAGAGGTGTTAGCATAATTAGGGAACCAGAGCTCAAATGCTCTGGGACAGGAAGGCAATAGGTGCTGCCAGTTCCTCTGGCAAGGGCACCACCCTCTTTCTTTCTTTGAGGCCACTTTCAGGCAGTAGACAAAATCAAGGAGATTCAGAGCTGATAGACTTATGATTACCAAACTGATCCTTATAATGTGGCTACAGAGCTGATTGCTTTGACAATAAAGAGAGCAAGGAAATTGGGAGAGAGCACTTGGGGGCAAAGTAACATGGATCTAGGAGTGTGAAGTTCCTGTAGGATTTTCCCTCTTTGTGTTTGTACTTATGAAAGATAGTGAACAGGAGAGATGCCATGATCCTGGAGAAAAGCAAATATACTGATTTTTAAAAGGGAGGGGAATGGAGAAAATAGAGTCCACAGACAATAAGCCAGTGACTAGACTTCGATTATTAGGAAAATCCTAGAATGGATTATTAGAGAAATGACAAATGAGCATCTAGAAAAGGAAGCAATGGTTATAAAGACTCTGGAAGAGGTCATACCAAGCTAAACTTATTTCCTTTTTAGGCTGGGTAATAAGACAAGTGGATAAGGGGGATACTATCAATATAGTTTACTTGAACTTCAGCAAAGGTTGACAAATTATTTCATATTGTTTATGTGGAAAAGATGAAGAAATCTGGACAGAACCATAATACAGGGTGTCCTACAAGTCTTAGTGCAGAGTTAAGCTATTAATTTTTAACCACTAAGACTTGTGGGACACCTATAGTTAGATGGATACAGAACTAGCTGAGATGCCAAACTCCAATTAAGGGTTAAATGACTGCAACAAGAAGTCTTCAGTGGAGGTCCCCAAGGATGTGTACTTGGCCTTAAGCCAAATGCTTGGATAAAGGCATGGATGCCATATTAATTACATTTGCAAGATAACAAAGCTGGGAGGAATAGCTCACATGTTGGATGGCAGAGTCAGGATCCAAAAAGATCTGGACATGTTGGAGTATATGAGGAATATAATAAGATGAAATTTAATAAGAATAAATAAAAGTCTTATGTTTGGGCTAAAATAAATCAGCTTCACAAGTCTGGTATAGGGGAAGAATACTTAGACAGCAGTGTATCTGCAAGAGATCTCAAGGCTTTAGTGGATTTCAATTTCAATATGAGCTATTGCTGTTCCCAGTGCATTGAGAGACCTGTGGGTACATTGAGAAGCCTAATTTCCAAGAATAAGGAGGTGGTTATTGTTTTGTACACTATACTGATCACATGTTTTTAGTTCTGCATGCCACTGTTCAGGGAGGACAGAGATGAGCCAGAGAATCCACAGTAGGGCAGCCAGAATAGTGAAGCTTCTAAAGTCCATATCATACAAAGAGCAAAGGAGGAAGTAGGCACTCTTAGCCTGAAGTAGGCACACCTTAACCTGAAGACAATGTTCAGAAGGACATGATAGCTATGTTCAAATGTTTGAAGGATATCACATGGAAGAGGTATAACACTTCTTTTGAATTAAGAGGGCAGAATCAGGAGCAAAGGGTAGGAGGTACAAAGAGGTAAATTTAGATTTGAGATCAGAAACAAGAAAGAAACTTGCTGACAATTAAAGTTGTTTCAGAGTGGGCTACCTCAAGAGGTACTGGGTTCCCCATGATTGGAGGTCTTTAAACAGACACTGGATGACCACTTGCCAGGTATAGTACAATGGGGATTACTTTTCAGTTTGGGATTGGATTGAGATTCTTTCCAATTGTAAAATCCTGTGATTCTGTGTTACTCTTTGTTGTGTGGGTCCCTAGGCAAATCTTGTGATTTGAGCTACCTGAGGTCTTATGACTACGTCACAGTATCAGCAACAACTTCATCCTTTCCATTCTTTTAAGGTCCTCTTTGTTATCCAAAATGGGACTGTCGGACCTAGATTTAAGAGACCAAGGTATGTATTCCAACTCTAATACTTTCTGGCTGTGTGATCATGAGCTAGTCAATTAACTTCTCTGAGCCTTAGGTTTCTCATCTCAGAAATGGATAGCATTCAATCAATCAACAAGTTTTTATTAAGTGTATAAGAATAATATCTACAGTACCTATCTCATAAAGGTATTGTGAGGAAAGAAGTTTGAATACCTCCTGATCTTATGTAAATTTAAGTCTTTATCAGAAAGAGGAAGGGGCAGACTCTGACAAATTGTAAATGATGATAAAAGATGGGATTTAGTAGTCCATATCAGAAATACAAGCACAAAAATGTGTTATTGCTGAAATTGTGAATTGGTCCAACCACTCTGGGAAGCAATTTGTAACTATGAGTAGAAAAATAATGACAATAACCATCTCTTTTGACCCAGAAATTCCACTTCTAGCCCAAGGAGGTCAATGATACATGCGAAAAAGGGTCTCCTACAATGCAAAGAGCTAGAAAAAAAATAGATGTCCATTGATTGAGGAATTACTAAGCAAGTTGTAGTGCATGAACGTGATAGAATATTGCTGTGTTGTAAGAAATGATGAATATAATGAACACAGACTGAGAAAATGGGAAGACGTATGAATTAGTACAAAGTGAAGTAAGGAGAAACAGGAAAACAATAGACATGACAACAATGTAAAGGAATAAGAATGACACAATGAAAACTGAACAATCAACAAGAATGCTTTAAGAAATTATGTTGTTCCAGGCACTGTGCTAAGCTCTGAGGACTACAGAACTGTAACAAACAAGCTTGGACCCAAGGAAGAGGTAGGAAAAAGAGAAAGCATTTCCTTCTGCTTCTTTTCCGAAGTGGAAATGATAGGTACCAAACTGCATAATATCATCAGACTTTTTTTTTTTACATGTTGGTAACTTTTACTGAACTTTTTCATACTTTTTAATCTTTTGTTATAAAAGATTGCTCTCTGGGAGGAGAGAAGGGAAGGGATACATTGGGGAATGTTGGTAACACAAACAAAAGATATCAGTAGAAAAAAATAGAGGGGAATAGACAAGACAACTTTTCAGTATTTCAGAAGCTAGTGCTAATGGATACAGTGCTGGACCTAGAGGCAAGAAGACATGAGTCCAAATCCAATTTCAGACACTTACTAGCTGTGTGATCCTGGGTTGTTATGTAATCTCTGCTTTCTTCAATTTCCTCAACTATAAAATGGAATGATGATAATGGTTGGTTGGTTGGCTGTTGCCCTTTGTTCTTGAAGAGGATCAAAATAACATCACTGTCTTAGAGTCAAGTTACAATGTGTCAGACTGAGACTAGTCAGACCAATACAAACTCAGAGGGCTTTACCACAGGTCTGGTACAAATAGTCCATGTGAACGTTTGGGGTGCATTCTCTAAATTTGTGCATCTCACGTTTCTTTTGAACTACTTCAATTCTGCTTTGCTTGTAGAACACAGCACCTTCTGTGATAGGGCACACCACGCTAGGCAGTCCTATGCCAATATCTCTTATGTCACGTAATCAATTTCAAAGTTCTTGAGAGTGTCCTTATATCATTTTTTCTGCCCACTGTGTGATCACTTCCCTTAGGTGAGTTCTCTGTAAAATAGTCTTTTAGGCAAGCATACCTTTGACATTCAAACAACACAGCCAGCCTATCAGAGTTGTGTCCTCTGCAGTAGAGTTTGAATCTTGCCAGTTTAGTTTGAGAAAGTACCTTGGTGTCTGGTACCCTATCCTGCCAGGTGATCTTCAGAATCTTTCTAAGACAATTTAAATGGAAGTGATTCAATTCCTGGCACGGCACTGGTATGCTGTCCAGATTTCACAGGCATACAACAATATACCACCAACCTCCCAGACTTGTTGTGAGGAAAAAATGAGATAATATTTGTAAAGCACTTTGCAAACCTTAAAATGTAAATGGTAGCTTTTATTATTAACTTCCTAATCTCTGAAATGAAGTTCTATCTACTTTTTATCTATAATCCTGATCCCTTCCCCACCAAAGAATTCTTTGACACCATGATATAGTTTCTATATCTGTGGCACCAATAATTCTTTTCAGATGCCTGGGCAGAGGAATCTGCCTTTGTAGAGAGACAAACCTCAGAAAACCTTCTCTCTCTGGCTAGTGGGGGTGGAGCACAGACATAGACCCTTCTACCTCACTGATTTCTAGAAAGTCAGGTTGGCACAAAACTTTGAGTCTTAGGTTCAAATCATGTCCACAGTATTTGCCAGCTGTATAACTATGGACAACTCACTTAATTTCATTTTCCTCATCTGCAAACTAAGAATAATACCATCTGTATCACCTGCTTCATGGGACCTTGGTAGTTCTCAAATAAAATAATAGTAACAAAGGTTTGTGCTGGAGCCAATTGTAACCAGTGAGAAACAATTCCTAAATTTTCAGCCTGAGCCTTTTATACCTCAGAAATTGGCAAACTTACAAATGAGGGCTTGATTTATTGTTTTGTTGGTTGACTAGGCTTAAGAAAGTGATGGAGAGAATGTTAATCATGCAGATACAATCCATGCAAATGTTAATCATGACCCAGTGTGTCATGAGTACATCCTCCTACCAGGAGCCAGTTGTTAAATATTTATGAGCAGATCCACATTATTATGTGATCTTTAAAGTTTGCAAAAGGCTCCATATTATTCCATATTAATAGCAATATGGGCATTATTGGATAAAATACCCATTTTACAGATGGGGAAATTGATACTGGAATGTTAAGCAATTTGCCCAGGACCACATTTCAAGGGTATAAAATAGAATTTTACCCCAAGTCTTCCTGAATCAAATTCAAGCATCCTGTCATCTAGAACAACCTCCCACAAAGAGCTTTTGTTTATATAGGTTGTGTCTATTGATATTTGTTGTTGGTGGTGTTTAGTTATATCTAATTCTCTGTGACTCCGTTTGGGTTTTCTTGGCAAAGATACTGGGGTGGTTTGTCATTTCTTTCTTCAGTTCATTTTACAGATGAAGAAACTGAGGCAAACGCAATTAAATGACTTGTCCAGGGTCACAATAAGTGTTTGAGGCCAGATATGAATTTATATATATTTATATATATATATGAGTCTTCCTGACTTCAGACCTGGCACTCCATCCATTGCACCATCTAGAGATTATAACATCTTAGTATTATTATGAAAATAGTTTTAATCTTGAGGACCTGAAAGGGTCTTGGGAACTTTCAGGGGTCCCTGGGTCACATTTTGAGAACCACTGCTTTATATTACACTTCTTCAGGGATAGCCACTGCTAAACACTTTGCAAACATGATAAAGAAAAGAGAGGGTTCGAAGAGAGAAAAATTTCTACAGCAAGGAAGCTCTAAATGGGATAGCACAGTCGATCCACCATTCTGACTGACTCCCAATTGCCTGTGGCTGCCCCGGTTAAATTAAGTGCTCAGCGCATAAATCAAAGCAGGAGGAAAGCTTCCACCCACCTGACAAGAAAATGACATTCCCTCCCCAGGGGGCCAATGGGAGCGGAGGGTGCTTCCTGTGTGCAACCAATATGAAGCCTAGGGGGAGTTTTGCTTTTTTTAAAAAAATCATTTTCCCCCTTTACGTTATCTTCTCCCACCCTTCTAGAAGAGGTGACATGGGAGAGAACGCTTAAAAAAGGGGGGGGGGAAGGAGAAAGAGTTGAGCATTCACAACTATCAGACCCTATCTGTTTCTCTCCCTTGTTGATTTTCATTGTGCCTTGGGGATAATTAAAATATTGAGGCTATGACTGGAAATGGCTGAAGAGATGGGGTTGTGGGTTCTTCACATCCTCCCCATCCTCTCCCCCATGCACCCAAAGTGTGGGGGAAAAAATCAACATGATCACTCTGGTTCCCTCCTGTTCTAAGTTTCTTTATTTTAAGATCCTGTTTCTCTTCCACCAAACCATTGCCATGGCCCTTCTACCCCCTCCCTCTGGGAAACAACAAAAACAATAGTAATGAAACGCTGATAAAGCAGCTAATACATGACAAGTGTTTTACAAACCTCATCTCATTTGATCCTCACAACAACCCTGGGTGGTAGGTGCTATTGTTTCCCCCATTTTACATTTGAGGAAAACAGAGGCAAACAAAGGCTAAGTGACTTGCCCAAGGTTACCCAGCTAGTAAGTGTCTAAGGTTGGATTTGAACTCAAGTCTTCCTGACTCTAGGTCCTGGGCTCTAGCCAGGAATCAAATTCATATCTAGGAATATATTATTGGGACACCGTCCCCTTAGCTGAGGGCAGTAGAGGATAGATAAACGTTCTGGGCCTCAGTTTCCTCATCTGTAAAATGAGGTTTTATTAGATGGCAGCTAACTGATGCTAGCTACTATTAAGCTTCTAGAAAACCAGTTGCCTAGGATCTAAATAAGAAACCAAGTATTCTCTGAATAAAAGCAAGGGCTGGAGATGAGGATCTTTAAGACCCAGGGAGGATGTAGAAAGACATATCATTGAATGGCTAGTGCAGGAACTAACTGCTTATTCCCTGAGAGTAGCCATGGACACATACAAGCCTAAGTCAATAGAGTGCTGGACCTTGAGTTAGGACAGAACAAAGTTCAAATCTGGCTTTAGACGCTTACCTACTGTGAGACCCTGAACAAGTCACTTAACCTCTGTTTGCCTCAGTTATCTAATCTGTAAAATGTTATGCTAACCCTAGGACATGATATAAATGGTAGCTATTGTTTTTTTAGTGTAATTTAACTTTATTGATTTATTATTATTATTTTCAATCATACTGGGTGGTGAAATGGATAGAGCACTGGCCCAGCATCAGGTGACTTAAGTTAAAATCTGTCCTCAGACACTAGTTGTGTGAGCCTGGATAAGTTACCTAACCTCTATTTGCCTCAGTTTCCTCAACTGTAAAATGGGGATAATAACATCACCTACCTCCCAGGGTTTTTATGAGGATCAAATGAGATATTCATAAAGAGGTTAGAACAGTGCCTAGTCCACAATAGACATTCTATTAATGTTTATTTCCTCTCCCCTGCCCTCACCCCCTTAATTTGCAAGGCAAATTCAACTGGGAAGAGGGCCTGTCTTTTACCTTACTTATTTGCAGTGTACCATTTTTCTGCCTACGCCAGTGCAGAAAGCATGGATTTTTACTTCCTTGACAATACTCTCTTTCTCTTGCTCAACAGGACTGTGACATGCTGGGAACAAGGAAGTACAATAGGATCTTTTTTTGAATGGTGGGGAGTTCATAAAATAAAGATTTATTTCATGACAATATTTTTTTTTAGAACAAAGGTCTTAGAATCAAAGAACCTAAATTTGAGTCTTAGTTTTGCCACTAATTTCCTAGTTTTCCTAATTTCCTCAGTTTTCCTATCCGTATGTAAAAATGGGACTAACAATACTTTCATTACATACCACAGAATATTCACTGCTGTGAATAAAGAACCTTGTAAACTTTCAAGTGCTACATAATTGTGAACACTTGTTAAATATTGCTTTATATCATTTTTGAATGGGGCAATGGATACATTACTCCCTTCTTTATTCTGCCTCTTAAAATACTGAGGCTCCATCCCACTACCATTTAAAATCTGGTCATGGTATGTAGAGACTAGGCAGTGACATGTTACCATTATTGTTGAAATCAATCATTATAATAGCTCACACTTCTATAGGACTTGCCAGGTTGGGAGATGGAGATAGCTCTAAGTCATTGAACAATAGCAAAGTGTATCCCTCATGCCAAGGGTCACAGGCACTACCTCATCCATGAGGCTAAAGACTCAAGAATTTCCTGTTCTTAAAAAACCCTTCTAGTTCCCTCCCTGTTCTCTTCCACTTTCCAACGAAGTTCCTTGATCACATAATCCCTAAGTCTCACACTACTTCTTCAATGTAAGGAAAGTTGTTTTTGTTTTTCATTTTTTGAGTTCTGGTGGTATCTTCCATACTCAATTGATCTATACTAACTTTTAAGATGATGGGGATCCTGAGCCTGTTTTATATTTTATTTTATTTTGCTTTTTGGAGGGGGGAGGGCAGGGCAATTGGGGTTAAGTGACTTGCCCAAGTTCACACAGCTAGTAAGTGTTAAGTATCTGGGGCTGGATCAGAACTCAGGTCCTCCTGACTCCAGGGCCAGTGCTCTATTCACTAGCCGCCCCTTTTATTTTTAATTTATATTTTCTTGGCTTTCCCTTAGTAGAGGAAAGAGGAAGATTCTTGTAGGAATGTGGACAAACCAACCACATTCCCTTCTTCCCCTTTTCCTTTGGCAATCAGGTTTCTGACTATGCTAGGAGTGAATCCAGAGTTGTGGAACCTGTGAATGAGCTCCATTCGGGGGTGGAAGATGAAGCTCCATGAATGGGGCTAGAAACTCTGTTTCTTCTTTCCAGGAGAGGCTAGAGGAATTTTGGTTAAGGATTAGGTTAAAAAGCTTGCAGGAGAGAGGGAGGCAGCTCCTTCTGAGAATGGGGAGATTTCTATATCCTTTTAATTCCCTTAAATTATTCCATCAGTTATGAATCAACATATTCTCTTTCCCCTTGTGGGCTGGATAACATGGAGATGCTATGGCAGAAGCAAAGCTAGAATAAGATCAGGTTGGCCCCAGCTGTTGACATGGGTGGTTGGGGCAGTGTGTTTCTCCCACCTCCACTTTCCTCATTCCAAGCACTAGCCTTCCACCCCTCCCTTACCAAGTCTTCAGGGACTACTTGTTCCTCTCCTTCAGGATTCTGTGGCTTTCAAAGCTTTCCCCCAGCTGCCTTCCCACTGAATCAAGATTGCCCCCATATCTGACCAGGAAACCATCACATTGTGGAATTTCTGGAATGGGGGAGACAGGTTAGTGGCAGTCCAACATTCCTTTTTCAGTAAACTCCTACCCCCTAGTTCCTCTCTATTATTAACAAATCCCACTTCATCCTAGATCTCTCCTTCTCAATTCCTTCCATCTTTTAGTGTTCACTAAAATTGGTTCACAATCTCAATTGGGAAATTTGGTTTGCATAAAATGACTATTAGACAGATGAGGCAGACCAAACATATATGTACATTTGGAAGAGACCTCAGACACCATCTATCTGATTCCTTCATTTACAAATGAGGAAACTGAAATTGGAGGAGTTTAAATGCCCAAGGTCACATAGGGAGTAAACATCAGAGGTAGATGTGAACTCAGGTCTCCTGACATACAAACAATCTGTCCCTTAATCCCTAGCTTTTATCTGCTTTTTTTTTTCTTCAGGAACAGTCTCTGTCCTCTGCTCACCATAGTCCTCTTCTTTCACCCCAGCTGGGCTCTTCAATGGGAGATGAGAACCAGGAGTGCTGAGTTGGGGTGGTGAAGTGTATCAGATTTCAGTTAGCAGGTGCTGATTGCCCCTAGAGCTCACAGCCCAGGAGAAATGAGCAGCAAACACAGGCAATTGGAAACCAATACAAGTCATGAAGACTCTGATTGACTTGGGAGCTTTCAGGCCTCCTCAGGTTGCTGGGGCTGAGGAATAAGTAGCTTGGGATTTTTTTTGTTAAGAGTCCTAAACTAATAACTTCTTTGTTTACCTAATACTCTCATGACTGTAAGCCATGGGCTAGGTAGAGGAAGCATGGAGTAGTAGAAAGAACTGTGGATTTGGGGGCAGCTAGGTGGCACAGTGGATAGAGTAAGACCTGGAATCTGAAAGACTCATTTTCCTGAGTTCAGATCTGGCCTCAATCACTTTCTAGCTATGTGACCCTGGAAAAGTTACTTAATCCCAATTGCCTAATAAAAACCCCATGATATAGAGGTAGTGTTGACAAGTGATTGGACACAGGGAGGTAGGAAACAGAGGGAAGAGTGGGGCAATACTCTAAGATCATGTATGTGGGAGAATGGAGAAAACTTTGATGGAAAAAAGTAAAGTCTGAAGAAAGTTTCAGTGTATGAGGTCTTATTTTGGATATGTCGAATTTAAGATACAGATAGGATGTCTTAAGTGGAAATATCCAGCCAATAGTGATATAGGACTAGCACTCAGGAAAGAGAATGGGGCTATATTTAATTTAATACAACAAACATTTTAAAGCACTTACTATGTGCCAGTTCCTGTAATGGGTGCTGAGGATACAAAGAAAAAAACAAAATAATCTCAGCCTCAAGGAGCTTATATTCTATTGGCTATATAAATTTGAGTGTACAATATCTGCATAGAAACTCTATAGGGGCTGATATGTAGGCCCTTGAGCCTATAAGGTTAATAATAACAGAAAAGAATAATAATGATGAGTGATTTGGCTTCAAGTCAGAATTTGGTGCTTCTAGAAACGTGTCAGTATTAGATTTCTTACCCACAGCTAAATTGTTGAAATATATGTCCAGTGACTCATGCTACTAAATGATCTGCCTGGTTAATCTGGATTTTTATTTTTGTAACCGTCCTCACTACTAATACTTCATTTTGATGAATGCTTATAAAATACCTACTGTGTGCAAGGCACTGTGGGTGCAAATTTAACCAACAGGTGGCACTGCCATGATAAGCTGCTTTTTTGGGTAAAAAGTATCTTTCACTGGGGAGTCGCCCCATGTATCCTGATAGTTACATTGTTCCAACCTCTTTGTGATTCTTGGAGTGGGGATGACTTTCTATCTCCTAGCTCTGCTTCTGGGCAGCCATACAAACCCACTATTTCATGGGTGTGGATTCATGTGTATTTACTAAATAAGAATGAACTCAACTCTCCTACCTCTTGAAAACTTTGCCTCTTCCTTGAGCTCGTTATATTTCACTGACCCCTGGTAGTGACACATTGGTATAAGGGAGTTATCTCCCCATAGGAACATATAAAATATGTTTAGCTGTATACAGTAATTTGTCAGAGAATCAATGATAATGATAAACAATGCATAATAAAACATATGTAAGGCTGAACACTTTGCCAGACCCAAGCAATTTATCAGTCAGTCAGCATGCATTTATTAAACACTTACTATATGCTTAGCAATGAATATACAAAGAAAGACAAAAACCAGTATCTTCTGTTAAGGAGGATAGTCCAAAACCAAGAGTTCCTGGAAATATATCATTCATTTTGCTTAGGGCCTCATGTTCCTATCTCTCTTAAGTGGGTAAAGGATTATAGGTCATATGACACAGTTTACAAATATGTTTGACCCATGAATCTGCAACGCTGTACATTCTATGAAATCTCAGGATCTCTGAACCAAGGACCTCATGTCATGGGCCTTAGATTCAGGATACAGAACAACTGGCAATCAGAGTTTTTGTTTTGTTTTGTTCTGGTTTTTTTGTCAGTGGGAGGGGGCTACAATCACATGTACCCTTGGCCACTTTATCATTTGGGGAGAAGAGGCAGTGAATTTGGTGACTGATCCCAATATGAGGAGTCCAATACTAACACCATTCACCCCTGAATTCTTTTTCTTCTGAGGAGGAGGGATAGACCATTTTCAGCAAGGAGAAGGAAATCAAGGAATACTTTGGGGAAGAGGCAGCATCTGAGTTGAGGCCTGAAGGAAGAATTTAGAGACTGAAATAAGGAGGGTGAGCATTCCAAATGCCCCCGTCTTTGTGATGGGCATTACTATCCCTCCAGTCTCCTAGATTTACAAATTTGTGGTATCCTCAATTCTTCTCTCTCTCTTACTCCATATATCCAGCCAGTCACCAAATCTTGACATTTCTACCTCTGTAACGTCTCTCAAATCCATTCCCTTTTCACTACTCACACAGCCACCCCCTTAGTTCCTATCCTAGACTATTGCAATGACCTGCTAATTGGTTTCTCTACCTCAAGTCTCTTCCCATTCCAATCTATCCTCCCACCCAGCTACTAAAGTGATTTTCCTCAGGAACAGGTCTGTCCATTCCACTTCCCTACTCAATAAGTCCCAATGGTTCCCTATTGCCTCCAGGATCAAATATAGGTTCCTCTGTTTGGCTTTTAAAGATATCCATGACCTGGCCCCAAACCATCTTTTTAATCTCATTGAACATTATTTTTCTTCCTGAACCTGACAGTCTATCCAAAATGACCTTCTTTCAGTTCCTCACTCATAATACTCCATCTCCCATGTCTTTGCCCTATTATCCCCAATGCCTGGAATGCACTACCATTTTACCTCTGCCTACTACTTTCACTTGCTTCTTGCAAGACTCAATTCAGACACACTTTCTGTATAAAGACTTTCCTAACCCCTAAACTGCTGGTACCCTCCCTCCCTAAACTGCCTCTTATTTATTCTCTATACACTAATTAAGGTATATGTTGTCTCTTCCCTTCATAGAATGGAAGCACCTTGAGTGCAGGCACTGGTTTTTTCCCCTTTGTATCCCTAGGGCCTAGTATGGTGCCTGGCCCATATTAAGGACTTAATACTTTCTTGACAATCTGTTAACCTTATCAAGGCATTGGGAAGAGGAGAGGAACAAGGGAAAGAGTTGTTTACATATCCAATAAAACATTATCAAAGAACTATATTTCATTAAACCACATAGGTATGACCTAAATAGCATCCCTTATGAATATGAAGTGGAAGTGATGAATAGATTGAATGAATTAGATTCAGTAGATTGAGTGCCTAAAGAGGATAGAGGTTTGCAATATTTTAGAGAAGGCAAAAACAGAAAAAAGTTCCAAACAAAAAGAAGAGTAAGAAAGGAAATGGCTGTCTGATGAGGCTTGACAAATAGCCAAGGAAAGAAGGAAAGTAAAGGGTAAAGGAGAAGGGAAAAGATACATCCAACTGAATGCAACATTCCAGAGAATAGCAAGGAGAGAAAAGTTTTTGTTTAATGAGCAATGCAAAGAAATGGAAGAAAACCATAGAATGGGGAAGACAGATCTCTTCAAGAAACTTAGATATCAAGGGTATGGTTTGTACAAAAATAAGCATGACAAAGGACAAAAATGGCAGGAACTTAGCAGAAGCAAAAGAGATTAAGAAGTGGCAAAAATATACAAAAGAAAGAATCTTAACATTACCACTAACCATGATGGTGTGGTTATTGATCTAAAAGCTGGTAAAGTCAAGTGGGCCTTAAGAAGTATTGTTAAAAATAAGGTTAGTGGAGGTGATGGGATTCCAGCTGAGCTATTAAAAACCCTAATGGATGATCCTTATTAAAGTGCCACACTCAATGTGCCATCAAATTTGGAAAACTCAACAGTAGTCACTGGATTAGAAAAGATTTACTTCACATCCCAATCCTAAAGAAGGGCAATGCCAAATAATGTTCAATTACTGAACAATTGTGCTCATTTCATATGCCAGAAAGGCAATGCCAAAGATTCTGCCGGTTAGCCTTCAGCAATACGAGAGCCAAGAATTACCAGAAGAACAGACTGGTTTTTGAAGAGGCAGAGGAACTAGAGACCAAATTGCCAACATTCTCTGGATTATGGAGAAAACAAAGGAGTTCCAGAAAAAAATATCTACTTCCGCTTCATTGACTACACTAAAACCTTGACTGTGTGGATCACAACAAAATGTGGCAAGTCCTCAAAGAGATGGGACTTATTCATCTCCTGAGGAACCTGTATGTGGGTCAAGAAGCAACAGAACCAAACATGGAACAACTGATTAGTTTAAGATCGGAAAAGGAGTATGACAAGGCTATATACTATCACCTTATTTACTTAATTTATATGTAGTGTACATCAAGCAAAGTGACAGACTGGATGAATCAAAAGTTAGAATTAAGATTGCCAGGAGAAATATCAACAATGTCAAATATGCAAATGACACCACTGATAGCAGAAAGTGAAAAGGAATTAAGAAACCTCTTGGAGGGTCAAATAGGAGGGTGTAAAAGCTGGCTAGAAGCTTTACATCAAAAAAGCTAAGATCTTGGCAACTGGTTCCATCACTGCCTGGCAAATAGAGGGAGGAGAAATGCAAACAGTATCAGATTTTGTTTTCTCAAACATCACTGGAGATGGTGACTTGCAGTCATGAAATGAAAAGGCCCTTACTCCTTGGAAGGAAAGCTGTGACAAATCTGGACAGCACACAAAAGAGGAGGGACATCACCTTGCTGACAAAGGTCTGTATAGTCAAAGTTATGGTTTTTCCAGTAGCAGTGTATGGCTGTGAGAATTGGACTATAAGGAAAGCTGAGTGCTACAGAATCAGCATTTTTAAATTGCGATGCTACAGAAGACTTCTGAGAGTTCCTTGGACAGCAGGGAGACCAAATCAGTCAATAATCAAATGAATTAATTCATTAGAAGATCAAATACTGAAGTTGAAGCTTAAATACTTTGACCACATAATTCATTGGAAAAGACCCTGATGTTGGGAAAGATTGAAGGCAAAAAAGGGGGATAGCGAAGGATGAGATAAATAGATAACATCATGGAAACAATGAGCATGATCCTGGACAGACTTCAGGAGATAGTGGAGACTAGAAGCCTGTCATGCTGTGGTCCATCATATCACAAAGAGTCAGACATGACTGCACAAGAACAACACATTTCATCATGCTTCAGTCTGGGTAATAATAATAATGGCTGTCACTTCTTTTAATCAATCAACAAACATTTATTAAGTGCCTACCGTATGCCAGGCACTGTGTTAATTTCTGGAGATACAAAAGTATAATAATAACTGCCCTCAAGGAGCTTATATTTTAACAGGAGAGACAATATGTAGATACCTAGGTATATACAAGATACATATAAAATAGATACAAGGTCACCTTCCAGAGGAAAGCAGTGGATAGGTCAGGAAAGGCCTTTTGATGCCTGAAGAACAGCAGGGTGAAACAAGGATAATACCTGCCTCAGAGTCTTGTGGAAAAAGTGCTTCTTAAACTTTAAAGACCTCTGGAAATGTGGACAATGATGAGCTGGGTTTTGGTCAGGATGTAGGGACTAGAGGATTTAGATTTAGTCCATAATGTTTATTAATTAATTTCTCCTGCAGTCTTTTATATCATCCAGGTTGGGGATAGAGTACAAATGAATCAATCAACAAACATTTATTTAGTCCTTACTATATGCCAGGCACTGTGCTAGACACTAAGGATACAAATACTAAGAAGGAAGCAATCTCTATTCTCAGGGAACTTACATTCTAATAGGGGAGATAGTAAGTATTGTTTAAATATATATAGAATAAATACTAAGCCAATACAAAGGAGGTAGAGAAGGAGGGAGGCTGTAGTAGTTGGGAGGATCAGGAAAGACTGCCAAGAGAAATCTTCAGCAAAGAGGATGTTAAGGAGTGGTCCATATTCTTCATAGTACCAGAGGTCAAGTTTGGCATTTATTCCATGATAATTCAATTCTACAGACATTTATTAAATACCTACTAGATGCTAGGCATTGGGAATATATCAAAACAATACAGTCCCTGATCTCAAGGAGAGAGAATTACACTTGTGTGGGAAAATAACAGACAGAGATGAATTAGTACAAAAATAGATTGTTTGCAATTGCAGTTGAGCAATGAGCATTTATTAAGCATTATTACTGTGTAATTGCACATGATGCTAATGTTCAGGGGATACAAATAAAAAGGAAAAATGTAAGATAGCCGCAAGCATCTTATATTTTAATGAGTACAAGGTGATATCAGTTGGGCTGGAATGGGTGTGGGAATCTGAGCTTTGAAGGGATGAGTGTGGTAGAGGTGAGGCAGAGGTGAGGAGGAAGTTTATTCTAGATGTGATGGACAAGTTGTGCAAAGGCCCAGAGAGAGGCAGGATATGGAAAGACATATGCCTCTGCATTAAGTAGTCCAGTTTGGCTGGAATGTCAGATGAATGAGGGACAGTCATGTGACACAAGTCTGGAAAAAGATAAATTGGAACCAGTTTGTGAAAGATTTTAAATGCTAAAAGGAGAGGTTTGAATTTTATTCTAGAGGCAATAGGGAGCCATTGAACCTTCTTAGGCAAGGGAGTGTATTAGTGGAAGCTACCTTGTAGAGCAGTTTCAGCACCTAGGACAGCTCTCCCACCCAAGGTTCAGGATAGTGCTGGAGATTGTCATCCTCACTGATCCTTGGCTCTTGACTGCAGTTGCTTCCTTGAAAGTGCAGTGGGAATTCTTTAGTGAGGGAGAAGGAGAAGGAGGAAGGGTGTGGTGAAGGCCTGCACCTAGGGGCGAGGAGACCAATACCTCTTCAGCTCACCTGTGGGGAAGGACACCTATAAGGAACATCAACTGTCAGAGCTGCTGCCCAGCTTCCTTCTCTCCTCCTTCCCCTTCCCTTGCTTCCCTTTTTTCTTCCCCCACTGAGCCATTGTGTTTGGACAGATGAGTGGTAAACATTCTCTATGAAAAGGGATTTGTGTCAGTTTATGTTTCCATCATGATCTCTAGACTCCCTGGACAAAACCTGCTGGAGAATAGGGAGGCTGGTGCCATGTGGGGCTCCCAGAGGCCTCCTGGCTGCACCTGTTACCTGGCACCACAGCCTGGTACCACATCAATAGCAATGCCGCCCCTCCCCCAACCTGGGACCCAGGGGAAGGAGCTGGCAGCTGTGGGCCAAAGCATCTGTGCATCCTGGACAAGGTCTGAGTACTTTTCCTCCCTTGGAAAACACAAACTGTCCACTGAAGATCCTGGCCTTCGCTGTAATACAAGTGACTTGGCTGATTACAAATTCTGCCTAGGCCGTTATCTTGCTCAAAAACCTGCAGTCCCTCACTCAAACTGTTTTGCCTAGCATTCAAGGCCCTCCCTAATCTGACCCTACCTGATGTTTCTAACCTTATCAATTCAACATTTATTATATGCCTTTTATGGCCAAGACACTCTGCTAGGCGCTGGAGATAAAGTGGCAAAAATTAAACTGTCCCTGCCCTAAAGGGGTTTTTCAGGGGGAACTTCTATTACTTACCTACACACATTTTTTTACTTTAGCCATATGGTTAGAATCTTTTCTGAACTCTCCTGCCTGTGAACCTTTGCTCACATTCTTCCCTATTACCCAGAATACCCTTCTCTCATCTTTTCTTTTTAAATTCTTGACATTCTTCTTTCTTTTTTAGACTGAGTCTCCCCAAAGCTGGTTGCCACTGGAACTTTCATTTGTCCCAATTCTAACCTGGACTGACTTGTCCTTCCTTAGGGTCCCAGGTGACCCCCCCCACTCCAAGGGGCTCACCATATTGATGCCAAACAGTGTAAATACTCAATCACCTTTAACTCTACTGGAGCTCAGAGCTCTCAAATGCAAGTGCCTCAGCTTCTGCAGCAACAGACTACAGTCATATGTCACCATACCTAGCAAACTCTTTCTTTTCAATTCCAATGCAAATGTCACCTTCTCTAAGAAATCTTCCTTGATACACCTTGATCAGGAAGAACCTTCCCCTTCAGCCTGTAGTGTAAGACTTTACACTTTACATTCTCTGGAGTACCTGTTATGTACCATAATGTGTTGTCACTCTTAGTGTTTGTGGCTTAACTTGCTAGTTAGCAGTGTAGAAAGTGTTGGGCCTAGAATCAGAGGTTTGCTGTTGTTGAATTGGTCTGTCACGTCTGACTCTTTGTGATCCCGTGGACCATAACACACTAGGCCCAAAACTAAAACACAAACTAACCCCCCCCCAAAAAAAATAAATAAATTATATAAACAAAAGTATACTTTGATCTGCATTTAGACTCCATCAGTTCCTCCTCTGGAGATAGGTAGCATTTTTCATCATAAGTACTTGGATCACTTAGATTACTGCATTGCCAAGAACAGCCATTCACAGCTTATCACCATACAATGTTGCTGTTACTGTTCTCCTAGTTCTGCTCACTTCACTTTGCATCAGTTCATGTAGGTCTTTCCAGGATTTTCTGAGAGCATCCTGTTATAGCACAGTACTATTCCATTACAATCATGTACCACAATTTTTTTATGCATTCCACAATTGATGGACATCCCCTTAGTTTCCAATTCTTTGCCACTACAAAAAGAGTTGCTATAATTATTTTTGTACTTACAGGTATTTTTCCTTTTTGTTTTTTATCTCTTTGGGGTACAGACCTAGTAATGGTATGGTTTTATAGCCCTTTAGGTATAATTCCAAATTGCTCTCCAGAATGGTTGGATCAGTTCCCAACTCCACCGATAGTGCATTAATTTTCCCACATCAGTGCTCAATTTTCCCACATCACCTCCAACATGTTTAATTTTCTTTTTCTGTCATATTAGCCAATCTGATAGGTGTGGAGTGGTGCCTTAGAGTTGTTTTAATTTGCATTTATTTAATCAATAGTCATTTAGAGCATTTTTTTCTTATGATACCTTACAGAATCTTAAGTATAACCTTGCTGGCAAATGAAATGAGGGAAATTACTCAGTAATTTGAACATTCCTTGGCATTACCCTTCTTTAAGATCAGGACATGAACCGATTATTTCCAATCCAGTGGTCACTGTTCAGTTTTCCAAATTTGCTGGCATACTCAGTGTAGCACTTTAACAGAATCATCTTTTAGGTTTTTAAATAACTCATCTGGAATTCTGTCACCTCCATTAGCCCTAGTATTAGCAATGTTTCCTAAGTCCCACTTGACTTCATTCCCTAGGATAGGATGTCTGGCTCTAGATCAAAAACCACACTTCATGGTTAGTGATGATGTTGAGATCTTTCTTGTATAGTTCCTTTGTGTATTCTTGTCATCTCTTCTTAATCTCTTCTGTTTCTGTGAAGTCCCAACCATTTTTGTCCTTCATCATGTTTATTTTTGCATGAAACTCTCCCTTGATATCTCTAATTTTCTTGAAAAGATCTCGTCTTTCCCATTCTATTGTTTTCTTCTATTTCTTTGCATCATTCATTTAAGAAAACCTTCTCTCTCCTTGTGTTCTCTGGAATTCTGCATTCATTTGGCTATATATTTCCCTTTCTCATTTCCTCTTTGCTTTCCTTCTTTCCTTAGCTATTTGTAAAGCCTCATCAGAGAGTCACTTTGCTTTCTTGCTCTTCTTTTCCTTTAGGATGTTTTTGTTGTTGTTGTTGCTGCTGCTGCCTCCTGTTCAATATTGCAAACCTCTGTCCATACGTCTTTAGATATTCCATCTACTAGATCTAATCCCTTAAATCTATTTACCACTTCCACTTCATATTCATAAGGAATGTTATTTAGGTCATACCTCTATGGTCTGATGGCTTTCCCTACTTTCTTCAATTTACGTCTGAATTTTGCAAGAAGAAGCTCATGATCTGGGCCAGAAGTCAGCTGCAGGTCTTATTTTAACTGACTGTATTGTAATTAATCTGATTTCGATATTGATCATCTGGTGATGTCCATGTGTAGAGTCATCTTTTGGACTGTTGAAAAAGAGCGTTTACTATCACCAATGAGTTATCTTGACAAAACTCTATTAGTCTTTACCCTACTTAATTTTGAATTTCAAAGTTATTCCAATTACTTTTTTATTTCCTACTTTAGTATTCCAATCCCTATGATGTATGTGATTTTGGGGGGGTATTTCTAGAAGTTGTAGGTCTTCATAGAACTGATCAACTTTGGTCTCTTTAGCATCAGTGATTGGAACATAGATTTGTATTAATATGATGCTGGATGGTTTTCCTTGAGTTCAAACAGATATCATTCTGTCATTTTTGAGATTATACCACAATACTTCTTTTCTCACCTTTTTATTGACTTTGAGGGCTACCCCATTTCTTCCAAGGGATTCTTGCCTTCCGCAATGTATGTATAATCTCCTGAATTAAATTAACCCATTCCCATCCATTTAAAGTTCACTGACACCCATGCTGTTGATGTTTAATCTTTCCATCTCCTGTTTGACCACATTCAGCTTGCCTTGGTTCATAGATCTTACATTCCATGCCCCTGTGCAATACTGATCTTTGCAGCAACTATCCTTTCATCATCAGATGCATCCTCAGCTGATCTTCCTTTTGGCTTTGGCCTAGACCTTCATTAATTCTGGAGCTACTGATAGTAGCCTCTACTCTTTCCTTCAGACCTGAGGGGCTAATCTTTCAGTGTCATCTCTTTTATCATTTTCATGCTTTCCATGGGATATTCTTAGCAAAGATCCTGGAGTCATTTGCCATTTCCTTCCCCAGTGGCTCACCTTTTGTCAGAACTCTTCACTATGACCTGTCCATCTTCAGCAACCCTGCAAGGTATAGTTCATAGCATCATTGAGCTACACAAGCTCTTCTGCCACTGCAAGGCAGTGATCCAGGAGGGGAGAATCAGAAGACCTGGGTTCAAATCCTAGCTCTGGTATTTTCAACCTGGGTGACCTATTTAACTCTTCTAAACCTCAGTTTCCTCACTTGTAAAGTGGGGGTGGGTGTAAAAATGGATTTGATCCCCTCTAATGTCCCTTCCAGATGTGAATCTATGGTCCCCTCACTGTGTGGGTTTTTTGAGACCAGCAACTGTGATTTACCTAAAATTTACATCTCCTTGGGCATTGAGCACAGCGTTCTGCCTACAATAGATACTGAAGCAATGTTTGTTCCATGTCTAGCTCAGCACCTGGCTTATAGCAGGTGTTTAATAAATGCTAATTGACTTGTGGTGTAAATAATTGACAAAAGACAGTCAACAAAACTGGCCAAATACAATGGTCAATCTTATATTAGACTCAAAACTAAAGGGCATGACTCCTTTCTGTTAACTATAAACTGTTTTTCAGGAAATTTATTTTGTAGGAGGGTTGTTTGTTCAATTCAGCAACTCAACCTTTATGAAGTGCTTACTATGTGCACAGCTCTGGGCTAGGTACTGGGGATACAGAGACAGAAAGGAAACAGATCCTACCCTTGAGGAGTTTATATTCTACAAGTGTTCACTGGGAAATACCTTTCGTGTCCAAAGAAAAATGTATAAAAAAGCATTTTTAAGTGTAAATAAATATTTGCTGTTCTTGAATGTGTAATTACAGAATAAATCCTGAAGGGACCTAGAAAATGGGTTTCCTCTGGTACTAAAAGCTAAAAGTATCTCCAGGTATTATTGTCTTTGTTTTATGGATGAGGAAACCAATGTTCTAAAGCTAAATCACTTAGCCATGGTTACACAGTTAAGAGTGGAGGTAGGATTCAAAATCAGGGCTTTCCTCCCTCCATATCCAACAGTTTTCTTTCTTTCTTTTTGGAGGCAAACAGGGCTAAGTGACCTGCCCAGGGTCACATAGGTAGTGTCTGAGACTGGATTCGAACTCAGGCCCTCCTGATTCCAGGGCCAATGCTCTATCCACTGTGCCACCTAGCTGCCCCAAAACTTTTCTTCAGTATTTTTGGGGGTCTCTTTTAGCAAGCTATTGACCCATTTTTCATTATTTTCTTGCAACACTCTCACTTCTCTTCTCAATTTTTCCCCTACTTCTCTTACTTGATTTTCAAAATTTTTCTTGAGCTCTTCCATGGACTATGACCAATTCACGTTTTTCTGGGAGGCTTTTGATGTATGAGTTTTGACTTTGTTGTCTTCTTCTGGTTCTATGTTTTTTTCCTCTTTGTCACCAAAAAAGATTCTATAGTCTGATTTCTGTTCCTCTATTTGCTCATCTTTCTAGACAAATACTTGACTTTTGAGCTCTTTGCCATGGTAGAACTCTGCTTCCAGAGTGGAGAGTGCTGTGTCCCCCCAACACTTTTCACTACACTATACTATATACATACATACACACACACACACACACACACACACACACACACACACACACACACCCTTGTCAAAAAGATCATGGCTTAGGAGACAGAGTGTTAGACTTGGAATAAGGAAGATCTGATTTTTGTGTATCTATGGACAAGTCTCTCTGAGCTTCAAGCAACTCACTTAGACTTACATTATAAATTATAGAAGGTTTCAATCTGAGGAAATCATAGCTCCTTGACATAGGTATGTGTAAGTAGATGAATTTGCCAAAAGAAATATCAAAATGTGTCCTTTATGGTGCCCTCTGCATGCTGATTCTGGGCAAGAACCTACCTTGCCAGTTCCTAGGACACTGCTTAGCCTGAGACTGATGTGGGCAGTCCTAGAGCCTAGTATTTGGAAGAAAATGTATTTGAAAGACCTAATCCTCTGGTTCCCCATAAAGCCAGGGGTTCATAGAGTTAACCATCCTCCTCTCCCAAACCCTGAGCCTCAGGAAAACATGTCCACAGTTGGTGGTAGTGTCAGAGAGTGTAAGAATGAGAAATCGATCCAGGTTTTCATGTGAAAATGGATTGTAAGGGGGCAGCCTATTGTGTCAATTGTGCTGATTAGCACTTGTTCAAGTGTTCAGGCCATCGATTGGCAGGTGAGAATCATTCTGGGAGCAGCAGGGCCCTCAGCCCTCCTGGGGTGGAATGAGAGAGGGAGGTGGGGTGAAGGGAATAACTTCATCAATAAAGCCTCACTCCTACCCAGCTGCCCAGGGGGAGTATGGTTACCACCCACACTGGACAGATGAAACCTGTGCCCAGTTGGCCTGGGTGGTGACATCCAAGTGGGTCCTCCTTCTCCCATCTGTGGATAGCAGGCAGTGAGAGCCTAGAGATGCTATGGGTTGAACAGATTGGGCCACATTGGGATGTAAGCTAATAAGCATGGGATGAGTAGAGCTTGGAAGGACCTCCCTTTTGGGCATTATCCTGTGTACTTCCTCCCTCAAACAGGATGCTTAGAACTCACCCCTCCAAGAAACCTCTCCTGACTAATCTGGCCCAAGTTCCTCTGCACCTATGACTAATAATATAATTTATTCATAATGATAGCTCACAATTATATCCTGTTTTAAGATTTGCAAGGTACTTTCCATGCATTATCTCCTTTGATCCTCACAGCAAAGGTGCTAGTATTATCCTCATTTTATAGATGAGGAAACTGAGTCTCAGAGAGGTGAAGTGATTTGTCCAGGGTCACACAGCTAGTAAGGAAGAGTCAGAGGAGTAATTTGAACCCAGCTCTTCCTTACTTAAAGTTCAGTGCACTTTCCATTCTTCTATATTCCCTCTCTCATTAATTCAATCATCCACATTTTCAGCAAATAGAGATCTCCCAAAGGTCTCAGAGCAGTTTTATGCATTATAAGCTAATAACAGTAATACGATTTTGGACCACCCTGTATTTATTAAGTACCTGCTGTATGCAGAGAATAGTGCTGGATGCTGTGAGTGATACAAATGTAGCAGGGGAACCTTGTCCTCAGAGCACATGCAGCATTCTCTATCTGCTGTCAAACCATGTGCGGAGGCTCATCGATGCTGATTCTCAAAGTGTGTGTGTTGTAATAGAGTCCTTGCTCTGCACGTTAGAGACTGTTTCAAGACAGATGACCACATGGGGGAAAATGAATTTCTGATTGACTGCTGAAATAAAACTGCGTGTGCACCCAAAAAGCACTAAGCAGACAAAGCAAACCTCCCTCTCTCCCCTAACCGAATGCATTTGAGTCAGATGGCAAGGACTGCTGTAAGCCTCTGTGTGTGTGTGTGTGTGTGTGTGACAGAGAGACAGACAGACACAGACAGAAACTGACAGAAATAGGCACAGAGAGAGGAAAAAGAGACAAAGGAAGAGAGACAGAGATGGAAGCAAACAGAGATAGAGATAAAAGAGAGAGATGAGAGAGCTAGTGAAACAAATCTCTAAAGCAGAGATCAAGGGGCCTACTCTCCCTACATAGGCAGAAATGTGACTTGTGAGTGCTTGTCAGAATGATGCTGCTTCTGTTCCTATCGTATCTGTGTTTTTCCTGACTTTGGTGAAAGAGTATTGAAGATGGACTGAATTAGGCTGTAATCTTGTGAACTTTTAAAGTTCAAGAGAATGCCAAACATCCTAGGATGGGAGCCCACGCCAGAGTTTTTGGACACCTGAGATTGATTTAATAAATGCTTGTCAAAGTGAATTGAATTGAACTGAATTCACTGCATGAGTGGGATGTAGGATGCACAGAGAACACATGATCTACCTCTACAACTCCTGAATTTTGGAACAATAGCCTCAGAAAATTGCTCTGTCAGCGACAGAGGACCTCAGGAAGCACCTGAAAGAATTCTTCCTAGTTAGTGATATTGTTACAAGAAAAAATAATTGCTAGTACTTTAACCTGGTCTCCAAGTCTCTGCTTTCCTGCCTCTCTGGGATACTGGAGCAAAAGCTTAATTTAATTGACCCAATTAAAGAAAACAATTAGGGGTGGCTCTTATGGAAATAAGAAGTTTGTATCCAAGAAAAAATCCCAAATCTTGGGAAGAACCAAAAACACTAGTTTATTTCTGCCTGTTAAGGTCCAGGCATGGGAATCCCCCTGAATCAGGGATACATGTCTACTGTCAATTAGAGGACAATGACTGAACCTACAATTTAGACCACAATTTAATAGTGGTGAAATGAAAACAGCTCTGGGCTAGAAGTGGGGATATCTGAATCCTAGTTTTGACTGTTCCACTGATTCACTGTCTAATATTGAGAAGTCACCTATTGGAGTTCAATAGAAGCAGTTAGGTGGTAGAGTGCTGGCCTTGGAGTCAGGAAGACGTGAGTTCAAATTCTGATTTAGACACTTACTAATTGTATGATCCTGGACAAGTCACTCAATCAACTTCTTTTAGACTCAGTTCCTAATCTATAAAATGGGGTAAATGAATAGCACCTGTCTTGTTATGAGGATCAAATGAGATAATGTGTATGGGGCTTAAAACCTTAAAATTTCACTACATTTAATTGTCATTGTTTTGGGGAAGTCAGTCAATAAACATTGATTAAGCACCTACTATGTGTCAGGCGCTGTGCTAAGTACTGGTAATACCAAGAAAGGCAAAAGACAGTCCCTGCCTTCAAGGAGCTCACAGTCTAACGGAGGAAGCAACATAAAACACAACTATGTACCAATAAGCTATGGACAGGATAAATTGTAAATAGCAGAGGATAGGCACTGGAATTAAAAGAGATTGGGAAAGGCTTCCTTTAGATGTGGGATTTTAGCTGGGACTTGAAGGAAGCCCAGAGGGAGAGCATTCCAACCATGGGGGCCATGCAATGAAAATTTCTCGAGCTAACAAGTGGAGTGTTTTGTTCGAAGAACAGCAAGGAGGCCAGTGTCACTGGATCAAAGAGTAGGTGGGGAGGAGGGAGTTGGTTCTTGTCTTTTGTGCTCAAAGAAGACCAAAATGACATCTCTATGTTGGAGTCAAGGTACAGTGCATCAGACTGTGTCTGATTAGATCAATACAAGCTCGGAAGGCTTTGCCCCAGGTTGGGTACAAATGGTCCACGTGAACATTTGGAGTAGACGTCTAAATTTGTGCATCTCACGTTTATTTAGAGCTACTGCAATTCTGATTTGCTCATGGAGCCCAGCACCTTCTTTGATGCAGGCATGGCATGCTAGGCAGTATTGTACCAGTGTCTCCTATGTCTCCCAATCAATTCCAAAAATCTTCAGAGAGAGTGTCCTTTCATCACTTCTTCTGACCTCTATGGGAATGTTTGCCTTGTGTGAGTTCTCTGTAAATTAGCCTTTCAAGCAACCATACATTTGGTATTCAAACAATTTAGCCAGCCCATTGGAGTTGCATTCTCTGCAGCAGATTTTGAATGCATAGAAATTTAGTTCAAGAAAGGATCTTAGTGTCTGATAGCTTATGTTGCAAGATAATCTTCAGAATCTTCCTAAGACAATTTAAATGGAAGTGTTTCAGTTTCCTGGCATGGTGCTGGTATACTGTTCAGGTTTCACAGGCCAGTCAGTAAGATGGCACTGTAGACCATCAGTTTAGTAGGAAGCCTAACACTTCTCTCCCACTTTCCTTCAGAGCCTGCCAAACATGGACTTAGCTATGGCAAGGCATGCATCAACCTCATCTTCTATGTGGACATCCCTGGAAAGTATACTGCCAAGGTAAGTGAACTTACCCACAGCATTCAAAATGTCTCTCTCTGTTGTAATCAGTGGTTCCACATATGGATGGTGTAGTGCTGGCTGCTGAAGAACCTCTATTTTCTTGGGGTTGTCAGGCCAAAATTAGCACCAACAGTAGAGAATCAATCCATACTTTGTTGCATCTCAGCCTTAGAGGCTGCACTGAGTGCACAATCATCTGTGAATAAAAAGTCCCATGTGAACTCTCCTATTTAGTGAACTCTCCTACTCCAATGTAGCCTTGTCAAGCTAAATATTTTGCCATCAGTGCAGTTGTTGACTTTGATGCCATTTTGTCCTCATTGAATGTTTCCAACAACAATATTGCTGAAAATATCATGCTAAAAAGTATGTGAGCAAGCACATAACCCTGCTTCACTCCACTGGTGACTGGGAAAGCATGAGAGCATTGTCTATCATATAGAATCCATGTAAATATGCTATCATGAACTTCTCTGGGCAATCAAAACCCTTATGACTGACAGTATGAAAGGCCTTGGTTAGATTGACTAACATTCTGTATAGACCACTGTTCTGCTCTTGGCATTTCTCTTGGAGTTGTTGAGCAGCAAATATTGCATTGACCATCCCTTCACCCTTTATGAAGCCCACTGACTCTCGAGTAGATGACCATCTTCTGTGTGAAGGATAAGCCTATTAAGCAGGACTCTGGGAAGAATCTTGCCAACAGCGGCTAAGACACATGCCCCTATGATTGTCACAGAACAACCTATTTTGTTTTCTTTCTTCAGTTGAAAATTTGGCTAGAGAGGGATTGATTTCAACCTGAGGTTGAAGGTCAGTGACTTCAGCATTGGTTGATGATGGTCTATTGAGAATGCTATGGAAGTGTTCAGCCTATCTCTCCAGGATGATATCCTTATCCTTAATTAATGTGGTTCCATCAGCACTGAGTACTTGAGATACACCATAGAGGTTTGGCCCATAAATAGCCCTCAGGGCATCACAAAAGCCCTTTGGATTGTTCTTTCAGTGTAAAATTGAATTTCATCTGCCTCCTTGCTAAGCCAAGAATCCTACATCTCTAAGCTTCATTTGTACTCGACTTTTGATGGTGTTAAACATGACTTTCTTTTTTTTTTTTTTTTTTAAGCAATCGGGGTTAAGTAACTTGCTCAAAGTTACATGGCCGGTTATTTCTGGGTGTGGTGCTGAGTATCTGAGCCTGGATTTGATCCAGGTCATCCCGACACTGGAGCCGGTGCTCTTACTCGCTGAGCCACCTGGCCGCCCCTTAAACATGACTTTCTTAGAGATGGATGAGCTATCCTGCTGGTAAACCCTGTGGAGTTGCTTGTTTTTCATTTAGCAGCTTGTGAATTTCTCCACCATTTTTGTCAAACTAGTCTTGATTTGATAGTTTGCAAGTGTTCTGTCTTAGATAAGTAAATGCAGGACTGTACACCAAATCTCTGAAAGCTGCCCACTCCTTTTCTCCTCCACTGTTGCCAACTGTGTGTTGGCTCAGCTTTCCCTCAAAATGTTCATGCTCAGAGAAGTGTTCTAGTCTGTTGATATTAAGTCTTCTGGTAGTCGTCTTGCCTTGTGGCCACTTTTGTTGAATGTGAATATTTAGCTTGGAGAAGATAGGTCTATGATCAGTTCAGCACTCTGCACCATATATAACCTTTCTCATTCTCACATCCTGTCTGTCTCTTCTCCTTACAATGGCATAGTCTGTTAAATGCCAATGTTTGCTGTGAAGGTACGTCCATGAAGTTTTATTTCAGTTAGGTAAATGGAAGACAGTATTGGTGATGTTGCTGTTTTCAACTCCATTCTTTCCAAGGACTCTGCCGTGTCTGACAGTCTGTGCCTACTCTGGCATTAAAGTCACCCAGAATTATAAGCTTGTCGTCTTTTAACACATAGGTCTTAAAAAAATTTCTTTGACCTTATTAGGGTTCATCATGCTGGGAGCTTATGCACTGATGATAGGGGCATGGTACTTTCCTGCAAGTGGCAATGGCATTGTCATGAACCCGTCATTCACTCCTTTTGGGAGGCATACAAGCTTGTTGACTAGATTAGCTTTGATTGCAAAACCTAAATCAGCTTCACAGTGCTTCTTATCACTTCAGAAAAAAAAAAAGATGTGTCCAGCTCTGACTTTGATAAGCTGGCCTTCATTTGCCAGCCTTGTTTCACAAAGAGCTGCTATTTGGAAACAATAGTTACTGAGTTTTCTTGCAACAAGAGCTATTTATCTTTCAGATCTACTGGATTTCTTGTTTCCCATAAGTGTGCACACATTCCATCTGCCAACGGAATCATCTTCACAAAAGTCTGTGTGTGTGTGTGTGTGTGTGTGTGTGTGTGTTTTGACCACAGGATAGATACCTGCCATGGTAAGCAGCTCAGGGTTAGGTCTGGTGAATCATCTGAGTTTAAGGTGCCTTTTCTAGCCCTTTCTTCACTCCAGGAGGTAAGCAGCGTAGTCCTTAAAAAAGGTTGCTCAGACACCAGGAGGCTGCTGGATTCTACAGCTGCTTCAATCCAGTGATAAGATGATTCAATGGCTTGGGCCACGTGTGTGCAGGGTTGTGACTAGAGCTCCCAGTGTATCCATACCTTCTGTTTCATCGCTTGCCTCTCACCACAGGACTTTGAGGGAGGTAAAAATGATAAAATTATAGAGGTGATGTCTTTTGATTCTCACATAAATTGGATTTAAGTGAGGCAGAGCTTCACAAGGCTGTCAGTCTCACTCTTTCTTACAGTCATTGCAGCCCAGTGACAAGATGAAAGTCAAGATAACTGGTGATGGTCGCTCAAGATGCAGTGAATGACATTGGCATCTTCGATGTCTAGCCAAACTCTCAGTGCTCCACAGCATCTTTTTCTGCTGCCTTCAGAACAAATTGTTTACATCTGTCCATTCTGCTGGGGGAAGTCTTCACATACTTGGGGTATAGACCTTCCTAAGTCACTTATGGGTTTGAGGCCTGTCAGTTACTCTCCACCTGGTTAAGCTCATCAACTGAAACAGTTTACCAGGGTGTGGCCACTGTGCATGCTATAGTTTCTTGGAGTCACAGGTAAGAGTTGGGTGGCAGGTAGACACCAAAGGTGGAGAGCAACTCTGAAAAGGGCTCAGCATCTAGTCTTCTCTGAACACCTGTATACCTCAGGTGGGTGGTTAAGGTGTAAAAAGACTAGAAAGATGTAGAGAGTGGGGCTAGGTTATGAAGGCATTGAATGCCAAGCAGAAGATTTTGTATTTTATCCTGAAGGTGATAGGGAGCCACTGGAATTTACTGAGTATGGAGATGACATGTTGGACTCACACTTTATGAAAATCACTTTGTCATCTGGAGGATGGACTGGAGTGGGGAGAGACTTGTGGCAGGCAGATCAACCAGCAGACCAACCAACCAACCAACTATTGTGATAGTCCAGGCATGAAGTGATGAGCATCCACTATGGTGGCAGCAAGGTCAGAAAAAAGAATATGACATGTTTGAGAGGTGCTGCAAAGGGGAAATCACCAGGACTTGGCAACAGATTGGATACAGCAAAGGGGAAAAGATAGTGAGGAGTCAAGAATGACACCGAGGCTGTGACCTGGGGAACTGGGAGGATGGTAATGCCCTCAACAGTAATAGAAATGTTTGGAAGGGGGGATGGGTTAGGGAGAAAGATAGTGAATTCAGTTTCAAACATATTGAGTTTAAGATGTCTACAAGGATATCCAGTTTGAGATATCTTATACTTAGGAAGGTATATATCCTAAGGATGTGAAGACTTCCCCCAGCAGAATGGGCAGAAGTAAACAATTTGTTCCAAAAAGCTATGAAGATAGCAGAAGCAAATGCTGTGGAGCACTTAGAGCTTGGTTAGACATCAAAGATGCCAGTGTCATCCAATTCATCTCAAGCCATCACCAGTTGTCTCGACTTTTGTCTTGCCATTGGGCTCCAATGAGTCTGTAAGAAAGAGTGAGGCTGATGGTGATGTGAGACTGGAGGTCAGAAGAGAGGTTAGGGCTAGTGTAGCATCAATCAACACAGCACACTTAAGGGTTGCTGCTGCAAATATAGATCTATACGTCTATATCCATATAATTACATATAGATGTATGGATCAAATAGCACAGTATAATGAGCACTCTATTCAAAACTAACCTTTGAGCCAAGAAGCTAAAGCATTCACAACCCATATCAACATAACAGATTATTACCAGGGTGGCCACGTGGCCCTAAACAGACACGAAAGCATATAACATAACATACCATACCCCCACCTTTTACATTCTTTGGGGGGCCAAAATCTTTGAGGAGTGATCAACCAGCTCCTCCTCACTCAGCTACTGTTCCAAAATACTTGTTTATACAATCAGGGGATCCTGGGCCAGGATCTTCCCTTAACACAGCACATCCCCAAGGGTAGCAGAGAACACAACACCTCCACCCCTAGGTCACAGTAGGTTACAATCCCCTCAATCCAAACAGAATATCCAAGTAAAGTCCTCTTGGTGGTGTGTCCTTCTCCCCATACTGCCATTGCAGGCTCACACCTGGCACTCTCAGGTACATGCATGCTTTCATGAGCCAAAGAGTTCAAGTCTTAACACTGCTCCAGCCCCCCCCCCCACACACACACCCATGCTTCCAAGTTCTGAGGGGCAGTTGGGCAACAAAGTCAACAGGATGGTCCCCAGGGGTTATGGCACTTCCCCCATCCCACTATAGACAACTCTACCCCCTCAGTCCCAAACCATCCCAGGGGAATGTGGCAGGAAAGCATGCTCACTGCTCCTGCCCTGTTGTAAAGCCTCCATCTCACCTTGGGGCTGAGTCTCACACTCTGGGGTTCCTCCTCGTGCAGGTCCAGGGGCTGATAGCTTCCATCTCCTGCCTGGGTCCTGTCAAAGCTGCTCCGGCTCCTTATCTCACCCTATGATGGAAGGGACTGCCCATTCCAAGCTCTCCCTGCTCCTGCCTGAAGCCAGGCACAGCAGGTTGCAGGGGCCCCTGCCCCCAGCTTCTGCCTCTGGGCCACACCACCCCAACTCCAGGGCAGCTCATCCTCCCCCAGCTTTACATGGGGAGGGGCCACTCTGGTCTGGGCCCTGGGCATAGCAAAATAATACAACAACTGGGAAATAACAGACAACTATTCCAGTCCCACTAAACCTCATACTTTCTTCAAAGGGCTTAACAATCTTACTTTCTATCAGTCCAGTGTTCCAGTGTGCTCACAAAGGTTGGCATCAGAGGTCTCCTCTCCACTATCAGCAGTCTCCTCTCTATTAGCATCATCCACTTATTCAGGGGAAAAGGTCAGCACCCTGAAAGTGGAGAAAACACATCACCAGATCAAGAGAGCACCTACATCTGGGTTCACATTCATAGCCGGGGGCACAGCCAAGGCAATATCATTCTCCCAGAGTATATATACACTTTCAACTAATAGTCTCAGAGTCAGAAGGCACCAAAGTCTACTTGACTCAGTACAGCTGTGAATTACCAGACTTCAAAGGAGATTGGTCCTTCAGATGTTTACAATTTAGCATGATCCTGGGAAACTGAACTCTTAAAACAACCACAACAACAAAAACCCCACCTTGCTTGTGCTCACAGCTAGATAGGTAGATTTGAGAATCATTAGCATGGAGATGACAACTGAATTGATGGGAGCTTAGAAGGTCATGAAGTGAAGTAGTATAGAGGGAAAAGAGAAGACGACCCAGGACAGAGCCCTATAGGAGAGTAAGAGCCCTATTCAGAAAGTAGGAGGAAAGACTACTAAAGGCATTAGATCTGCTAGAGGCTGCTGGTCTAAAACTGTCCACAGACAAGTGCCAATTTGACTGAGTCTCTATCAATGGGTCATAGTAATTAACTCAACAGGCAGGGACCACTGACTACGGGGGCTGTATGGTGCAGTGAAAAGAGCCTTGGATTCATAGTCAGAGGGCTGAGATTCAAATCCTGACAACATACCATTGGCAATGGTTCCTTTTACAATTCACAAGGAGTTGGGCATGACTCCTCCAGCAGAAGACACTGCACATCGGAGAAAAGATCCAGAGAATCAATGCAGAGTTGAGAGAAAGCTAGCCCTGGGAGTTAGGAGTTTAGCTGCAGACAGGAGTGGGTCCGTGGAGTTCAGCTGAGCAACCTGGATCGCAGAGGTTATGTGCCTAATGGGAAGCAGCATAAGGACACCACAGACATAAAAAGGACAGGGCAAGAAAAAGGACAAAGGGGCCTGCAAGATTGGGGCATGAGTTACATATCTGACCACATATATCTACTAAATATGTGCCTCTCAGCTAATATACTCTACATGTGTGCTCACTCTACCAACCAATGCTGTACGTGTTTGTAAGAAAGGCACATCAAGTTTATAAGGGGAATGTTTTGTTACAGCTGTTCATGCTAAACCATTTCAACAAATGCCTTTGCTTTGAGTTAATTGTATCATCTGGATGACTAGAGTAAAAGTAAATTAACCAATGGTGACTCATGAGCCATAGTTTTAGGGGTGGATTCACAGAGCAACTGGAACCTTCAGTAGCCAGGATCTGGGTGTCCATCCTGTGTATGAGTTGGGGAAGGGGTATTATAGAAGGAATGCTGCAAATACACTGTGTCAGGGTGCAAACTTTAGCATATACTGAATACCTAGCAAGACATGACCTGAAGATTAAAATTATATACATCAGAAATGTGTTGTCTTTAATGGACTATCATATAACAAATCCCCATTTTATAAATACAGACTTTGAAATATCCTTGAGAACTCAACCAATAAATTATACTAGAACTGGTGAATTCTCACAAAGTTAACTGTTAACCACAATAGGTGAGAAATAAGAACATAAGAACAATGTTTTTAATAGATGTTATACCTTCAAGGACTCATATTCTACAAGCTGCAAGGAATGAAAAGCTCCTAAAATATAGAGACCCAACAGAAATAAAAAATACATGGGAATAGGATGAGGTCAATATCATTCTTATCATCCTGTTTGCTACTGGAATTGTACAGGGATGCTTTCAGTGAGCCAACAGAAGGTGAGTTTATTTTTATTCAACTATAAAGAGTAATTATTTGCATGCATCAATGCAATATTCCACACAGGTAAGTAGTGTCATGGCTAGAGTGCTAGACTTGGAGTCAGAAAACCCTGAGCTTAAAATCTGTCTCAGATACTCAGATACTTAATTAGCTAGATGACCCTGGGAAAGTAGTTTACCTCTCAGCCTCAGTTTCTACAGCAGTAAAATTGGGATAATAGCATGTATATCAGATGTGAGATAATAAATGTTAAGTGCATTGCAAACTTTATAGTGCCATGTAAATGTTAGCTATTCTGTTGCTGTTCAGTTTTCAGTCATGTCCAACTCTTTGTGACCCCATTTGGGGCTTTTTGGGCAAAGATACTGGAATGGTTTGGCATTTCCTTCTTCAGCTCATTTTACAGGGTTAAGTGACTTGCCCAAGGTCACACAGCTAGTCAGTGTCTGAGACTAGTTTTGAACTCAAAAAGATGAATCTTTCTGATTCCTAGACCTGTCCATTAGCTACCCAGCCATTATTATTATATGAAAGAGTAATAGCAGGAATTTGCCCCAAGACCATTTTTATCTGAATTACATTAAACAAGATTAGAATAATGATTTTTTTTCCTGTAATAACAACAATAATAGCTGTAATAACACATTCATAGGTTTACAAAGAGGTCTAAATGCATTATCTTATTTGATCCTCACAGCAATCCTGGGTGATAAGTGCTATTTTAAAACACATTTCTCTTTTTTCTTCTTTTAATGTTTATTGATGCCTCTTGTTTTTGTTACATTTGTTTGCTATATATTCTTTTTTGCTCCCTACCCTGTGAGCTATCCCTTACAGCAAAGACTGAAAGCAAGGAAAAGCAAGTGAGCAAAAATAATCAACATATTGACTGTATTCCACACCCATCTGCCCTACACCTGTAAGAAAAGTGCATTTTCTTAACTCTTCTCTGGGTTGGGTCCAAGTTTGGTCATTATAATGACAACAGCATTTATTTTCATTTTATTGTTCTTATTTATACTGTTGGAGTGATTTTCTTGGTTCTATTTGCTTTTCTTTCTCTTATCACTTTCCCATGTGTCTCTGAACTCTTCATATTTGTCATTTTTATGGCACAAATATTCCATTACTTTCATGTATCACCATTTACTTAACTAGTCCATGATTGATGGGGGAGAGGGGGAGGTCAGTGTTATTGTTCCCATTTTATAGATGAGGAAACTTGAGGCTTAAAGAGGTCACCAGCTAGCAAGTAGCTGAAGTAGGCTTTGAACCTGAGCCTCTCTGAGTTCAGTTCCAGCACACATGAATATGATATACTTGAAGAATGGCTTGGTTGGAGCAGAGGTAGGTATTGGGCAAGACTGGGAGATAAGGCTGGATAGGAAAAGTGGGGTTAAACAATGGAGGACCTTGAATGCTAGGATTAGAGTGGGGACTTGATCCAGTGAACCACTGTTTATCATTATTTTTCCCTTCTGTCTTCAGACAGATCCCTCCTAAAAAATAAATACACAAACAAAAAAGGTCAAGGTCACTTCACTTGACTCAGGTGTTCTCTGGTTCCTGTTCCATTTACTACTCTTTTTCCTTTTACCATCCAACTTTTCCAAGTGTTGAGGGTGTGTGAGGGTATGTGTGTGTGTGTGTGTGTGTGTGTGTGTGTGTGTGTGTGTGTGTGCTGTCTCCCCAGTACAGTCGTCCTGATATTCCTTAATAGTTTATTCAGGACTCAGGTTCAAATGTCCAATATTCATGGCTTAGCTCCAACCCACTCAAAACTCCTACTATTCAGGTCTAGCCAATTCATATGCACTTTGACCTTGTATTATGAAGTAACACAGTTTAATTAGGTTAGGGAAAAGCATTGTGATATAAAGAAAATATCATGCTCCCAAACAAAGTCGAAAGCAAACTCATCCTCAAGCAAACCACCTTGTCTCTTCCTAACCCCAGAGACCTGTAAGCCCTATCCAGTCCTGGCTCTGTGGCCTAGCCAGTCTCAGCCCCAGTCCCAAGGTCGACTTAAAATTGGAATAACAATTTACACATCACCATCACCATGGGAACACTGGGTTTTCGGGATGTGCGTGACTCAGGAATATTCTTTCCAAGGCGGGAATGAGATCTCCCCTGAGTCAGGAAGAGCTTGGGCAGCAGACAAAAGTCACCAGGAACAATGGAGCCTCCTGGCCTGGCATCGGTGTTGCCACATTAATGACAAAAGTCTGACATCTGTGGGAGGGAAAAGGAAATCTCACAGTCCCTAAACCTCCAGCAGTACACAGTATGCTATGCCAGTTTTCTTTTTCCTGCTTCCTCCTTCTGTGTTTCTTCCCCCAGTGCACTTTTTGAAATTTTTGCATACCTTTCCTGAGACCTACATTTAGCCAATCGGAGCCTGTCCTGGTGCTACATCACCAGTTGCTGGGTGCCTTACATAAATATAGTTATTTGTGTCTATCATAAACCCCTGCCCCACTAGACTGTAATCTTTAGGAGGGAAGAGACTATAACATATCAAAACTTTCTATCTCCCATAGAACCTAGCATAGAACTCTATATGTAGTAGCTACTTAAAAGTTTAGTTGGATTGAGGCAGTTTTATTATTATAGTGAAAACACTGTATTTTCTGGTTCAAAGCCTGACCTCGATGCTACCTATGAGACATTGGGCAAGTCTCATAATGTCTCTTGAGTGTCTCAATAAGAAGGAATGAATTTGATTGTCACCCCCAAGCTGCTCTCAAGCTCAAAATTCCTTGATCATTTGAAACAAAATTTCAGAACAGGGCTTGACCTTTGTGATGTCTGTTTGTGTACTCCTACTCTATATCAAACTCATTCTGGACCTCAAATCAGATCAGTTCTGTAGACTTATTAAGTGCCTGTGTATAAGGCACTGGGTTAGATGCTACAGATATAAAAAAAATCAATACACCTTGCTCTCAAGGAACTTACACCGAAATACATCAGTTGCAGGGCTGAGCATAGAAGCTAAGTCCAAATGTTGGAATGGCCTAAGTGGAACAACGGGACTAGAATATCTCTGTTACATGAGTAGGGAGAGAGCATTAGCAACTCAAAAAATAAAGAACACGTGAAGAGTCTGTGTGTCATCTCAAAGACATCATCCTTTTCCTTCTGGTGGGAAAAGCTGAAAGGCTTACCCAAGGTGCTAAGAGATCCTTTTCCATAACTACCCTGCCTCTGGTCCGGGTGATGCTGGTAATTCTGACCCTGAGTCAACAGAAACAATGTTCCCTGAGCCAAATTTCATTTGACAGTGTTTATAGGACGTTAGTTCAAAGCAAAATGCCCTGTGCCTGCCTGGCAGTGGCAGCAGCCAGAAATGATGAGCAACGACAGACACACATGCATAGAGATGCCAACTCAAGCCTTCGGGGCCTGGATGTATTCCTTCTGTTCTGCTCTGAAGGTCAGAGCCCATATAATGCAAAACACGCACACACACATACACACATGCATGCACACAGATACATAACATGGCTTCGGGGCACACAAGCCATGCACAGAGGCCCAGCACCAACACGGGAAAGAACAAAGCCATCACGCTTCCCCAGACTCTTGCACACATGAGTACAGCAAATTCACATACATGCACCTGTATACTTTCATCAGGATGGAAGCTCCTGGACACTGAATCCTACGTCCCTGACCTTCTCTCCTCCCCTCCCCCATCAAAGCAGGCTAACTTGAGAACAAGTGGCCCCCCAGAATGGAGAAGGCCTGGAGGATTCTTTTTCTTTTTGAGGACACTTGGGGTTAAGTGACCTGCCCAAGGTTACATGGCTAGTTTTTGTGTTAAGTGTCTGAGGCTAGATCTGAACCCAGGTCCTCCTGACTCCAGAGCCGGTGCTCTATTTACTGTGCCACCTAGCCTCCCCACAAGCCTAGAGGATTCTTTCCAGGGCCACCTCATATGGCATCCGATCCATCATCCATTCATATCCAGGTTCAGACCTAGCCAAAGCCAAGCACCTCTTTTGCTCTAGAAATCTCTGCTTCTCCTGCACCCTCACTTTGAAGAAGGGCCCATAAGGAACCTCCCATTCTCTCTTCTCTCATGTAGGCACAGTCCAAGAACCCTTTCAGGATTTGTCAGTCAATGACTGCACCCATGCAATGCCAACCCACAGCTCTTCTCTTTGGCCAAATGTGATTGTTTTCTTCACATGCCTCAGCCCTCCTCTCTCTTCCTCTTCTTCTTTTCTTCCTTATCTTCCTCCCTTTATTTCACTCCTTACTCCTTTCTCAATTCTTCATCCTCTTCATCCTCTTTTTTCTTTCTTTCCTTCCTCCTCCTCCTCTGTCTTCCTCCTCTTTTTTTTTTTAAGCTTAATTCTGAACAGCCGGCTATGTTCAGCCTGACTGGTTTGTTATGGCTTATAATTTGTGTTAGGATTAATTAACTAATTACTGACGAATGTCTGCTGGCAAGATTTGGCTTCAGCTTGTCAACTTGAAGTATTTAATTATTTTAATCATTTACTTTCATCTTCAGAATTGATGCTCTTCCAAGAGAGTTTCCAGGCATCTTTTAATTATTATTCGTGTGTGTGTGTGTGTGTGTGTGTGTGTGTGTGTGTGTGTTGTTTTTTGTTCCTAGGGAAGAGGGAGGATCAGGGTTGTTTTTTTTCCATTTAACTGTTTCTACTGAGGCCTGCATCTCAATGTCCTAACAGCCTCCCAGGAAGGGCTTTTCTAGGGATAGAAAGAACTAAGAAGGATGGGTGGAATTTGTTTCTTCAGTCCCAGGGCCTCCCTTGTAACTATCCTGCCCCAGGATTAAGTATGGTGTGTGTGTGTGTGTGTGTGTGTGTGTGTGTGTGTGTGTGTGTGTG